>NC_068938.1:122681254-123281254 GCF_016801865.2 Culex pipiens pallens
AAAAATACAAAAATACAAAAATACAAAAATACAAAAATACAAAAATACAAAAATACAAAAATACAAAAATACAAAAATACAAAAATACAAAAATACAAAAATACAAAAATACAAAAATACAAAATACAAAAATACAAAAATACAAAAATACAAAAATACAAAAATACAAAAATACAAAAATACAAAAATACAAAAATACAAAAATACAAAAATACAAAAATACAAAAATACAAAAATACAAAAATACAAAAATACAAAAATACAAAAATACAAAAATACAAAAATACAAAAATACAAAAATACAAAAATACAAAAATACAAAAATACAAAAATACAAAAATACAAAAATACAAAAATACAAAAATACAAAAATACAAAAATACAAAAATACAAAAATACAAAAATACAAAAATACAAAAATACAAAAATACAAAAATACAAAAATACAAAAATACAAAAATACAAAAATACAAAAATACAAAAATACAAAAATACAAAAATACAAAAATACAAAAATACAAAAATACAAAAATACAAAAATACAAAAATACAAAAATACAAAAATACAAAAATACAAAAATACAAAAATACAAAAATACAAAAATACAAAAATACAAAAATACAAAAATACAAAAATACAAAAATACAAAAATACAAAAATACAAAAATACAAAAATACAAAAATACAAAAATACAAAAATACAAAAATACAAAAATACAAAAATACAAAAATACAAAAATACAAAAATACAAAAATACAAAAATACAAAAATACAAAAATACAAAAATACAAAAATACAAAAATACAAAAATACAAAAATACAAAAATACAAAAATACAAAAATACAAAAATACAAAAATACAAAAATACAAAAATACAAAAATACAAAAATACAAAAATACAAAAATACAAAAATACAAAAATACAAAAATACAAAAATACAAAAATACAAAAATACAAAAATACAAAAATACAAAAATACAAAAATACAAAATACAAAAATACAAAAATACAAAAATACAAAAATACAAAAATACAAAAATACAAAAATACAAAAATACAAAAATACAAAAATACAAAAATACAAAAATACAAAAATACAAAAATACAAAAATACAAAAATACAAAAATACAAAAATACAAAAATACAAAAATACAAAAATACAAAAATACAAAAATACAAAAATACAAAAATACAAAAATACAAAAATACAAAAATACAAAAATACAAAAATACAAAAATACAAAAATACAAAAATACAAAAATACAAAAATACAAAAATACAAAAATACAAAAATACAAAAATACAAAAATACAAAAATACAAAAATACAAAAATACAAAAATACAAAAATACAAAAATACAAAAATACAAAAATACAAAAATACAAAAATACAAAAATACAAAAATACAAAAATACAAAAATACAAAAATACAAAAATACAAAAATACAAAAATACAAAAATACAAAAATACAAAAATACAAAAATACAAAAATACAAAAATACAAAAATACAAAAATACAAAAATACAAAAATACAAAAATACAAAAATACAAAAATACAAAAATACAAAAATACAAAAATACAAAAATACAAAAATACAAAAATACAAAAATACAAAAATACAAAAATACAAAAATACAAAAAAAAAACAAAAATACAAAAAGCGAAACACGTAACATAGAACTGCTCCCGATCTTATCGAAAGAAAATCAATCATTTATGTTTTATTGAGAATCACACTGTTAGCAATCACATAAAACGCTGCACCTGCTAGTGTAATAGTGAAATAGATGTTTCGCTGAACAATTCAGATAATGACTATCTGAGATTCCTTTTCACGATCACTCGTGCGCGAGAGAGGAGAGCCATTTTCCATTCCGATTTTTTCCCTTGATGAGCGTCAAAAGATTTTCTTAGGGTGATAGTTTGACTTGTTTTATGTGCAATTTTTTTTGAAATTGATTTCCCTCAGCTCCCTCCGTGTACGCACGAGAGCATGCAGCTAGTGCTCAGTGCTCCATCGTTTTTTCGATTTTTTTCGCCGTAATTGATTGTGGTTACCCGCGAGTTTGCTTCTTCAGCATGCCAAAGGCCGGCCGTGGCCGTGGCAGTTCGAGTGCGGCCTCGAAAAACCCGCGAAGTTCGTCTACCGGCCGTGTGCAAAAAGGTAAACAAACCAACGGTGTCGGCCGCCATCGCGCAGGGGAGCGTGAGCGCAGATGGAATCGACAAAAAGTATCTACATCCTGGATACGTTCCGAGGTCACCAGTGCGAACCCGTTCCGTTACTTCCGGTGCCACGGCCAGTGGCACATCAACATCCGTCAACATCCCCATCAGGAACGAGTTCCAGATGCTGAGCGACGACGAAGAAAATAACAACTCTGACGGTAGCAGCACTACCGACGACGACGACGACGATGATGGTCGTGCACGGAAAAAAGTGCCGACGTCAAAAAAGAACAACTCTCCAGTGGAACGTAGACCACTTCCAATTTTTGTTTTGGACACGTTAGCGGACGATGTTGACGAGTTGCTGGAAGGCCTCGGATATTGTCTGAAAATCGGTAAGTCGGCAGTGCAAGTGATCACACTGACCAAAAAGAATTTTGACCTGGTGTTTGAAGAATTGAAGCGTAGCAACTTCAACTTCTACACATTCAACCCCGAGAAGCCCCCTGTTAAGGTCGTCTTGCAGGGTTATCAAGACCGTCCGATCTCCGACCTGAAGGGTCACCTTTCGGACGCCGGAATAAAACCGCGGGAGATTAAAGTGCTCTCGCGCAAGACAACGGTAACAGGTACACACACACTGTACCTGTTGTACTTCGACCGCGGCACCGTCAAGATCCAAGACCTGCGGTGGACTAAGACGTTGGACGGTTTTTGGGTAAACTGGCGGTTTTACACCAAGAACCCGACGGACGTAGCGCAATGCCACCGTTGCCAGAAATTCGGCCACGGCTCGCGAACTGCAACCTCCGGCCCCGCTGCGTGAAGTGCGGTGAGTTACACCTCTCGGAGGCGTGCGCACTGCCACGAAAGGCGGACTTGGGGGACAAGGCAGAACAAACCAAGCCGCGCGTAAAGTGCGCGAACTGTGACGGCAACCATACCGGCAATTACCGCGGATGCATCGCACGCAAGGCCTACCTCGAGGAGCAGGAAAAGAGAAAGAAGAAAGCGTCCCACCCTCCTCAGCGAAGTACGAGCGCAGCCGTTCCTGCAGCTGGACAGCGTACGGTTCCAGCGGAAAACTCAGCGTTCCCTCCTGGTTGGGGGCGTTCGTTCGCTAGCGTGGTCGCTGCCGGTAGCGGCAGTACGGCCCAGCAAGAAGTCACCGGGGAAGATCTCTTCACCCTGCCGGAGTTCTTTGCTCTCGCGGGGGAGATGATGACGCGGTTTCGAAGCTGCCGGAACAAGGCAGAACAATTCCTGGCCCTTGGGGAACTGATGATCAAACACATCTACAAAGGATAAATTACCTGTGATCTAGATATAAGCTTTCTCTTCCTCTATCCCCTTTCCTTTGCAATTTCTGTAAGTTTTTTTTTATAGTTTTTTCTTACTCTTGCTAGTGCCTTAGTTAAAGAAATAATTGTTCCTAAATGGATTATGATGCAACACACAGCTGTAAGGAACTCCAAAACTCTGTTATGCACTTCAAAATAACTCATTGTATCTTGATTATTCACCAATAAAACCGAATTGAATTGAATTGAATTGAAATTGATTTCCTCTATTTTTATCAATAATAAGTATGCCCCATGATTTTTTGGTACAGTCCAGACTAGATTATCCGAAGGCCTTAGAAAAAAATCAAGATGGCGGCCAAAATGACGATGGCAAATCATTGAAAAAATGCATTTGGTAACTTAATAGACAATTAAAATTTGACCGATACGGGGTCATTTTCACTTTCTGCTCAATTTCCTCCAACGCGTCCATCCATCCCACCTACACCTAGACAACCGAGCGACTGTAGAGAGAAGTGCATTTCGAAAGGATCTCTCTGGGGCACCTGCGGAAATGCAAAGCGCGCTCTGGCCAAAGCCTCCTACGATGCAAACCAAACGCCCTTCGGCCCCGCTGTACAAGGGCCAAACGGCGTGAGACAAAGCGCGAGAAATTCGCCACGCCGCGTGGCCACCACCACGGATGGTGCGAAAATCAGCAGGCCGCGCGCGTACCCGGAATCGGTGGCGATTCTCGGTAGACCTCCTTTTTTTTGCAGGTTGGTCCTTTTGGTCCTCAGATTTCGATTCGACACGGCCGCTTTTTCTGCGCCCCGGACCGAGGCTGGCCATCAATAATTTGGACCCTTGAGTGCAATGTTCGGCGGTCGGAAGTGCAGAAAATGCATCGCGCTATGCCTTCACGGTTCAACGGTGGAATCGACGACGACGCGGGCCCCGGATGTGTCCGAATCGGTGGTAAGCTGGCGTAAGGTGGCGTGGGTGGCGCCAGACGAGTGCGCAATCAAACAGAAGGTGATGATGATAGCATAGATGCAGGCGCCTCGCGGAAAATTGTTTTTTTTTCTCGCGCGCGCTTTTTGGCGTGAAACGTCGATGGCGAGTGCAGTTGCAGTTGCCAGCCAGAAGTCGACTCGGTGATGAACGGAATTCGTGCCAGAATGTGGGTGAAAGTGTGATGTTTGTGTGGGTGTTTGTGCATGCTAGCAATTCCCAGAAGGGAAAAGTGGTCTGGGAAAGTGCCAATTTGTAGTTGAGTCATTTCACTTCACGTGGAAGTCTTTGAAAAGGTCAATTTGAAAAAGAAATAGTTTTGTTCCAAATTTTCTTTTGATATTTACCATTGCTACACTTTCACAACAACACTGCTCCGACAAAACATCATTTTCCATTGAATCTAGAATGTAATAATTTCCTGCACCAAAAAACCGCAACTCAACTGACCACCACCACGAAGCTTTCAAAAATTCATGCTAGAAGCGCGTTATTCAAACCGGTCATGCTCATGCACTCTTGGGCACAATATTTGCCTACGACCCCGTGTTCATAAACTTTCAATGACAGTTACCTACGTAGTTTACAGCCCAACCCCAGAACCGCAAAAAAGAAGAAACTTTTCAACCGCGACTGCTTCACATGCAACTGCTGCTGCTGCTGCCGAGTCGGTTCCGAATGTGATTATTGTAATAAGTAATTCAGCGAATTTCTTACTTCTGGAAACAATGTCTTGGGCCACGCCAGCCGGAATTCTTCCGTGAAAACCACAAACGCACAAATTGGCGGGACGTGGGAGCGAAGGCAACGGTTTCTGCGGTTGCCGATCTGGCCAAGACCTGCCATCCGATGACCGAGCGATCCGTCAAAGGAACCCGCCAAAGGACGTTCCCGCCGGAATGGGAATGAATATCGATTATAAAGGGTTGTTGTTGCACATGCACCCCCTTCGTGCAACTTGTGGAAATTTCGCGCACACAGAAGGAACCTTTTTGCACGAAAATGTGTTCATATCTGGCCACGTGGGAGTGTGAACAGCTCGTCCCTGTGTGCGATAGCGAGCACATTGTTAGGCCCGCCATTGCGTGACTGAGCCACTCGAGCGAAGGTGTTATTATTGGGGACTTCAAACCCCTTTCAAACTCGTTGCACAAGTTGCAACTTTTCAGCGCAAATGACTGGAGGCAAAACTTCGATGGTGTAGGAACTCCGCGATATAAGTTTACCTCTTCGTTCAGGACGAGTAGACTTGCTTTGGCGTAGTTACTGTTGAAAGTTGGGTATAATTATGGTTATCTAGTGTCGAAAGCAGCGAGGGAAAACACCATCTGCACTTATAAGCACTTATTCAAATCCCGGGATATCAGGATTTTCCATTATACTGCGATCATACCCAGATACCTCGTTTTTTAGTACCATTACTATCCCAAAAATTTCCCAAATTTTATAGATAAGTTTAAATTTCCTATACGCAAGGATTCGCTTAAACTAGAGCGTCCAATTTCCCGGGGTTACAAATTTGGGAAACGGGAAATTTTCAGTAAATTTCCCGGGAAATCCCCGGAATTTTGAATTTATTGAATGATGTTATAATCTTGGTTTCAATTCAATTCAATTTGTTTTTATTAGTAAATAATCAATTCACAATTTCATAATTCTTATAACCTAATAGAGTTTTGGAGTACCTTTCGACTATGATTTGTACTATAGTTCATTTTGATGTAATTGGATATTCTAACAATGGAATTGCCAAGAGAAGGAAAAATTATTTTAAAAAAACCTTCGAAATTTATGATCTTGGTTTTAATTAATAATATGCAACAAAATTTTATAGGACATCAACATCAATGGTTTAAATAAGTGTGAAGATCAATTAACAGCTTGACTGCTTGTAAAAAATCATTCAACTACAAGAACATGTATTTTGGTATTTTTTGATGAGAAATTTTAAACTTACCTCTGTTAGCAGTTTATTAAAATGAGAAAAAAAAAACATGCAGAAATTATGTTTTTCTTGACAAATACTGGTTTCAGCTCTTGAACAAATGGTAAAGCTATTTAGTGTTGGTTTTACTCTAAACAACCCATTGTTTTCAAATATTTGAAGCAAGCTTTGAATCTATTTTTGCATTTTTTGAGAACAAACAATAGAAAGTAATTTTTCAATGATTTTTTTTTTAGTATTATGCAACATGATTTAAATTATACGATAAATT
This sequence comes from Culex pipiens pallens, assembly GCF_016801865.2. NCBI lineage: Eukaryota > Metazoa > Arthropoda > Insecta > Diptera > Culicidae > Culex > Culex pipiens. The sequence continues at coordinate 122,687,947 of NC_068938.1, forward strand.
AATATCATTCCAGAAAAAGTCTTCTATTTTTTCAGTGCTCCATAATTCTTTTACTTCAATAAGTAATTTCTTTCGTACCGTAAAACGGGTTGACTTTGATAGGTTTGCGATTTTTCCGCAAAATGAAGAGTGCTATTAAAATACGTACGGAATTGTTTAGCATCATACTGACCGAGGTAGAGAAGTTTTCAAAGTATCTCAAGAAGAACTTTTCATAAAATTTTGAAAAGTTTAAAAAGTTAGTTAACTAATGTTAAGAAAATGTTGATGGAAGTCGTTATTTTAAACTTCTCAAAGTATCTTTATTTTCTCAACGAACATGATTTTGAATCGGAAAACGGAATTCATTTTCGGATTCTTTGGACAATTTTCCACTAGGAGAAGGGTAAATACATTTTTTGCAATTCCGTCGTGAAACTACTTACTTTTCCTGTCATTCTTGAACGACGAAATAGCCTACTTTTCTGTACCAAAAATAACAGAATCGAATAGCAACACTTTTCAAAATAAATGCTGAAAAGTTCTACTTTTCAGCACTGAAGTGGGTGCTGAAAAATGAACTTTTCAGCACTTGTTTCGAAAAAAAAACACTTTTCAACATTTTTTTGATTTAAACGATTTATTGACAAAATACATGAAAATTTGGCTTAAAATTTCACTCAATGTGTGTTTTTTGGAATTGCAAAAAATGTTGAATGGAACTCGTTGCAAAACTTGATTTTTTCAGCACTCTTCGTATTTATCCAACTCGGTGAACCTCGTTGGATAAATGTACGACTCGTGCTGAAAAAATCCTCTTTTTGCAACTTGTTGCATAAACTACTATTATATAACAAATAATATGTGTTTTTGAAACACAATTAAAAAATCGCTCCAAATTTATAGGCAATTTCAATAGAACAAATATCATGTAAAATGTAAAAACTACGAATTCAGTATAAAATACAATATAAATCAAAAATTTTATGAGCAAAACTAGTTTTAACAAATTTCACGTCAAATTCCATCTTTTTTAACAATTTAACCTACAATTTCTATGTATCTTGTTAAAAAGCTTAGAAACTTAGTTAACTAAATATTAACGAACATTGATTTTTATTTCTTAAAAACTGTATCAGCTACTTTAGTGATGGTTCATTTAACGTACAAATAAAGTTTATACATCTTAAATATGATTTTAACAAGAAAAACTATGACTTGATAGTCACCCCGGAATTCAAACTTAGAAGTTTTAATGTAACTATTTTTCCAAACACTATTGAAAAAAACTTTTTTTCCAAAATAGTGCATGGACATTGTGTGGCCTACCCCAGTACATGTTTCAAAAATAATAAACTTGAGAAAAACCTTACCTGTTGGAAAATATTCCAAAAAACAAATTGAAATCCTATCAAAGTCACCCCGGTTTACGGTACTATGTATTCAACCAATTGAATTAATTATTCGATTTTCATCTCATTTGATCATGGTAAACAAAAACGTAAATAAAATCTCAATTTTAATTTAGTGGTAAGGAGTTAATATTGTTTTGATGAAATAACATCAATCTGTTAAAAGCTTACCTAATTGTAATAATTTAATACTCTTTAAGCAAGATCTCTTCTCAGCTGCTTCAAAAATTAATATTATCAGAAATAGTTCTTCATAATTTCTGAGGATCTGATTGATTATATATAAACCAAGCAATACATTTAATTGAACAAAATCATGTTGAGTTTGTTCATTTATTATTTTTTCATAGCGATTTCAAAAAATAGTTCCAAAAATTTAAAAAAATGTATAGTTCCGCTTGAATTCTGGGAATTCCCAGGAAATTAACAAATAAGTTGGAAGCTCTAGTTTAAACAGAAAACATCAAAAATAAATAAATTTTCCGAAATAAAACTTCGTCATCACTTTTTCCATGCAAATTAATTACAGTAGCAGACATTCGATAATAGATTATTCTGCTGTGAGTTTATTAGAATTCACTATCGAATTCGAAAAAAATAAGCTAATGTGTAAGAAAACGCTATATCAGGGTGGTAAAAAGTAGGATCGAAAAGCGGCACCGTTTTGAAATGTCAAAGCAGAATCATTTTTCTATTCGTCAGAAGATGCATGTTTTGTTATAGATCATTCTAGAAATCGTTTTTTTTTTTTCAAGGATGAAAAAGTAGTTGTTGAAAGAACTTTGGCAAGATCCGGAGGTAAAAAACGAATTTTAAGAAACTATGGTTGCAGTCGATGTCGCCTGTTTCCTTGTAACGATCTGGACGATTGATTCCACCCGGTTTATTGGAACAGCTTACATTAAATTGAACAAAAAGTTGTTCTTCTAAACATAGTATTCAACTTTAAATGTGAACACCGAATCTGGCCGCACATTAGGGTGCCCAGAATATGGAACTTTTTTTCAAAACCTCGCTCCACAAGCTGATTATTATTCCTTGAGCTGTTTTAGGACTCGTGGCCAAATATGTGTAAAGTCCGTCAACATTTACCCATTGATACTAAAAGTGAAGTTTGTATGAAAAAAATCAAAAAAATGTATGGAAAAACTCATTTTGAGTCATGTGGTGTTGGTGGGGGAGATCGGTTGGCGAAGCGACGCGTGAGATTCTGCGAGAAAGTGCTAGAAGATTCTTGAATTTATTGATAGAAGGCTTCACGTCGTCGTGTATATTGTCTTTCTGTTGTTGAGCTGGTTGTTCGCGGTCCAGACTGGGTAAATTCGTGGTGAAGTTTGTTGCAAAGAAGTCGTGCGCGAAGAATTTCATGAAATCGATTGAAACAGTTAGTTGTATCAGCACTATTTGAGGTTTACATGCTAATGAATAATACGTTGCTAAAAATTTCAATAAGTTTAGAAAGCCCATCCCTTAGCATCGTGGCTCGAATGGCACGCCGACGGTAAAAAGTAAAACATTACGGGATTGAGTAAGTCCTTCTCACAGCGTCGAAGCTCGGAAGGCAACGATTATGTTTCATTTTCTGGTCATATTATCTACCAAGATGAATCCTGGCCTTCCCTTTTCTTCCCATACTAACACAATTCCCCCCCCCCCCCTTCCCGTGATTTTTGAAGGAGATGCTGTGGATTCAACGGTCTCATGCGGTGTCAACAGGTATAGAGCGACAAACTCTGTGTTTAATGAGTCTGCAACTTCAACTATCGGACTAATATTTCCTACCTTTGTTGAACTGCATCTACTGGGGGGGGGGGGGGGATTTTTTGTGATTTTCAAAGCCCTTCATATATCATCGTTGATTGGAAGGCACGGCGTCGGGTGGATAGTGTTTAATTTTTTTGTATAAGGTTTTATTTTTTTGCGGTGAAAAAGTCATTTCTATATAATGATTAGGGTTAGTGAAATTTCACGATTTCGCGGACAGCGTGAAATCCGCGAAATTTGTCTTTTTCCGCGAAATCCCGTGAAATTTTATGTTTGTGAGAAACTGTAACGTTTTTTCAAAATATTTTATCAAACTCAAATAAGTATAAAAATAATATAAAGAACTACTGTAGAACTAAGTGAATACCCTTGTTCAATTACTAATATAGGGTAATTCCTTTAATTTATCAATTATGTCAATTTTTTTTTTTCAAATAAAATTATAATAAATATTTCAATCATAAAGACTATTTGAGTAAATTTGATTAGTTTTCAATTGAAAACCTTGATATGAACCACTTGAAGAATTGTTCGATTTTTTCAGAAACTTACTTAATTTAGTATATTTTTTTTCGATGTAGTAAAAAATTTACTACTATTTATTTAAAAGGTATAATTTTAAAAGTTGAGACCCGTGGTGTAGTGGTAAGCGTGGTTGCCTCTCACCCAGTCGGCTTGGGTTCGATCCCAGACGGCCCCGATATTTATCTGACCACGCCCTCCGTCGGACAGGGAAGTAAATGTTGGCCCCATTCTAACCAAAAGGTGTAGGTCGTTAGCTCAGTCCAGGTGTAGGAGTCGTCTCCCTGGGTCCTGTCTTGGTGGAGTCGCTGGTAGGCAGTCGGACTTACAATCCAAAGGTCGTCAGTTCGAATCCCGAGGTGGATGGAAGCTTAGGTGTAAAAAGAGGTTTGCAATTGCCTCAACAATCAAGCCTTCGGACACCTAGTTTCGAGTAGGAATCTCGCAATCGAGAACGCCAGTTTATTTTCTTTATTTTTTTATTTTAAAAGAAATCAAAACAATTAAGCTTTGTTTTATTCAAATTAAAAACCTTTTAAAAATATTTTATATTTTTTCTGAGTCCTGTTAAATTTTAACGATATTTGATTATTTCGGTGGATGATTCTCATCAAAGATAAGTCTGTTCTTTTTTTTTTTTGTATAAAAATTTCGATTTCATAACCAAAAAAAATATTATTTTTGCCTATTGATTTTGAATTTTGATTTAAAAAAGAGAGATTAAATCTTGAATAATATTTCGAATGAAAACCTTTAAAAATATTATGAATGGGTTAACTGTCGCAGAAAATTCAAACTATTTAACTAATTTTGGCTGAACAAGATTATTGAATCTTGCTTTGATATGAAATTCAATAAAATGTAATCTGATTAAATAGAAGCAATTCAGCGAAAACTTTTAAGCTCTATTGGTCGAATATAATTAAAAAAAAAAAAAAAAATAAACCAGGTGGATTTTTTTTTAAATTAGATGATTTGTATTTGTGTCACGTTCAAATTTTGTGAGGATTTTTTTTTGTTTATTGAAGAATAATTTATAATGAAGCATAAAAAGTAGTGTCTGTAATTTAACATAAGATTATGAGAGTAATTTTAACAGTTTTCAAAAAAAAATCACGTGATCCTTGAAGGAGATGCTGTGGATTCAACGGTCTCAAGCGACATCAACAAGTATATAGTGAAAAACTATGTGCTTGATGAGTCTGCAACTTCAACTATCGGACTAACATTCCTCCCTTTCGTTGAACTGCAGGCTTCTTGGGAGAGCGCCGGTATTGACTAATAAAGTAGGGATCTTCAGAGGTTAAACAGTGAATGGTTGGCTCCCACTGATCATTTTTGATTCATTGTTTAACTTCAGCTGATCTGTCAATAACGGAGTAGCAGCTCAACCATGCTCATGCTCAATTTCACTAAAAATTGGCTTAAAATAACCCAAAAAAAACTGTTTTCCGCTTGTGGTGCAGGGGGTCATTTTTTCTGGGCACCCTAGTGCACATGCTGTTTTTAACCGATATCGCAGAATGATATTCACATTCAACGCAGTTCTTCATCACCCATTAAAAAAACCCACACACAAAAATTTTGCACTCAGTTAAATAAAAACATCATGGTAATATTACAGCTGGGAAGGAGTACATCTTTAATGTCACAAAAAATGTGTAATTTTACTACCTTTATGGTGTAATGCCACTTTTTCTGCCTAATATTGAATTAAGTGCTTTAATTAACAGACTTAAAACCCAAAAATAATCAAGCTTTTCATAATCTAAAACTTTAGAAAGCCTTTTCAATTACACACTCTCAACGACGAGTTCACGACACATTCAAGTACTACGTGATTCAATTAGTCCGAAAAGAGCCTTGCATGATAACATCAATCAAACCTCCCACAAACGTCACAAAAACGTAATCGCTAACCTTCAAATCAAAGCCCCCGGAAGCTCGACTTCTTCGTTTGCCCCACAAGCGCTGCCGCTCTATAAAAATATTATTTAATCCGCAACCACACCGCCACCGTCACCACTCGAAACAATAAGAGTTCGGTCTTAATCTAATAAGAGAACGGCAATTAAGGATTTAATAATTTAATTTACTACGCCAAGAACAAAAGTTTTCGGCTTCCGTCCTTTGAAAGTGCTCAACAGATGGAAAATAGAAACAGACTGAAAACAAAACCGGTGCCGACGAAAACGGGCGGAAAGTTTTTTGAGGGTTAAAGGGAGGGGGTTGAGGGTTAACCTCCCCCCTCGCACAGTTGTTGATGTCGGCTCCTTTTGTGTCCAGGCCAGTTCCTGTGTGTGTGTCGTCGTCGGTCGGCTGGTCGTCCTGGTTGATTTCTTCTTAAATCCACCACTTACACACATCTTATAGGGTTGGTGGCCACCACCACCGGGCGGTCGATCGGTCTGTTCTGAGAGCTGAGTTGAGATATCTGCAGCGATGACGGGAGAGACGTTAATGAAAAGATTAGCGATTATTGCGAAAAAAAAAATGAAAGAAAACTGGAACAGAAATTCAATGAAAGGATGAATCGAATTTGCGCACACTTTGATCCCAGGTAGGGTTGCCAGACTGGATGACACATGCTCTGCTTACTGAAGTTCTTTCATTCTTGAGTCATTTAAAAACCTTACATTAAAATCTTGTCCATCCTGGTCACCTTGACCCCTGCGGCCACTTCTGTGGCGGTGACGATTAAAGGAAGCCATGCGCACAAACTACATCCAAGCAAGCTGTGCCAGATAGTGGCTAACTACAACAAGGCCGAACGATGGGAACTCCCTGCGGACGACGACGAGGACTTCCAAGGAACTTACTGGTCTCATCAATCGCTGGTCGGTGATCAACGATGGCATGGCCTACTTTGATGCTGGCAAAAAGTGTTTGTGTGAAGATAGGGGTTCTAAAAATTGGGCCTTTTGATTTTGATTTGAATAAGTGTTGCTAGTTTCGAATAATTTTTACCTTAAAAGCTCATATTCAGGTTATTGACTAGTTTTAGGGTAAATTTAAGAATTTAAAAAAAAATAATGTTAAAATGCTTTAGTTACGGGCAAAAGGAACTTAATGCCTCGTTTGACCAAAAAAAGGCTTACAGTTCACGAAATCAACCTTCTTACTTGTGTTTAGCCTAGCCAATTACCTCGCAAACCATTAAGGGATTTTTCATATTCTTATAATCTGTCAGCTTAAAAAGGCGAGAAAAGGTGGGATACAAATTCCCTACATTTTTGTATGCCAATAGTCTAAGGTTAAAAAAAACATTACCCGATTAGTTTCAAAAATAGTACCGATACTTATTTTGACCTAAGAGTATATAGAGGGTATCACCAAGGCATTCCAAAGTATTCCATTTTTCTTGTCACCCTAGACGTGTATGTCCAATTCTAAAAACAACCCAATTCGCAGAAAAAAAAAATACAAAAATAGTATTTATGGGAATGGAAAAACATGATTTAAAAAAATACTATAGTCCAGACTCGAATGACTAAAGGTCCTGGAAAAATTTCACTTCACATTAGGAGGGTACAAATTGTTTTTAAAATTTTTGTCCAATGGCACTGGTCTAGGAAAAGAAAGGGGGCAAACATATAAATAAATAAATAATAAATAAATGCTTCATACATCAATACAGTTGTGCTACTATCAAAAATTGGCCTTCTGATTTTTCAATGAATTGATGAAAAAATCCTAAACTTTGACGTCTTTTACCGATGTGCAGTCTAATTTTTTTTATTCAGGATTCAACAGCTAACATTTGCTAACAAATGAATAAATAAGCGTTATACTATGTATTCTGAATAGCTTTTATCGATTTTACAAGTTGTTTGTTTTGTTTTGTTTTGTTTTGTTTTGTTTTGTTTTGTTTTGTTTTGTTTTGTTTTGTTTTGTTTTGTTTTGTTTTGTTTTGTTTTGTTTTGTTTTGTTTTGTTTTGTTTTGTTTTGTTTTGTTTTGTTTTGTTTTGTTTTGTTTTGTTTTGTTTTGTTTTGTTTTGTTTTGTTTTGTTTTGTTTTGTTTTGTTTTGTTTTGTTTTGTTTTGTTTTGTTTTGTTTTGTTTTGTTTTGTTTTGTTTTGTTTTGTTTTGTTTTGTTTTGTTTTGTTTTGTTTTGTTTTGTTTTGTTTTGTTTTGTTTTGTTTTGTTTTGTTTTGTTTTGTTTTGTTTTGTTTTGTTTTGTTTTGTTTTGTTTTAGCAACGATGGCATCACTGCTCGCTCTCTCCTGGGGTCCTGCCACATAGGCTTTACGTTGCGTCTGATTTTGCGTCTCACAACACGGTGCGGAACACCACTTTCGAGCCAGACAAGCGTATCGTGTTTCCCCGCCCGAACGGCTCTCTGAACTCTGAAACTGGCTGGCTGGCGGCAAATTAGAATATTAGGCTTGTTTCTCTCGCTTCTCCTGTCGCCGTGAGGCACATATCAACCCGAGATGAACTCGAGTTATGCGCCAAACAACACAGGAGAGAATGAGCTCAATTCGAACCAACAAAAAAGTGGTTCACGTGGGACAATATCAAAAGAGGGTTCCGGCTGGGATTTACCGCCGACAAAAGACACCGGCTGTCCGGCGCGGTGGACCTCTTGTTTTTTTTTTGCTGGCTAATTGGCCAGCCTCCATTCAGTGTAAATTTCGACCTGTTTCATGCCGCGGCAGTTTTTATCTTCGTCATTCAGCAAGGATTACCGAAACCCTCTGCTCTTGTTTTGAGGCTTTTGTCAGCACTTGTAGGACCGTTTCAAGTGGCCTAGACAAGTGAGTAATGGTAACCCTATTTGGGGCAAACGGGAAGGGTTGTGCCAACACGAATCATGATATGGTTGATCTTCCGGCGCTCCTAGATATAAAAAAGTCGTAACTCGATATGGCCACTATAGATTACGCCGATCGCAATCGTCTATAAATTTGAGCCTTTCGTGGCCGAGGTGCTTGTTTATGAGCATTTACAAAACACTTTCTTAAATCATGTGGAAAATGATACCACGTACCTATCGATCAACATTTTGTTTTTTTTAGAGCGGGATTTTGTAGAGTTCGTATCGACGTCATGTGATTCAAATCAAATTAAAATTTCAAAATAATTTATAGTTTGTGCTCGCAACCCAACCAAAAATCATGATCTGCTGAGTCCCACTTTTTCACACAAATTTTCAGTTCAAAATTGCTTGTTTTATGGACGGTCCCATTAAAAATGATTGAATGTATCATTTTGACGACATAATTAACTCTTCTTTTTAATTAAAAAATTACCAGAAGCAACTTTAAGTAGCTTGGTCAAAATTTTCAACAAATGTTTTGATTTGGCATATTTTCCCAGTAGTTGGAAAAATGCCAAAGTAATTCCGATTTTGAAACCGGATAAAAATCCTGCTGAAGCTTCGAGCTATCGGCCCATTAGTTTGCTTTCATCTATTAGTAAATTATTCGAAAGAATAATTCTTAATAGAATGATGACGCACATTAATGAAAATTCAATTTTCGCTGATGAGCAGTTTAGATTTCGCCTTGGGCATTCAACTACTCATCAGTTGTTGAGAGTTTCAAATTTAGTTTGAAGCAACAAATTTGAGGGCTATTCTACTGGCGCTGCTCTTCTAGACATAGAAAAAGCATTTGACAGTGTTTAGCATAAAGGTTTGGTTGCGAAATTGAAAAGGTTTAATTTTCCGATTTATATCGTGAAAATTATTCAAAATTATTTGACGGATCGTACTCTGCAGGTATGTTATCAGAATAGCAAATCTGATCAACTACCTGTACGTGCTGGCGTCCCTCAAGGAAGCATTGTGGGTCCAATTTGATACAATATTTTTACTTCTGACTTGCCTGATTTGCCCCCAGGATGTCAGAAATCACTTTTTGCTGATGATACAAGCATCTCCGCCAAAGGTAGAAGCCTTCGTGTCATCACAAGAAGATTACAAAAATGCTTGGATATTTTCAATTTTTATTTGAAAGAATGGAAAATTACTCCAAATGCTGCAAAAACTCAACTTATTATTTTCCCTCACAAACCAAGGGCTGATTTTCTTAAACCAAAAAGTCATCACATTATAAAGATGAATGAGGTAAATTTAAAGTGGGAGGATCAAGTGAAATATCTTGGACTTGCTTTTGACAAAAACCTTACTTACAAGGATCACATTGAAAGTATCCAGGTTAAATGTAACAAATATATTAAATGTTTGTATCCACTTATTAACAGGAATTCTAGACTTTGTCTCAAGAATAAACTGTTAATTTATAAACAAATTTTCAGACCTGCCATGCTTTATGCTGTGCCGATCTGGACAAGCTGTTGCCTAACCAGGAAGAAAAAACTTCAGAGGATTCAGAACAAAATTCTGAAGATGATTCTGAAACTTCCTCCCTGGTTCAGCACCAGTGAACTTCATCAATTAGCCGAAGTTGACACTTTGGATGTTATGTCCAATAAAATAATTGATGCATTTCGACAAAAATCATTGCAGTCTTCAGCTGCATTGATTCGCTCTTTATATAGTTTATAAGTTAGTTTTAAGGTATCCCTTTTCCCTTTTGTACATGTAGGACCTCCTATATTTGAAATCACTGAATAGCGAAAGCTACAATATTTCATGAATAAATAAAAGTTGCTAGTATTTAAAATTGAGGTGAAAAGTCATCAATTCTGATTGGACACTCAATAATATTTTAACTGAATGAATGTACATGGAAAAGAAAACTGAATAAATATAAATTGAAAAAAAACTCTTCTTTACTCTACTCTACTCTACTGTGCTTAAAATTAGCAAACTTACACCGGTTCGAACAAATACTTGGCTTTATAAAATCTTGTCATCCTTGAAATAGGTGTTAAGTAAAGCAGAAAACCTGTGACATAGATCGAAAAAAAAATAAAATTAAACTTATTTTCGTTAAGAACCTGAAATATTGAGGTTTGAGGTATTATTTTACCTTTGGAATAACATGGTTTGGTATTGTTGTGCCCTTCCACCCCTTCCACATACAAGACTTTGGTATGATTTTATGGTATTTTACCATCTATTACTGGGCAACCAAGGCACATTTTGGTCCCTGTTATTTACCCAACTAATACCAAAATTTGGTATTCCCGTGTTATTTACTCACGGGAAAAAACATGATTTTTGTGTAATTATCTACTCTACAATATACTAAACATACATAGTTGAAAAAATACGAAATTTACATTAACGCTGTCTGCCAATATTGTTAGAATCAATCACTAGTGTTTTTCTTTTAACTAGAAGGACTTCGACGGATTCAAACCAGCAACTTCTAGATTGTGATTCCAGTGCGCGGTTCGATTGATCCCCTCGGGTGGGTCTGAAATAAATTATAGCTACACTGTAAAAGATAATGGAAAGATGCAAATAAAAACTTGAATTTGTAAATGAAACTCTAGAAAAGCTAGACTTCGGAGGCTGAGAATATTAAATTATCTTTATAATATCATGATGCACGATTTTTCAAAGTTGAATAACGAAAAAATTGCAGAGGAAAAATCTCATATCAAAATCCCTGTTTCTCCAGGTCTTCAAGCTCCACGCCAAATTGAGTTGATATTTGAATGGAACACTTGTTTATTTGAGTTTAATGATTGCGATGTTTTTTTCACCAGAATGGTCATAACTCCCTTTAGATTTAACAAATGGCAATGCTTCATTCTTCATATGGTTGCATTTTGTTTAGCTCTATCTGATGTTTTTTGAATTTTGAAATTTGATTGAGTTTTGACTTAGTTACAGACATTTTTTTCTGCTCAGGATAACTTTTCTTGAAATTTGAATATTCTTTTTAAATATGTTTTTGCCTTTCTTACTAAAGAAAGGTATAGGTTTTACTTTAAGCCAGGACGTCATTTCCATCTTCGTAAATATGTCGATTCAGCATGAATTTTAATCGGAAAAATCGTCAAAAAATCACACTGCATCGATTTTCGACGCTCTATCGATTCACCTTGACAGAACTCGTCTATCTCCAACCCTCGAATTTTGAGAAAATAAATTCCGTGGAGGTCGAGTGATGTTCGTATGTGGTAAAATTTTGCAAAATTTTGTGTCGCGCCGTTCTCAGCTTCCATATATCCGATTTCGATTCTTCTAAATGCAGATGAAAGCTAGTGTGCTGAACCTGGGCGAGTTGCCGCGCAAATTTCGAAATGTTGATCTTTTATTTATCTCAAAAATTGCATTTTTCGAACCCTACAACCTCCCAAATTTTCATCCAGATTCATAATATGGTTCTGGAGTTAGAGCCGTTTGATTGACCTACCATAAGAAAAAAAAATCCCTAAAAAAAGGTAAAAGCCCACCTGGTGACCTTCGCCAACATTTTTCATTTCTGATTTTATTCAAAATTTCTTGCTACATTCATAGTACAGACCATGAGTGAGCATCTGAAACAAATTCGACATCGATCGGCAATCCCGATCAATTTTTAGAACGATTTACTTTTTGCTTTTCTTATAGGTTTTACTTTAAGCCAGGACGTCATTTCCATCTTCGTAAATAAGACGATACAGCATGAATTTCAATCGGAAAAATCGCTAAAAATTCACACTGCATCGATTTTCGACGCTTCGTTGCCAAGTCGATGCAGTGTGATTTTTTGACGATTTTTTCAATTAAAATTCATGCTGAATCGACATATTTACGAAGATGGAAATGACTTCCTCACGGGTCCCCCACAGACCGTTATTATGAAAAAAAATTCCACCCAAACCAATGATTGGACATGGTTCCTGGAACCATTCTGCACCTCTGACCCGAGTTTCAAAATATTTGCCGGCACAAATTTCGAATACGGTCAGTTTTAGTGTTTCGAGTAGAAATTAAGGAGAAATCACATGTAAAATGCGTAGGAAATGAGCAAAGTTTCAATGTTTTAACTCCAAAACATTAGTGGTCATGGTTTTACATTGTATTAACATGTAGCAGAATGATATAAAAACGATTTACAGCACTGACTTAGCTGGAATAAGTCTAAGTCAAGTGACTTAGGTATATAATTTACAAGTTTATACCTTAATATTTAAAAAAAACTCCTACATCAAGGAATTTTAAGTCAATGAAAACTAGATTGCACAAAAATAACTTAAAATGGGGTGACTTTGAGCCTAGGGGTGACATTGTACCAAATTTAACGATTTCATAATAGCCAGATAGCTTAACAACAAGCTCGATAAGCTTGAATTGCAAAGTATAATCGTTGCAAATATTGTTCTAAGATTATGATGTCCTCTGGCATAAAAAGTTCAAGAACTAAGAAACACTAAAAAAATAGATAAAGCTTTAGTTTCGTAAGCCTTACCGTTTGACCCCGCCAAGGGTTTAGGACACAAGTCACATTGAAAACTTACATCGCCTGTACATACTTGACTATACCGGTTTCGGTGTTAGAGTGTTGAACGTGGTTGCCTCTCACCCCAGTTTGGCTGGTTATGTTGTAAAGCGAACAATTTGATTTGATTTGATATATAACTGTACTATTTTCATGTTTTCATAAGATATGCCAAGCTTGTTAAAAGATTTATTGTGTTTTCACATTGGGCAGAAGTAGGATTTGTTTTGATGAATACATTATTAGTGAACGTTCTTGATTATTAATATTATGTTTTATTGAATCCTAACTATGAGTGTATCAACATTATTTTATTCAATTATAAAATGTTATTTTATTTTATGACGATAACTGCAATGTTGGAAAATAATTGGTTGGTTTGAAATATTAATCCTGTGTCATTAAACTTTTGCTAAGTATAATCATTACACAGGACAACAAAAATATATGAGCTAAATGATAGCTGGAATCACTACCGTGCACAGGGTGGGGCAACATGGGGCAACTGCCCCACAATCCACAGAAATTTGTTCTAAATTTAGTCAGGGGGTATCCACAAATGACGTATTTTTCAAAACGTGCATATTATTGCCCCACCTTCCTCAAAGAGCTGGGCACGCTAGTGACTGGAGTACTCTCCGGATTTCATTCGCAAGGTTGAAATTTGTGAACGATTTAAAACAAAAAGGACCATTTTATTGTAACTGCCATGTCACAAACTTGCCACGTAACAATAATTTGTTTCCCTATTATTTTGATTGTTTTATTTGATTTCAGTAGGTATTGATTCAGAACTGAAAGATGTCAGCATTATTTTCAAATTAGGAAGATTTAAAATTTATTTTAATTAATTTAATTTTAAATCAGAACAAGCAGATTTGCGTAGCAATATCATCAAATTTCTTTGTGGGAACATAAATAGATCAAATTAATCCACCTACAAATAAATAAATCAACATAAAATTCAAGCTTATCAAAGCAATCTTTATGCGTTTATTGGTACAGCGTCACCCTAGGCTCAAAGTCACCTCATTTTAAGTAATTTTTGTGCAATCTAGTTTTCATTGACTTAAAATTCCTTGATGTAGGAGTTTTTTTTAAAATATTAAGGTATAAACTTGTAAATTATATACCTAAGTCACTTGACTTAGGTTTAATCCGGCTAAGTCAGTGCTGTAAATCGTTTTTATATCATTCTGCTACATGTTAATACAATGTAAAACCATGACCACTAATGTTTTGGAGTTAAAACATTGAAACATTGCTCATTTTCTACGCATTTTACATGTGATTTCTCCTTAATTTCTACTCGAAACACTAAAACTGACCGTATTCGAAATTTCTGCCGGCAAATATTTTGAAACTCGGCCCAGAGGTGCAGAATGGTCCCAGGAACCATGTCCAATCATTGGTTTGGGTGGAATTTTTTTTCATAATAACGGTCTGTGGGGGACCCGTGAGGACGTCATTTCCGTCTTCGTAAATGTGTCGATTCAGCATGAATTTTAATTGAAAAAATTGTCAAAAAATCACACTGCATCGATTTTTGACGCTTCGTCGCCAAGTCGACAAGTTGTCAAGTTGAGCTTTTAATACTGGCGCGAGAATGCTGGCGCATATATTTGCTGGCTCGACTTATACTCGTTTGTAGTAGCTTGTCTACCGATGTTTCCTACAACATGTAAAATATCGTAGCTTTTCGGTTTCTTTTGCCCTGTTTGTTTTTGCATAACTGTCCAATGTTTATTTAAAAACTTTTGTGACATAGGACATTCATCCGGCTACAATCTATTTGTTTTCCGTGTGCTCCGAAAATCGCCTAAAAGTAGACTTAATTTTTTCGTGATTTCGTAAGTTTATTTAACAGGGTTCATTGGATTCCAATAGGAGCTTTCCAAGCTTTTCATCGTTTATATCGTTTTCAATGTTTTCAATGCTGGTGACGCCAATGGCTTTCCACCTAAGGTACTCGTGATTGAGTGTGTAGCGGTGCGGTTGTAAAAAATAGCTATCTCTGACTCTGTCACATTCGTAGAAGCTGAATGGCTATCTTCCCTGCACCGTGCGGCACACGCGGTTCACTTATACCACGGTTCTTCTTTGCGCCTACCGCGGTGTGCGTTGTCACTGGCGCATGTGAAGCTTGCTATGCTCGCGTTTGTCATAAACGCTTGTTTGATTAAGAATATGTACGATTAAAAATATTCTTTTGGTGAAAATGGCGTTTTTTGTTTCTTTTGGAAATCATATCATTTATAATACTTTGCTTTCATCATAAGACTTTCTTCTTCTTCTAAACAAAGTCAATGTTATGAATTGAAAGAAGTTCTACCATCGTTATATTCTTTAGTAAGAAAGGCTCTATCTCACCCCAGGTGGGATTAAATCGGGTTTTTTCTGCAAAGATTATTAAATATATCATTTTTGCACTTTTGATTAAACTGTTTCATTCTATATCGCCACACATTTCTAAATTCTCAAACTCCCATGGTTTCTTCAATTGCATATTTCCTAAAACCGGCCTGCTTCGATGTCATCACCGCAACCGTCAGAACACGGGACAGCCGGAAAGAAAGTGTCGAAAGAACGATGGAAATTTCACCGTCGAAATGCAAACTCAAACCGAAGTTAATTTAGCACAGCAAAATATGCCCACCGGTGAAATTTTCCCGGTCCCAGATCGGGCACCGTTTTCAAAATTTCGGTTGCACTTTTTGCAGCAGGGAAATGCACAAGCACATGTTGCGTGGTGCCAGGTGGGTGGCTTTGTTTGTGTGCAAACGAGCGTGTGTGTATGTGTGATTGTGTGCGGGGTTTTGCGAGGCTGGCGAAAATGGACGGAAAAGTGCTATCAATTATTAAAAATCAAATCGTGCGTGCAATATTGCATTACGTAGGGGCGATTTGTTGGCAGATTTCGCACAATCGAATGGATTGGCACAAGTTTTCGATGTGATGTGGGTGAAGGTGTTGAATTTTTGGTAATGATGTATTTGTATGCTTTTTTTTGTATTTTTGGTTATTTTAGTTCCATTTCAAAAGAATCCGCTTATAAAAAGTTGAATTATAACTAAATTAATGTCAAATTATTGAAATTTCTAAACATGCAAGAATAAACCATCGTCACCTTCATCAAGCAAAATTAAACAAGATTTTCCAAAGCTTCTTTCTCTAGGCGCGTACCCCATTCCACCCACCCACTCACGTTTTCACATTTTCTAGAAGAAGCGCGGTTACACGCTCTCAAGTCAGCGTTCTTTTCATCTTTCACCACGAATCCGTGAAATACTTGGCGCTTTCAATGGCACTCCTCCTTCACCTCGGCCGCCAACCCTCGAATCTTTCAATCGAGAGGCGCCTGCTTCTGCTGCTGGTCTTCCACGGCAAAGTGAAGAACGAGAATGGCCATCCCACTCTCCACCCTCACGAAAAAAAAAAACGGGGAAGGAGAAGTTCTTCTCTCGGTGCGGTGACAAAAGATTTTCCCGCTTATCATGCACATAATGAGGAGCGTCGTCGGGGAGAGAATGAGCCAAAGCCAAGACGCCATGGTTGCGCGGTGGCGGAAAAACGTTGTTTTCATGCGAGTAATTTCATTCGGTGGGGCGTCTTCTGCTTATTATTATGCGTCAGCTTCTTCATTTGCCTTCACGACGTGCCCTAAATAATCCTCGACGCGAAAAACTCCCCCAAGGTTCGCGTCTTTCCACACAGATATTGATAGGAAACTCCGTCGTGGCACGGACCATGACCGTGGCTTTCGTGGCCAAATTGTCGCGATGAATATTTCATGTTGAGTGTGTTTTTCCTCGATTGATACTCGCCACTGAAGCGTACTCGAAAATACAACAGGCAGAGAACTTTGCTAAACTAATGAGTCCTTGGTGATGGCTCCTTTAATATTTAAGTTGCAGTTTTAAAATACATTCATGTCTCATCTTGTAACTAAAGTAAAATTAAAACGTATAATATTGCCAATATTTGTTGTTAAAAAAACTGCGTTTTGTTATTTTTAATGTTTTTATTTTAAATTATTTATATTTTTTCTGTCATGTTTACCAACCATGTTACACAAAAACAGTTTAAAATCTGTACTTTTTTGTTAATTATACAAATATTTATACAAATGTAAATATTGAGTGTATTCCGCTTACTTGGATGGAAGTTGCCTCTGTATCTTATGCTTACTAGATAGAATCCTTGGAAACAAAGGAAAACTTATGAAAAAATGGACGAGCTTTTCGGTAAAAATATTTACGAGACTGAAACAGCACCAAAAATTGTCAAAGCCCTTATTTTTCAACATTTTTTTTTAACCGCTGTATCCTCACAAGGATGGGATTTAGGACAATGGTCAATATGGAGAATTCTATGTAAAATTGTCTGGGAAATCGATTCTCACGATCGGTTTTTGATAATGTTGACGTTTAGACGACTTTAATTAATAGTATTAGTAAATAATGTTTGTATTTTTTTTTTAGGAAAGACACACGCTTGCCTTGTGAATAGTGCGTTCATCCCGGGAATTTCCGGGACAAAAATCCTGGGATTTTCCCTAAACCGGGAATTCCCCAATCCCGGGATTTTTTATATTTTGTCCCGGGAATTCCCGAAATTAAAAAAAAAACAATTTTTGGTCTGGTAACTCTTTCGCTAATTTGTATTCAACATATATCAACATTTATTTGGCTTATAAGGGAAATAAGGACAATAGTAACGAATTAAGACAGCATAATGTTCTGATATTTTATAATTAACAAAACAATTAGTACACCAATTTTCCAATTTATTGCTCTAAAATATCCTGTAGACTGCAGTCCTGAGTTCCCCCAGTTGGCGGTAGTGACTTAAAGATAGTTTGTAAAATATGTTTTATATACAATGTAATACATATAACATAAAACTTTTCTAAAATTTTACATTGGATGGTTTTATTTTATTTGTTTTCGTTTCTTGTTTTTTTTTACAGCTTCAATGATCTTTTTTAGCTTTTGTAGCCATTAGGGTGGGCACATTTTTCAAAAAGTTCTCGGATAAAGTTTTAGCATGGTTCCCCTTGTAGGGCATGCCCATAGGGACTTTCATGCCAAATATCAGCTCATTTGGTTGCAAACTGGCTGCGCGCATCAGGGTTAAAGTTTACATGGGAATTACTATGGGAAATTGGAACTTTTTGTTCAAACGCTCCTACAGGTCTGGAAAAATCACGCGCCAACTTCTGGTATGGTCAGGCCTATGGGGAATGGTCTGGAGAACACTTTTCCCGAAGAGAGCAGGATTCATTGTCCCTAGACCTGGCGCATCGGCAAACAATCCGATGTCTCTGGAATCAACGGTTTTCCCTCAAAAAGCATCAAATTTTCCTTAGCATGCTATGAAAGCTTGATGAACACCGCGACGCCATATGTCAGACAGCTACCTTGATCTCATGTCTAAAAAAACTTGATCCGAGAAATTTTTGAAAAACGTACCCACCCTAGTAGCCATTTCATTTAAAAAAATATAGAAATATATTGATAAGAATTTTATGATCATTAATATGAAATAATTTGAATCACATTGGATTAAAAATTAAAATTCATTAAAAATCCAGAGCATAACAAAGAACAAAAATAATTTTTTTAATATTTTTAAAACTAACTAAAAACTACTGTTCTTGTTCATATTGAAGTAAATATTATCACCAATTAACAGTATTTAGCTAATGCTATGATTGTAGGCTTGAAAAACATAACAAATTTAATGAAAACATATAATTTATGACTGTTTAAAAAAATTCCCGGGATCTGGGGAATTCCCGGGATTTGAAAAATATTTTTCCCGTTTCCCGGGAAATTCAAAACCCGGGAAAATTGGACGCCCTACTTGTGAAAATAGCTTAAAATGCCTAAAGCATTGTAAGGTGTTTTGCAACATTTTAGGCTATTTTAACAAAAAAAACTAACTTAATCCACCTATGAGCAATTCTCTACGAAATCGGTCTTTTTTCTTCAATTTTAATTTTTGTATTTTTTAATCCGATTGAAACTTTTTTGGTGCCTTCGGTATGCCCAAAGAAGCCATTTTGCATCATTAGTTTGTCCATATAATTTTCCATACAAATTTGGCAGCTGTCCATACAAAAATGATGTATGAAAATTCAAAAATCTGTATCTTTTGAAGGAATTTTTTGATCGATTTGGTGTCTTCGGCAAAGTTGTAGGTATGGATACGGACTACACTGGAAAAAAATAATACACGGTAAAAAAAATTTGGTGATTTTTTTATTTAACTTTTTATCACTAAAACTTGATTTACAAAAAAACACTATTTTTATTTTTTTTTATTTTTTGATATGTTTTAGAGGACATAAAATGCCAACTTTTCAGAAATTTCCAGGTTGTGCAAAAAATCATTGACCGAGTTATAAATTTTTTAATCAGTACTGATTTTTTCAAAAAATCGAAATTTTGGTCGTAAAAATTTTTCAACTTCATTTTTCGATGTAAAATCAAATTTGCAATAAAAAAGTACTCGAGTGAAATTTTGATAAAGTGCACCGTTTTCAAGTTATAGCCATATTTAAGTGACTTTTTTGAAAATAGTCGCAGTTTTTCATTTTTTTAAATTAGTGCACATGTTTGCCCAGTTTTGAAAAAAATATTTTTGAAAAGCTGAGAAAATTCTCTATATTTTGCTTATTCGGACTTTGTTGATACGACCTTTAGTTGCTGAGATATTGCAATGCAAAGGTTTAAAAACAGGAAAATTGATGTTTTCTAAGTTTCACCCAAAAAACCCACCATTTTTTATCGTCAATATCTCAGCAATTAATGGTCCGATTTTCAATGTTAATATATGAAACAATTGTGAAATTTTTCGATCTTTTCGAAAAAAATATTTTCGGAATTTTCAAATCAAGACTAACATTTTAAAAGGGCGTAATATTGAATGTTTGGCCTTTTTGAAATGTTGGTCTTGATTTGAAAATTCCGAAAATATTTTTTTCGAAGAGATCAGAAAATTTTACAAATGTTTCATATATTAACATTGAAAATCGGACCATTAGTTGCTAAGATATTGAAGATAGAAAATTGTGGGTTGTTTGGGTGAAACTTAGAAAACATAAATTGTCCTGTTTTTAAACCTTTGCATTGCAATATCTCAGCAACTAAAGGTCGTATCAACAAAGTCCGAATAAGCAAAATATAGAGAATTTTCTCAGCTTTTCAAAAATATTTTTTTCAAAACTGGGCAAACATGTGCACTAATTTTAAAAAATGAAAAACTGTGACTATTTTCAAAAAAGTCACTTAAATATGGCTTTAACTTGAAAACGGTGCACTTTATCAAAATTTCACTAAAGTACTTTTTTATTTCAAATTTGATTTTACATCGAAAAATGAAGTTGAAAAATTTTTACGACCAAAATTTCGATTTTTTGAAAAAATCAGTATTGATTAAAAAATTTATAACTCGGTCAATGATTTTTTGCACAACCTGGAAATTTCTGAAAAGTTGGCATTTTATGTCCTCTAAAACATATCAAAAAATAAAAAAAAAATAAAAATAGTGTTTTTTTGTAAATCAAGTTTTAGTGACAAAAAGTTAAATAAAAAAATCAACAAATTTTGTTTTACCGTGTATTATTTTTTTCCAGTGTAGTCCGTATCCATACCTACAACTTTGCCGAAGACACCAAATCGATCAAAAAATTCCTTCAAAAGATACAGATTTTTGAATTTTCATACATCATTTTTGTATGGACAGCTGCCAAATTTTTATGGAAAATTATATGGACAAACTAATGATGCAAAATGGCTAATTTGGGCATACCGAAGGCACTAAAAAAGTTTCAGTCGGATTAAAAAATACAAAAAAAATCGAATGACCGAAATCCTAGAGAACTGCTCCTATGTGGTTGGAGCCTTCCTCACTTATTGCCAACAATGGCTGATATGATAGAATTGTACAAAAATTTCATGTCTTTTTTAGATCCGGAGTAAAAACTACATCAATATCACTTAAGTGTACATATCTCAAGACAGGGTTGCCAGATCTCCAATGTTTTGAACTCGTTGGAAAGGTCTTTTCATAATCCAACCAACGATGGGTGGGATGGTAGATCTGGACATAGTTTACATACATTTAAGTGAGATCCGGCTTCCAAAAGTACATCAATATCACTTAAGTGGGCATATCTCGAGACAGGGTTGCCAGATCTTCAATCATTTAGGCTCGTTGGAAAGGTCTTTTTATAAACTAACCAATGATGGGTCGGATGGTGGATCCGGATATAGTTTACATACATTTAAGTGAGGCATCTGGCTTCCAAAAAGTACATCAATATCACTTAAGTGTACATATCTCAAGACAGGGTTGCCAGATCTCCAATGTTTTGAACTCGTTGGAAAGGTCTTTTCATAACCCAACCAACGATGGGTGGGATGGTGGATCCCGACATACTTACATACATTTAAATGAGATCCAGCTTAAAAAAAGTACATAAATGTCACTAAAGTGGCCATATCTCGAGACAGGGTTGCCAGATCTCCAATGTTTTGAACTCGTTGGGAAGGTCTTTTGATAACCTTACCAACAATGGGTCGGATGGTGGATCTGTACATAGTTTACATACATTTAAGTGAGATCCGGCTTCCAAAAAGTACATCAATATCACTTAAGTGGGCATATCTCGAGACAGGGTTGCCAGATCTTCAATCATTTAGGCTCGTTGGAAAGGTCTTTTTATAACCTAACCAACGATGGGTCGGATGGTGGACCCGGACATAGTTTACATACATTTAAGTGAGATCCGGCTTCCAAAAAGTACATCAATATCACTTAAGTGGCCATATCTCGAGACAGGGTTGCCAGATCTTCAATGTTTTAGGCTCGTTGGAAAGGTCTTTTGATAAACTAACCAACGATGGGTCGGATGGTGGATCCGGATATAGTTTACATACATTTAAGTGAGATCCGGCTTCCAAAAAGTACATCAATATCACTTAAGTGGGCATATCTCGAGACAGGGTTGCCAGATCTTCAATGTTTTGGACTCGTTGGAAAGGTCTTTTGATAACCTATCCAACGATGGGTTGGATGATGGACCCGGACATAGTTTACATACATTTAAGTGAGATCCGGTTTCCAAAAAGTACATCAATATCACTTAAGTGGCCATATCTCGAGATAGGGTTGCCAGATCTTCAATGTTTTAGGCTCTTTGGAAAGATCTTTTGATAACCTAACCAACGATGGGTCGAATGATGGACCCGGACATAGTTTACATACATTTAAGTGAGATCCGGCTTCCAAAAAGTACATCAATATAACTTAAGTGGGCATATCTCGAGACAGGGTTGCCAGATCTTCAATGTTTTGGACTCGTTGGAAAGGTCTTTTGATAACCTAACCAACGATGGGTTGGATGATGGACCCGGACATAGTTTACATACATTTAAGTGAGATCCGGTTTCCAAAAAGTACATAAATGTCACTTAAGTGGCCATATCTCGAGACAGGGTTGCCAGATCTCCAATGTTTTGAACTTGTTGGAAAGGTCTTTTGATAACATAACCAACGATGGGTCGGATGGTGGACCCGGACATAGTATACATACATTTAAGTGAGATCCGGCTTCCAAAAAGTACATCAATATCACTTAAGTGGCCATATTTCGAGACAGGGTTGCCAGATCTTCAATGTTGTAGGCACTTTGGAAAGGTCTTTTGATAACCTAACCAACGATGGGTCGGATGATGGACCCGGACATAGTTTACATACATTTAAGTGAGATCCGGCTTCCAAAAAGTACATCAATATAACTTAAGTGGGCATATCTCGAGACAGGGTTGCCAGATCTTCAATGTTTTGGACTCGTTGGAAAGGTCTTTTGATAACCTAACCAACGATGGGTTGGATGATGGACCCGGACATAGTTTACATACATTTAAGTGAGATCCGGTTTCCAAAAAGTACATAAATGTCACTTAAGTGGGCATATCTCGAGACAGGGTTGCCAGATCTCCAATGTTTTGAACTTGTTCTAAAGGTCTTTTGATAACATAACCAACGATGGATCGGATGGTGGACCCGGACATAGTATACATACATTTAAGTGAGATCCGGCTTCCAAAAAGTACATCAATATCACTTAAGTGGCCATATTTCGAGACAGGGTTGCCAGATCTTCAATTTTGTAGGCACTTTGGAAAGTTCTTTTGATAACCTAACCAACGATGGGTCGGATGATGGACCCGGACATAGTTTACATACATTAAAGTGAGATCCGGATATATATGAAAACACTTTTTTTTTTACATAACTTTTGAATTACTTATCAAAACTTCAATCTGTATAAAACTCGATCTATGGGACCCTAAACCAAGTCGAATGCAACAGGTTCGGGTCAAATCGGTTCAGCCAGTGCCGAGAAACATGAGTTAGTTTGTTGGTCACATATAACATACACACACACATACACACACACACACATACACACAGACATTTGTTCAGTTTTCGATTCTGAGTCGATATGTATACTTGAAGGTGGGTTTACGACGTTTTTATTCAAAGTCCATTTTTAGAGCAGGATTATAGCCTTACCTCAGTGAGGAAGGCAAAATTACCAATAATAAAGTGGTATAACCTTAAAAATTTACTTTCAAACTTACAAAAAAAAAAAGTGAAGCTGGGTTTTTTTTTCATTTCAGTGCTTGTCCAAGTTCCTACAAGTTTATCTTTAAACCGATACAACGTCTTAATTAGGAGAAAAATATTTAATTACGCAATATTATTTAATTAGCTTGCGCCCTTCTCAAATGTCATTCTCGAGTGCAACTGGCTCCACATACCCAAAAATGGCACAAAAGTTTCATAGAAATCGGAAAGGTTTGTGTGAAAAAGTACGTCAATAATTCCTGTTTTTGCTGGCATTGCTCCTTATACAAAAATGTTATGTTTGGAAATTGGTCACTTGACGTATGATCCGGAATACTTCAAAATTCACGCTAAGTTGACGTTTCTATGAAAACAAAATAGTGGTTTGAACATATGAATCAAAAGAAAGGTTGTGAAATATATGTTTAATCAATTTTTTTTTAATTATTATCTTTATTTATTCTATTGCAAATATTTTCGCATACGAAAAAATCTTCATTTTCATTCCTAACTGCTGGATTTAAAGCTGCTGATTTTTTTCATTTCTTTATCGATTCTTAGTCACATTTTTGTTTTGACTTGTTGTTCGAATGGAACCCTGATTTGACAATTCGATTGGAACCCTGAGAGTAACATTTCGCCTCTCTAGTATGGTACGGTATGTCCAAGCATCCTTCTTCCCCTGTAGATCCTGTGTAAGGTGATCCGTCCACAGAGTCCCTTTTGTGGCTAATGCAACGCAGTAGGCCTGTCCGCTAGAATGAGTGTAATACAGTTAGGGGTACTCGAACGTACACACATTAATATTGACAATATTGATGAAATTGTGTAACTTGCCAATGTAACTTGCTCGAGGGAATCGCATTGACATGCTTGAATCATCGTACTTGTGCCATTGTGTCGTACGTCGATTTTGGGCCAAATCGGTATTGTGTACATGTTGAGTAACTGTTATAACTGTTATAACTTGGAACTCCAGCAACCACATTCAACAAAAATCTAGTCTGGACTGTATAGTCCCCTTCGTGACTGTTATAAAAATGATTGTGAATGGTAAAAAAAGTGGTGTTATATGTGTTAAACGTTAAACGTTTTCTTATTCCAAAATTGTCAAATTTATGGACCCAATCCTGCAACAATCTGATTGTAAAAACAGGCATTTTTTGTTAATCGCTTAGGAGACAGTAGTTTAGGGGATGAATTAAAAATTATATCAATAATTCCCGTATTTTCGAAAATATTAAAATATCTGTAACAAAAATCTTGGTGCGAAAGCTCTGGTTGATGTGCCCCGTTAATGTTTGAGGAGGTAGAGATTACTCTAATTTGTAAACAGATTCTACATCTTTTATCAACTTGACTTAAATGTTCAGTATCATTCCGTTCCATTTAGTTCCAGTTGCATCTTACACTCTAATTTGTACACAACAATCGTTTTGGCGCTAATTACACCACGGCCACGTGTTACATGGCCGGTTCGGGGGCTCTCCTCGGGCTACTGCGATACAACAACAAAAATGCAACCGTCAAAGTAGCCCATCATCGAATGCGTCTGTTTTATGGGACACGCATGCTGAGGCTTATCATTAGCCATGGCACACCTGACTGGGTTTTTGAAGACTTGGTGCGAGTATGAATATGTGTGTTTTTGTTTTTCTTCCTATTGTTACGCTTGCGGTAGCACTCTCTTTCTCTTCTATTCAACGCGAAGCGAAACAATGCCGTCGAATGACAATTGATGATTACAGCTTTCGTGGCGAATTACACACAAATGACGGCCTGCTGGGGTTTCTTCTGCGCCGGCACCTATCTTCTCGCTTGCGGAACTGTGACGGTGGACATTTTAAAGTGAAGACTTGCGTAATATAGTCTTTTCCCCAACTTCTTTTTGTTTTCTGTAAAGTTGTTTATTCTTCAATTTTTAAAGTTTTAATTTTGTTTCTATTCCCACAAAATAATCATTGCAATCAAATTTCTTTAACCAAAGTGTTCCTCTCAATCTCATATCCTCAACACCATAACAAATGAGATAACGTGTAAGGAAGGTGTACAAATGAAAACCTTTCAAAAAATCACTCATTTCCAGAACCCAGCAGCAGTGACAAGTAGCAGCAGATGAAGTGGAACCGAGTACGGAGAAGAGACAAGTAATGCACCTCATCCAAAGCACTCTTGGATTTGCCCACCTTCCTGTTCCCATTTCCGGACATACCCAAGAAGTCGGTGTCGTCTCACTTTCACACACACAACAGAGTGAATAAGTGCACTTGAAAAGTTAATTTGAGTACTTTTTACCCCGAATCCGGCATCGTTGGGTGCACCAGCTGTGGCGAATACCTCCACCTCCGGCATCCTGGAATTGCCAAATTCGTTTCTTTCCATTTTTTTCGGGGACAGGGACAATCCTTGGCCCGACGTGGCATTCCATCGCGGCCCTCTCTCTCTTATTCTCAAGTTTCTTTGAAAAGCGTCGTTGTCATCCCAAAGGTCGTCGTCGTCGTCGTCGTCGTGGGCATTTGTCGTGGCAATTGAATTAAATGAATGATAATTGAAGGTACTTAACGACATAATAAACAGAAACAAGATTGTGCCTCTCCGAGTCCTGATCGGTTGGTTACGGGGAGGGACAGGTCCTTTTATGGATGAGCTACATCTCAAGTCGAGGAGAAAGGACAGGACAAGCACACTAATCTGTCCTTTGCCGCACGCAGCCAGAGGGATCAACTGAAACTGCAAAGGAATGTTGGATGCGTTTCATTACATCTGTGACAGATTACATACCTGCATGACCGGGACCGAGGGGCCTGTTGGCAGTCAACCGTGGCACTTGGATGGAACTGATCGCTCTAAATCCACTTACGCACAGATAGGGAGTAGCTGCGCCTCTATGGAAACAATTAAAATGTACCTACCTGAAAACCCATCTCGTCTGGCGGAATTCTGTGATGTGCAGACAAGATCTGGTTTGAACTTGAGCTGATCTTTTGATTGAGTGTTGCGAAAAAAAATCAGTCATTAAGAAATTCCATTCAACTGAAATCAATCCATCTGGACCAGTCTCGTTATTGAGAAATGATTGGGATTTTGGAAAAGTATTCGTTTAAATAAGTTGCAAATAACATAATTTTTACAAACATTTTGATTGAATAAATAATTCACGTATTTCGCTTCTCTGAATGCTTTCAAATTTTTTTTATTGCTCTCGCTAATGATTCATTGTAACTTTGTATTAAGATTGAGATGGTACACCCAACTGGCAATCGCATGATTGTGATGCATGGCGGCATGAAAGTATATCAGAATCTGCATGAAATCTGTCCTCATGCATTTTTTGCGATATAGGAGTATGACATTTTTGCCCGTTACCGACAATTATCGACATTACCGACGGCTTTTTGGTTGTATTTCACAAAAAAAACACTTAGTAGATCGAGGATTGAACCACCAACTTCTTGGTTATTGATCCGACACGCTACCACCGCGCCATGGACACTTGATGAATAATGAGTGAAAGAGCACCAACATATGCTTCTCTTTGGAGTGTTGCTCGGGGACGGGCCAGCATTATATGTGTTGGTAAGAACTGCCGATCGCTGAAATTTTTACACGCGGGCAAAAATGATCTACGGGCTTGCTGCAAAAAATGTTATAAAATATGACATTTTCTGCAGCAAATCCAATGTTGCAGATTTTGAGATATATTTTTCCTTTGGGTGTAAGAAAATTATAAAACTAGATTACTTTTTTATGTACATAGGACCTTTGGAAAACATAAGTGAGCAATATTTAAATCTATTTAAATAAACAATACATTGCTAAATTTAATTTTGACACATAATGTTAGCCTACCACACGTTGGGCACCTATGCTTATGCTTATGCTTAATAATGTTAGCCTACCGCACGTCAAAAAAAAACAAATAATTTGCTCTACAGCATTGCCTTGGTGTTCTCATTGCATTGCATTGCGAGATTCCTACTCAAAACTAGGTGTCCAAAGGCTTGATTGATGAATATGGACAGGCTTTTTAGAGAACTTTGAAAATTCATCAAATTAGGAAATCGATACTGTTATTTTGTTGTTCTGTACATCTTCTTAACTAAACCACAAAAAGTAAACAAAATATCATGCAAACGAAACGATGTTGACTTTATAGCTGTCGGCCACAATAATAATTGCTAGTAGTACCAACCACTAGTGTCGTCCTTTTAACGACAAGGAATTCGCCGCCCTGGTCTCCTAAGTGTTTGAGTACGGCATGGTGCTACGGCCCCGGATACCCATATTTACACATAGAATTTTATGGCGCCCACCGCAGGATTCGAACCAGCAACCTCTGGATTGTGAATCTTGTCCAGTCCAATTGATCCACAAGGGTGGGACAACAAATATTATGCGAACAAATGGTTAAAATGGTTGTCCCGATTCGCCCCAGATGGCATTTATCAGCAACAAAACTAAAAAAAATGCCAAATTTGACCAAACAATTATTTCTGAAAAACATTGGCTAAGTCACACAAAACATAAAAATTCTCTAAAACCCTGATTTTTTTTGAAAAATTTTGAGTTTTCCTTGAGTATGCTTTTTTCAGATACAACAATTCACAGAAAATTACATATTGGCGAGTTCTTAAATCGAAGCCCGTCGATGAGATTGATGCGTAGTTGATTTTTTTTGCGTTCAGAGAGCTTTAGAATGCTCAAAAATTCAGTATGCATAGAGGCTTATAAGTCAATAATTATGAAATAACTCTCAAAGTGGGCAAATTTGCTCATTGAGTTAACGTTTAGAAGACAACTGTTTACGGTTCTAATTTCTTTTAAAATTAAAGTCATTGGGCCAGCCAATATAACTTTCAATCGAAGCTTAGAAATTTATTGAAAAGAAAATAAAAAGAAAATTTGAATTTGGCATCACTGTTATGAGTTCGGCATTTAGCGTGAACCGTTTTGTTTATAGTTTCACGAACCGTTCTGAAAATTTGATGGTCAATTCTGGATGCAAATAAATGCCAATGACTAAAATTTGAGTCAAATCCATGCAGGGGATCCCATCAGCTTAGGGGTTTTAAGTTTTTAAATTTGAGGGAAAATCGATAAAAATAATTTCGAGTATTTTATTGTCAATCAACGTAAGCGTCTTTGGAGATCAAAACATAGCTTTAGTGAAAATTTTGGTGGAATTAGATTTCTCAAAATTGACCAAATCAGGTCCAATTTAGCTAAAACTTTTTCTTTTCATCAGTTTCAGTTTTTGGAATAATCATATGCCCATTTGCATTATCAGCCTCCAATTTTGATCGCATTTGGTACAGTTATTTAACATTGCCCGTAAGAATCAAAAACTGAGTTCTCAAAAATTTGTTTGAAATTATCTTTTCAGTGTTAGTTCACATCACATCTTATTCTGAGATTTTTCCTTAATTTTTTAATGTTTACAATCCTTGAACGGTACAGATTGTTCAAATAACATTCCTAACAATCTTCAAGCAACTGCATAGAGAGCATCCCGAGCCACCTTTGAGAATACCACCCACGCCTGATTGGATAGGCAAGCATCGCTCACCATCCTCTTCTGACCCACCACTTGGATAATAACGACCCTGCAATCATCATAAATTGGAGAAATTTCAGTGGGACCCACAATTTCGCCCGTCCACCAGCAGCCATCGGGCCAACCCACGGGACGGGAGGCAAAAGCTCAGATATCACGAGCACAATATTTAGTGTGGAACAACAAGACAAAATTGTTATGTTCTACATAATAATAATAATAATCAATTATGTTGTAGTCTGCTGTCCTCTCGGTTTTGTCTCGCTCACTCTTCGACGTGTCCTTCTTTGGCGTGTTCGACATCTTCAAACTTAGTGTGTCTCGTAGCCGTAACGAGATCGAACCTGAGAGCCAACCTGAGTTTTCGGAGCGTGTGCGCTTCTTGCAGCCGCCAGGCCAGGGTCATTTGAATGTGATCAATTTTCCAGAATTTACATAAATTTCAATTTGAACGGTGAACCAGGAGAACCTAGTATTGATTCCTGATACGAGGGACAATCCATGAACAACGTGTTTTAATTCTTACCAACTTCAAAACATCAGGACTCATTTTGAAAATTGATATACAAATAAGTTTAAAAGACATGTAAGGTTAGATTTAATAAAAAAACAAGCTTAAAAAAAGAACAAAAGAACAAAAGAACTTTTCAGAGCTTTTTCACAATTTTTATTACTAAAACTAGACTACATTTCAATAATTCGTACTTTAGGGATGGCCCCTCGCAACGAAAAAAAAGTAGCACGTTGATCCAAAGGCTCATCTCGTGGTTTAGCTCAAATCCAGGCCCAGCAGATAGAAGTCCGACAGAATCGACAGTGCCAGTGGTGGCGCCAAGCCACGTCCAATATCTGGACCACCTGTGAAGATTCTGCTGCTGTTGGCTTTTGTTCTTCTCAGGTTTGGCGCGATTCTTGTGTCCAATTTATACGCTACTTAAAGATGGTGTGTGCTGTTTGTGATGCCGATAGCGACGAGAGAATAAAAATCAGAGGGGAAGAAAGGAATTTTATGCCTCCCTGCCTAGACTAGCCCGTGTCGTCGTGACCAGCGATGTCCAACGATGGGTTCGTCAAGACGCGCCGGAACCGACCGGGAGCAGTGACTGGCTTTGCGTTGATTTGGCAAGAATTATGCTGGGGATTATGCCAATTTGATTTATTTAGATTAAATTATGCACCCCCTGAAGGTGAGATTGATTGGTGGTGGATATTGATCGGCGATGAGACCGTTACAGTCCTTGATAGGGGGTTTTATGTCAGGAAATAATGTCTAAAGAATTTTGGTCTGCAGAGTTGGGTATCTTTTTAAGGGACTCTAACACCACTAAAGAAAAACTAAACTATAACAATGCCCATCTACAATACATAGAGGAAATTTTCGTCTAGTTTTAGGGTCAATGAATTTGCAAAATAAAGTTTGTATAAATCACGGGCAAAAGTCATTTTTTGCTCATATTGCTAACATTTTAAGTCTGCAAGATATGGTTTATAAAACTTCAGGTTAACGAAATCTTTAAAACATTCTAACTTGGGGTTAGTCTAGCCAATTACCTTGCTTATTCTTTAACGAATTTTTTAAATTCTCATTTTTCTAAATTTTTTGTCATCTGTTTTTCCCAAAAAGAAATTTGCATGAAGAAAATAAGTTCAATTAGTGGAGAACGGTCGATTGCAAAAATTGTGATTGTGTGAAAAAATTGTATTTCGATGGCTTCTCCCGTGATTGATGAGCATGTTTCGTAATGATTTTTAAATCGTTTTCGATAGAATCGGCCCGAATTTTGTTGGGACAAGCAAGTCGTATTGCTTGATTAAGTCCTCCTCGCTGATCGGAAGGCACACTGACCGAATTAATTATATGTTTATGTCGCTCTTGATGTAGCTCTCTGCGAAGCCACGCGGTTCGCTTTGCAGGATTTTTCGTGTTTTCGACGACATTTGTTTTTAGTGATTGGTGTTAATTGATTTCCTGCTTCAGTCAATTGCGGTCGGCGACGCTACGCGGCTGTTTGATGCTCATCGTTTTTTTATGCGTTTATTTTGCAGAGTGACAAAATATTGTTTTTAGTCCGGTGGTACCCCAAAATCGAATGTGTTGATTTTAAAACTTGCGTATAGAAGAACACGCGAAAAGACCTTCCTTTAGTATAGTTGCTCGAATGGCATGGTAACATGTATTATTTTAACGCGATTTTTTAAATCCTCCATCTTCGTAGCTTACTACTATCTCGTCATACAACGTTGAAACCTCACCTCATCAATTATTGGTTTAAATCATTTAAATTCAAATCATGCTAACATTGAATCGCTGCGATCAACTCCTCATTCTATACATAACATATTTGGTGTTATCTTTCCACAGCCGACTGTCTATGATTTAACCATTTCATTCAACATTTAGCTACAGATAATCGGGAATTGTCTCAATAGTCTCTCATGCTCAAACATTTTTGTATTAAGAAAATTCATACACATTGGTATTGATTCAAAATCACTGAAAAAAAGTTTGCTGCCAAAATCGGACCAAATAAAATAAATGCAAAATAGCAATGTTTTTAACCCTAAACTTTAGTTATATAAGTACTACATAGTTCAAATAAGTCAATTCACCATAAAATAATCAAATTTTGGGGTACAAATTAACATGAAAACTAAATGAAAAACCAGGGCTGTGGAGTCGGAGTCGGAGCCGGAGTCGATGGAGTCGGAGTCGTCAAAACTCGCCAAAGCTGGAGTCAGAGTCGGAGTCAGAGTCAGAGTCAGAGTCGGCTAAATTTTAAGAGCTGGAGTCGGAGTCGGAGTCGAAGCTGAACATTTCTTATAACCCGGAGTCGGAGTCAGAGTTATCTTAAATTCAACAAAAAATATGTTTTTTTATTGTTCAGTATTTATATCAAGCAGCTTAATTTACAAAATTTATTTTTGATAGTTTATTAAGTCGCATGCACTTTGTTGCTATTTTCTCATTTTTTAAGAGATTTATCAGATGCCATTAAAATTTTGAAGATATTTATTGTGATTGGAAAGCTCTTATTGTGTAATTTTACTAAATACCTGTAAATCTCCTCTTACCTAAATATGTTGTATCATAACTCAAAAAATAATAAACAATATTGGTCTTATTGTCAGAAATATTTAGTTAATTCTGGACTGCTTCGCTTTGCCTATATTTATGTACCCTTTCAATTCAAGTTTGACCAAATTTAATCACGTTCTTTCTGAAAAAGTACACACTCACATCATCTTTTACCCCAAAATCGAATGTGTTAGAGTTTTTAAGTAATTGTTTTTTTGGAAAAAAGTTACGAGGTACCTAAAAGGATCACAAATAATAATCACTGTTTAAGGAAATTGGAAAAAGTCACTGAAAGTATAACTCGTCCAACAAATAATCAACGATTAAAACAATCTATTACTTGGAACTCAACATGCGCATTTTGTACAAAAAAATCAGAGTGTTGCTATGTATGATAAATAAATCTTAATTTTTACTATTTATCTACTAAAATCTGCGAATGTTGATCCTCAGGCAATCTAGGGGAACTATACCCTTTCTCAGCCTATTTCTATTATCGGCCTATCAGCACTTTGATCATGAATTACAGCTGTCATGAAATGTTTTTGACCGTTCCAAAGTAATAAATAGCTCAAATAAAAGTGAGCAAGCAACTTTCCATTGTTGATACATCTGAAAATGTTGATTTAATAGCGGAAAACGGCAAAAGTGATGAGAATTGGTCGAATGGGTTAGAGTGATTAAAATGGGCATATTTCCCCTATTTTGATATTTTTGCAAATTATCGTTGAACAAATCTCAAGATTTTATTACCAAAAAGAAACTTATAATAAAAAGCATAGAAAATGATAGGATTTTAATTCATTTTTCAAATACAATTTAAAAAATCAAAATCAACATATTATTCAACCGGTAAGAGTTTTTTCATACTGTAGGTATATCCAACGCCAATATGACGGAACGATAATTCATAATGCTTCGTTTGAGGGGAAGATTAAAGAATATTGCGCGCCTCCTTTAAAATATATAGAAAATTTTAAAATTTGAACAAATCACAAATTCCTTGGTAAAATATTTTCTAGGTCACGGATATTTGAAAAGGACCTCTTAAGCGTGAATTTATATGTAAAATCGATTATTTAGGCTAGGTGTCTTTTGATGATTTATTCAAAGTAAAAAAAAAAAACAATTTAATATTTAAATTTATTAGGCCGATGCAAATATTTAAAAAAGTTTTTGTCCCTCGGCCCTGGCCGAGGTCAAGGGGGGGGGCAAAAAAATAAAAAAATATAAAAATTTAAATAACAAGCCATAGTCTTCACATTTAAATGAAAAAAGTGTTTTAAAATGCATTTTACACTAGTTCAGTTGTTTTACAATCATTAGTTTTCAAAAAATCTTAGATCTGACAAAAACAAAAATTGTATCGAAAAAAAAGATTTGGCATCGAAAATTTTCAAAAAATCTTAATAAACCCGAACATGCTAAAAATGATTTTAAACGCATAAGAATGTATTATAATTTGATTTCAGCTGGTTGCACTTGAATTTTCATTGAAATTTTGAAGTTTATTGTAAAAATATTTTTTTTGCCCCCTGATTTTTCGGGCCAATTTTGAAGGGGGGGGGGGGGGGGTGACAAAAACTTTTAAAAATATTTGTACCAGCCTTAGCTCTGATTAAATTAAATGTGCATTTAACTTAACCTCAAATAAATCCAAATTTACTTACTGTTCTTCTTAAAATGCCTTCAAAACTAGAGATATTTTTTTGATTTCTGTTTCAATAACGTATAAAACTTGTAACCTAAAAACTTTTTTTTCCGTTTTGTGATTCGAACTGATTTTCCTTCAGAAAAAAATGACAGTATTTAAGTACCGTCATCTGGGGCAAGTAACAGAGTAACAAAATGTATTCATTCATTCCCAAATTTTAAGTTTTTAAGTGCTCTAAAACATACTGTCCCTATTCAGATTGTAGTCCCGAGTCACCCCAGGTGACGGTATTCCTATTTATCAATGCTTTAAAAATAATAGTTTAGTATTTAAAAATATGTGGAGTCGGAGTCGGAGCCAACCATTTGTTGAAAGCTGGAGTCGGCGTTGGAGTCGGAGTCGTAGTCGGCGAATCTCAGAAAGCCGGAGTCAGAGTCGGAGTCGGAGTCGTTTGAAATATGACCTGACTCCGCAACCCTGTGAAAAACTAACTTTTTTTTAAAAAAAATAGCGTAAAATGACTTTGCCCCAAAGAATTAATTGTCAAGAGCATTTGCCTGATTCTAGAGATACGACCGATTTGAGGTAAATCGTAGTACAAATAACAGAAAAATAAAATACTGTTTCTTTAATTTGAAATCCGGTCACTGATAAGCAGTTACTTTTTTTTTAATTTTCTTTAAACATTAATTGAGTTCGAGGTTACAGTTCGTTATGCTTTCAAATTCAAAGAACGAAAACCTTTATGAATGGATTTGTCTATCCATCATCGACGGATCCCGTTGATCAATGCTCCCCTCATCGTCATAATAATCACAAATGTTTCCTGTCGTCGACTGCCGCTACCGTAAACTGATACGCTGAATTCTGAATTTCCTTTGGGGAGCCGCTTGGCACTCACGGGGGAAGAAGACATAACGCCACTTGTCCCGCCGTCCAACCGAGTTTGTCTCAAAAACATGCTTAAAATGAAGCAGAATAATTAGAAATAAAACGATGAACTGTTTTTGCGCGAAACGCGAACTCGTTGTTTTGGTCGCCGGCCGGCTTTAGCTTCTTTTTTCTTCGCTCTCATCGCCCATCAAAAATCTAATCCATCATTCATTCATCCAGCCAACCGTCTATCCGTTCGTGCGCCACCACGGGACGGTTCTGGAGCAACAACAAAAAAACCGGAGGCTGACGAATGTTGGCCCAGTAATCACCCTGGCGAAATCTCGGAATTGGCGCTAAAGTCTCTTCATCATCCGACATCGACATCGAGAGACAAATCCCACGGCTTCGCAGCAGCGCCGAGTAAAAGTGCGGCTCTTCAAACGCGGCCCAGCATATGACAATATTTATGAATAATTTCGGTTAAAAATTTTATGATATATGCACATTTAAACGAGAATGAGCAGCAGCAGCCAGAAGCAACGACGGCGGCAAGCATTTTATGCGTGAAACGCGCCGCACTCGGCACTAAAAGCGCCGCCGCTTACTCACTTTACTTACTCGCCGAGATTACTCGAGCTCATCCACTTCTTCCCCATCCCTCAATCTGGGACCGCACTCATCAGGCCGAAATGGTGGTGGCGCATCCTTGCTGGGAATTTGCGGAATATTCTTTTTTCTCTTGCTTTTTTCTTAAGCTGCATCATTCCACTCTGTCTTTATTTGATGGGGGTAGGTAAGGTATTACGTACTGTAATGAGAGATACAAATGCAAAAAAAAAAAATCAAAATCAAATTATTCGCTCTACAGCATTACCTTGGCGTTCTCGATTGCGAGATTCCTACTCGAACTAGGTGTCCGAAGGCTTGATTGTTGAGGCAATTGCAAACCTTTTTTTACACCTTAGCTTCTATCCACCCCGGAATTCGAACTGACGACCTTTGGATTGTGAGTCCAACTGCCTACCAGCGACTCCTCCGAGGCAGGACCCAGGGAGACGACTCCTACACCTGGACTGAGCTATCGACCTAACCTCTAGGTTAGACCGGGACCGAAATTTGCTTCCCCGTCCGATGGAAGGCGTGGTCAGACAAATCTCGTCTCAAAAAATGTCACCGGGACCGTCTGGGTGAGAGGCAACCACGCTTACCCCTACACCACGGACCCGGCCGCTATCTTATCAAATATTTGTTAAATGAAAATGTTTGATATCTTTTAACATTGTTCCTTGAATGCTTTTTTCAAACTTCGGAGTGATTTATCTTGTTAAATTTTATGATTAGAATTTTGGATTTTGGAAGACTATCTATTTTTTGAAGAATGGAGGAATTTTTCAAAAAGTTGTTTAAAACTGTATTCAATTTAAAAATTCATCAGAAATCATTTTGAAATTTTTTTTAAAGCTTTTCCAATTTTTGCGCGTAGCGCTTCGCTTTGCTAGGAGAAGGTGATCTTAGCGGATTACAGACTGGATTTCGTCATGTTACAGTCATCCCACATATTCGGAACACCCACAAATTCGGAATACTTTTGTGATAATTTGTCAATAGCATGCCAAATGCATTTTTTCTGTCACCCCTGCAATTTTTAGGACCTTTATTTGGACATTCTTTTGCTATTTCACTAGTAAAAGTAGTTCATGAGCATGAGCATGAGCATGGTTGACTGCCAATGAGCTGCTACTCCGTTATTGACAGATCAGCTGAAGTTAAACAATGAATCAAAAATGATCAGTGGGAGCCAACCATCCGTTCACTGTTTAACCTCTGAAGATCCCTACTTTATTAGTCAATACCGGCGCCCTCCCAAGAAGCCTGCAGTTCAACGAAAGGGAGGAATGTTAGTCTGATAGTTGAAGTTGCAGACTCATTAAGCACATAGTTTTTCGCTATATACTTGTTGATACCGCTTGAGACCGTTGAATCCACAGCATCTCCTTCAAGCATCACGTGATTATTTTTTTTTTGGGTTAGTAGGATAAGGTATTGGCTTTTCGATGCCTCCCGAGCTACGACGCTATGGGGAGGACTTTCATAACAGACCCGTCGGCGAGCCTTCCGAGCAACAATGCTATGGTCTTTTTGGTTAACACACAAAGTCACTCACACACAATTATTTCATTCCACTATTAATTAATCCAAAATGTCAGTGCGTCTTTCGATCATTATATAGAAATGGCTTTTTCACCATGAAAAATAAAACCTTATTCAAAAAATTATACACAATTTACCCGACGCCGTGCCTTCCGATCAACGATGATATAGAAAGGGCTTTGAAAATCACAAATCAATTAATTAAGATCACAAAAAAAAAATCACCAAACAAACACCAATTACTCAACGAAACTTACGCTCAAGACACAAATAATTCAGTAAGTCATGCTATTATTCGATTACCACAATCACTCACCCCATACGAATAGCGACACAAAAGCACTCAAAAAAATTAACCTGCATAATCACGATTTCGCGTCCCCACTTCCAGCGCACCAATGATGCTATTATTACTAGTAAAAGTAGTTCTTTTTGGACAAAAAGCTGCATTTCGAGACGATTTTATTCAGAGCAGCAAAACACTGCCTCCAAATTGCCCGTTCCATGATTGTGCAATGTTATTGTGCCTCCCACAATTGTGGAACACCTGGATTAAACTGATATTTTCACAAAAAAGTTATCAGAACATTCATAAAACATCACTAAGCTTGAGTTTCATTGATTTCAGTGAGTGAAGTCATTACTTTGTTAAAAATATGTACTCCAAGAGAGAATCAAACTTTGTTTACATCCGTAAGAAAAAAGTGTTCCGAATTTGTGGTTTTCATGGGTCAATGTTTTTCTTCAAAACTTGATATAAATGTTAAAATTTGCAGTTGTTTGATACAGCATTCGAAAGATCGCAAGAATAGCTTTCAAATGAAAGTCAAAGCTAATCATTATGTTCAATTATCGATTTGCTATGATTTGTTAAACATTGGCCGATCTGTAAACTGTTCCGAATATGAGGGATGAGTGTACGTGATGATTGTCTAAGCCCAAGTTGCCTAGGAACTGATAACTGTGAACAGAACCAACCCCACCTGAACTAGATTCTCACCACTCAGGGTTGCCAGGATGCCAGAGAAATCTTGTAATGCCAGATTTTTCAAGTGTCAGCCAGAATAAAGATTTGTCCTTATCAGTGCCTGATTTTGACAGATTTTGCCAGATTTTTCACTTCCTACCCATTTTGAACAACTTTTTGATTAAAATTAACTAATTTAATTGAAAATAATAAAAATTAGAATGTGTTTTTCTTAGAGGGAATGTTAATGAAACATTTTTGAGGTCAATTAAACTACCTGCATTCTACAAATTTTTGAATTAATTCATATCCTCCCTCCCCTTTACCATTGAGAATGGTTAGATTTTCGTCTGCCAGATTTTTCCAGATTTTTTATCGATACTTTGCCAGATTTTTCTAGTTTTGACCTGGTAACCCTGCTCACCACCATGGCAGCTGTCCATTGCTGGCCGCTCCCATCTCCACCGCGCATCAGGGATAAGGAAAAGGATTTGGAAGACGTAAAGTCCCTGACTGAAAAGTCCGTCGGACGTCCGTCGTTTGTCGTCCGTGCAATCGTACGACGTCGCACGACAATGTCGCGCGACTATCGCACGAATGTCAGACGTTTTTGCACCAAAATGTCGTATTTGTCGTGCGATCGAAAATCGAAATTGTACGACATTGTCGTACGACATTCGACCGACGTCGCACGGTTTTGTTATTTAGAATGTCGTGCTATTGTCGTGTGTTGTCATTTCAGATTTTTGGGTTATGTTGCAGTTGAAAAAACTGTTGTTTTGTTTTTATTGATTTTTTTATTCCAGCTGTCAAAATTTCACAAAAATATTTATTGTACACTTAATTTCACTTGCGGATCGCCGATTCTTCCCCAACTTGGCTTCCTTCTGGATTTGCCTTGACCGCAGCTTCCGGCTTGGGTGTTGGTGTTCTTCTGAGGCGGCCGTGGCAGCATCTTGGTCGTGTTGGACTTTTGTTCCTCGACGAGCTGATCAAAACCCGGATGCGACGCCTTGGCGACGATCTTGGATCTCCAACGGATCGATGTTTACCGGAGTACGAGGAAATGTGGGTTTTGTGGAGTACGAGTACGAAAAAAACGGGGCTGCTTCCGTGGATTCTACGGAAGCCACGAGTGACCACACGGGAACGCATTCCGGTTTCCGGCAGAATCAGATTGGAATATGTTTGTTGCCTGAAAAAAAATATCATCAATCAACAATTGGCAAGAATTTATAAATTTAAATCAGATTTCAATGATAATAATAATAATTATAAAATTTCAATTCAATGAAATTTCAAATATGATGTGAACTTTCAAAATTTAAACATTTAAAAAAGAATTATAAATAATAGATGTCTAGATAGATGATAGATTTAAATTTAAAATTATTGCAATTAGTTTTGAAATCCGAGAATATTATTATTTGAAAATTGTACCTGATTTAAGAATGCTAAAAAAATTCTAAAATTCTAAAATTCTAAAATTCTAAAATTCTAAAATTCTAAAATTCTAAAATTCTAAAATTCTAAAATTCTAAAATTCTAAAATTCTAAAATTCTAAAATTCTAAAATTCTAAAATTCTAAAATTCTAAAATTCTAAAATTCTAAAATTCTAAAATTCTAAAATTCTAAAATTCTAAAATTCTAAAATTCTAAAATTCTAAAATTCTAAAATTCTAAAATTCTAAAATTCTAAAATTCTAAAATTCTAAAATTCTAAAATTCTAAAATTCTAAAATTCTAAAATTCTAAAATTCTAAAATTCTAAAATTCTAAAATTCTAAAATTCTAAAATTCTAAAATTCTAAAATTCTAAAATTCTAAAATTCTAAAATTCTAAAATTCTAAAATTCTAAAATTCTAAAATTCTAAAATTCTAAAATTCTAAAATTCTAAAATTCTAAAATTCTAAAATTCTAAAATTCTAAAATTCTAAAATTCTAAAATTATAAAATTCTAAAATTATAAAATTCTAAAATTCTAAAATTCTAAAATTCTAAAATTCTAAAATTCTAAAATTCTAAAATTCTAAAATTCTAAAATTCTAAAATTCTAAAATTCTAAAATTCTAAAATTCTAAAATTCTAAAATTCTAAAATTCTAAAATTCTAAAATTCCAAAATTCTAAAATTCTAAAATTCTAAAATTCTAAAATTCTAAAATTCTAAAATTCTAAAATTCTAAAATTCTAAAATTCTAAAATTCTAAAATTCTAAAATTCTAAAATTCTAAAATTCTAAAATTCTAAAATTCTAAAATTCTAAAATTCTAAAATTCTTAAATTCTAAAATTCTAAAATTCTAAAATTCTAAAATTCTAAAATTCTAAAATTCTAAAATTCTAAAATTCTAAAATTCTAAAATTCTAAAATTCTAAAATTCTAAAATTCTAAAATTCTAAAATTCTAAAATTCTAAAATTCTAAAATTCTAAAATTCTAAAATTCTAAAATTCTAAAATTCTAAAATTCTAAAATTCTAAAATTCTAAAATTCTAAAATTCTAAAATTCTAAAATTCTAAAATTCTAAAATTCTAAAATTCTAAAATTCTAAAATTCTAAAATTCTAAAATTCTAAAATTCTAAAATTCTAAAATTCTAAAATTCTAAAATTCTAAAATTCTAAAATTCTAAAATTCTAAAATTCTAAAATTCTAAAATTCTAAAATTCTAAAATTCTAAAATTCTAAAATTCTAAAATTATAAAATTCTAAAATTCTAAAATTCTAAAATTCTAAAATTCTAAAATTCTAAAATTCTAAAATTCTAAAATTCTAAAATTCTAAAATTCTAAAATTCTAAAATTCTAAAATTCTAAAATTCTAAAATTCTAAACTTCTAAAATTCTAAAATTCTAAAATTCTAAAATTCTAAAATTCTAAAATTCTAAAATTCTAAAATTCTAAAATTCTAAAATTCCAAAATTCTAAAATTCTAAAATTCTAAAATTCTAAAATTCTAAAATTCTAAAATTCTAAAATTCTAAAATTCTAAAATTCTAAAATTCTAAAATTCTAAAATTCTAAAATTCTAAAATTCTAAAATTCTAAAATTCTAAAATTCTAAAATTCTAAAATTCTAAAATTCTAAAATTCTAAAATTCTAAAATTCTAAAATTCTAAAATTCTAAAATTCTAAAATTCTAAAATTCTAAAATTCTAAAATTCTAAAATTCTAAAATTCTAAAATTCTAAAATTCTAAAATTCTAAAATTCTAAAATTCTAAAATTCTAAAATTCTAAAATTCTAAAATTCTAAAATTCTAAAATTCTAAAATTCTAAAATTCTAAAATTCTAAAATTCTAAAATTCTAAAATTCTAAAATTCTGAAATTCTATAATTCTGAAATTCTTAAAAATTTTAAATTCCGGAATTCGAAATTATTAAAAATGAAAATTTTCTGAATTATAAAATTTTTGAATTTTAGTGTGCCTCAATACCAAAATCATTTTCTTTCAATTCGTGATATTTTTAAAATTTTGACCTTGTAAAATCCTTGAGAATTTTCAAAAGTTAATAGATTTTTTTTACTATTTAAAAATTTAAGAATGTGTCGATTTTTTTGCTGAATTTTTAAAACTTTTAAATATACAAAAAAAAACAATTTTTAAAACTTAAAACAAAACTTGAATTTGTATTTTTTTTTCATTTTGTAATATTTTTGTTTTAATTTTAGTTTGCTAAAGTTTTTAAAATTTGTATTTTATTGAATATTTAAAAAAAAATTAAGATCTAAGAAATCAGTTTTCTTTTATTTTTAAAATTTTAAGAAACTTATTAAGTTTTCAAATGCGTAGAATTAAAAAATAATAATCTTTGAAATTTTAGAATTTAAAAATATAAATTATT
The DNA here is from genome assembly GCF_016801865.2 of Culex pipiens pallens. Lineage (NCBI taxonomy): Eukaryota > Metazoa > Arthropoda > Insecta > Diptera > Culicidae > Culex > Culex pipiens. The sequence goes on from NC_068938.1 coordinate 122,729,738, forward strand.
TCAATTTTAGAATTTACAGAATTTACAATTTTGGAATTTTAGAACTCATAATTTTTAGAATATTAGAATTCAAAATTCCAACTCGTGCGTCCAACGTTTTGGGAATTTAAGAACTTTATAATGTTAGATTTTTTGTATTTATAAATTGAAGAATTTTAGTACTTAAGAATTAAGGAATTTTTGTGTTTAAGTTTTTGTCAATTAAATTTTTTTCTTAATTTTGAATTTCAAATTTTCCAAAAATATTTGTAGACTTTGAGAGTTTGAAGAATTAATAAATTCTAGAATTTAAGAAAAGAATACTAACAATTTGCACAATATCAAGAAATTAAATAAATTAAGAATTTTTGAATTCTTACATTTTTAAGTTCTGAAATGCTAGAATTTTACAACTTAACAATTTCAGCGTTTAAGTTTTTTAAAACTTTTAGTATTTTTGATTTTTTTATTTTTCAGTTTGGAATTATTGGATTGAAAAGTTGAGAATTTGTTATGTTCCATTCATCCTATTTTTAATTTCGATTGTCCAATCGCACCTCCAGCACACCTCCATCGTTTCTAAAACATGACTCACCAGTACCATTAGGTATGCGTCGCAACCTCCCGCGGACGGTAAAACACCAAACACCAAACACCAACCGCTTCCACGATCGCAAACTGGTTCCTTCCCGTCCCGTCTTCCGGAATGGCCCGCCGAGTAAACCATATTTCCCGTCCTCCTCCTCCTCCGCCACGAAGACCGAAATCTGGAATACAAGACACTTTGATTCGGTCGCTCGCCCATTCCGGCCGGAACTTTCCGGCAGAAAAAGTAATTGAACCTACTAAACAACTTACCTATTAACTGTCCAAAATCCTCCAAAAGCCTAAAAGCAACAACAACTGGTTTGACTCGGTTGCAATCAAAAAAATTCTAAAATTCTAAAATTCTAAAATTCTAAAATTCTAAAATTCTAAAATTCTAAACTTCTAAAATTCTAAAATTCTAAAATTCTAAAATTCTAAAATTCTAAAATTCTAAAATTCTAAAATTCCAAAATTCTAAAATTCTAAAATTCTAAAATTCTAAAATTCTAAAATTCTAAAATTCTAAAATTCTAAAATTCTAAAATTCTAAAATTCTAAAATTCTAAAATTCTAAAATTCTAAAATTCTAAAATTCTAAAATTCTAAAATTCTAAAATTCTAAAATTCTAAAATTCTAAAATTCTAAAATTCTAAAATTCTAAAATTCTAAAATTCTAAAATTCTAAAATTCTAAAATTCTAAAATTCTAAAATTCTAAAATTCTAAAATTCTAAAATTCTAAAATTCTAAAATTCTAAAATTCTAAAATTCTAAAATTCTAAAATTCTAAAATTCTAAAATTCTAAAATTCTAAAATTCTAAAATTCTAAAATTCTAAAATTCTAAAATTCTAAAATTCTAAAATTCTAAAATTCTAAAATTCTAAAATTCTAAAATTCTAAAATTCTAAAATTCTAAAATTCTAAAATTCTAAAATTCTAAAATTCTAAAATTCTAAAATTCTAAAATTCTAAAATTCTAAAATTCTAAAATTCTAAAATTCTAAAATTCTAAAATTCTAAAATTCTAAAATTCTAAAATTCTAAAATTCTAAAATTCTAAAATTCTAAAATTCTAAAATTCTAAAATTCTAAAATTCTAAAATTCTAAAATTCTAAAATTCTAAAATTCTAAAATTCTAAAATTCTAAAATTCTAAAATTCTAAAATTCTAAAATTCTAAAATTCTAAAATTCTAAAATTCTAAAATTCTAAAATTCTAAAATTCTAAAATTCTAAAATTCTAAAATTCTAAAATTCTAAAATTCTAAAATTCTAAAATTCTAAAATTCTAAAATTCTAAAATTCTAAAATTCTAAAATTCTAAAATTCTAAAATTCTAAAATTCTGAAATTCTATAATTCTGAAATTCTTAAAAATTTTAAATTCCGGAATTCGAAATTATTAAAAATGAAAATTTTCTGAATTATAAAATTTTTGAATTTTAGTGTGCCTCAATACCAAAATCATTTTCTTTCAATTCGTGATATTTTTAAAATTTTGACCTTGTAAAATCCTTGAGAATTTTCAAAAGTTAATAGATTTTTTTTACTATTTAAAAATTTAAGAATGTGTCGATTTTTTTGCTGAATTTTTAAAACTTTTAAATATACAAAAAAAACAATTTTTAAAACTTAAAACAAAACTTGAATTTGTATTTTTTTTTCATTTTGTAATATTTTTGTTTTAATTTTAGTTTGCTAAAGTTTTTAAAATTTGTATTTTATTGAAAATTTAAAAAAAAATTAAGATCTAAGAAATCAGTTTTCTTTTATTTTTAAAATTTTAAGAAACTTATTAAGTTTTCAAATGCGTAGAATTAAAAAATAATAATCTTTGAAATTTTAGAATTTAAAAATATAAATTATTTCAATTTTAGAATTTACAGAATTTACAATTTTGGAATTTTAGAACTCATAATTTTTAGAATATTAGAATTCAAAATTCCAACTCGTGCGTCCAACGTTTTGGGAATTTAAGAACTTTATAATGTTAGATTTTTTGTATTTATAAATTGAAGAATTTTAGTACTTAAGAATTAAGGAATTTTTGTGTTTAAGTTTTTGTCAATTAAATTTTTTTCTTAATTTTGAATTTCAAATTTTCCAAAAATATTTGAAGACTTTGAGAGTTTGAAGAATTAATAAATTCTAGAATTTAAGAAAAGAATACTAACAATTTGCACAATATCAAGAAATTAAATAAATTAAGAATTTTTGAATTCTTACATTTTTAAGTTCTGAAATGCTAGAATTTTACAACTTAACAATTTCAGCGTTTAAGTTTTTTAAAACTTTTAGTATTTTTGATTTTTTTATTTTTCAGTTTGGAATTATTGGATTGAAAAGTTGAGAATTTGTTATGTTCCATTCATCCTATTTTTAATTTCGATTGTCCAATCGCACTTCCAGCACACCTCCATCGTTTCTAAAACATGACTCACCAGTACCATTAGGTATGCGTCGCAACCTCCCGCGGACGGTAAAACACCAAACACCAAACACCAACCGCTTCCACGATCGCAAACTGGTTCCTTCCCGTCCCGTCTTCCGGAATGGCCCGCCGAGTAAACCATATTTCCCGTCCTCCTCCTCCTCCGCCACGAAGACCGAAATCTGGAATACAAGACACTTTGATTCGGTCGCTCGCCCATTCCGGCCGGAACTTTCCGGCAGAAAAAGTAATTGAACCTACTAAACAACTTACCTATTAACTGTCCAAAATCCTCCAAAAGCCTAAAAGCAACAACAACTGGTTTGACTCGGTTGCAATCAAGTCCGAACAAGATCAACAGAAGAGAACTGTCAAACTGTTTGCGTCGACGATAATCGACGTCGAATTGAAGGTTTATCGATTGAAAAAGCCATGTCAAGCATGTCGACTGTTTGTCGTCCGTTTGTCGTCCTTTCGACCAATCGATATCAAAACGGTAAAATCACAACCGTGCGACAACTCGTACGACGTGCGACATTTTTCAAACAGGGGTGTTGATGATTCACTTTTTTAAGGGGACAAGGGAAAATCTCCACGGTGTCCCTAAGTAAGTTTCGCTTGGAGTTGGACAGTTTTTGCTTTCCAATTTTTGTGCGTAGCGCGTCGAAAAACCAAGTTTTTATTTTCGAAAATTCGAATCTCAGAATATTGAAAACATAACTTCACCATTTTTTGATATGTTATGTAAAATTTTCCGAGGAATCCGACAAAAATATTTTCTGACATAAGCTCTTTGATTCCGAGATCTTCAAAACAGCATTTTATTTTTCATTCGACCCTTTTAAATGTTTGGCTAGAGATTTGAAACACCAAAATATTTTTTCTTAAAAGCCTGTCTAATACCCTTTCCTTTGCGTCCAAGACAACTAAAATCGGAGAAAATGACACGGAGTAATGATTTTTTTTTTTAAAAAGTGGTTTTTGCGAAAATCGATGAAAATGCTCATTTTTTGGACCACCCTAACTCGGCGTTGGTCACCCTAATGGCAAAAAAAGGGTTTAAATTGATGAAAATAAACATTTTCATGCATGTTTCTATTGTGAAATTGTCTCAGGAATACGAATATGATAAAATTATCCCGGAAAATTTGATCTAAGGGGTCCCCCGAGCAAAAATTTTCGTCCGAAAAAAACACTGAAAGAAAAAGTGTCTTTTTAATATGTTAGACTGCCTTACCCAAAGCGTTCTCAGTCTCAAATGGTAGTCCCAGATGTTGCCCTAGTTAAAGCCTTTTTAATATTTTTGACGTTTTTGAACCATACAACTTTTAAATGAAAAGTGAAAAGAGAAATGAGAAAAGATAAAAGAGAGAAGAGAAGAAAAGAGAAAAGAGAAAATATAAAAGAAATAAAAGAAAAGAGAAAGATATACTACTAAAGAGAGATTGAAAATGTGAAATAAAAATCGAAAAATAAATACAAAAAAAATCAATTTATGAGAAATGGAAACTTTTTCAGAAACTACATTGATATGTCACATTTATGTATAGGGTTTAAATAGAGTTGATTAACACAAATTAATGACTACATAATTTTTTACCGTCCCCTTACTCTTGTCATAACAGCTCGAGTAACGATGATAAAGCAAAAGTGAACGTGAAGATTGAAGGACCCAGAACATCATGAAATCAGTAAGCAGCACTGAGTAAGTGTTGTCCTTCGAACGGTTAAGAAAATTAAAACATTTCTTTTAGACAACCATCATAAACAAACTGGAAATCTGCATTGTGCCCATTTGTTGATGTACTCAGGTCGTAATTGGACGCGTCTGATTAACTAATTTTTTTTTCTAGTTTTAGGATTATTGAAAATGGTCTAATTTCTTGACAAGCACACATTCAGTACTTAAAAGTACATGCGGATAAAGTCCCCCACATGGATCTAATCATCGTGCATACGATTGCATACACAAAAAAAAATCAAGAATCTCAGATTTGGCGGCAACGTGCAGCCGACACAGGAACCTCGCGCCAAGACACGAAATGAGAGGAGCACACAAAAAAAAAATCAAATAAACTCGAGCCACGCGGAACGTGAGTATGTGAACACGCCATGGTCCACGGGACCTTCTCCAAGACTTCTCCAAGAGACTTCAGACGATTCCTCCCGACTCCACGTGATCGGGGCAAGGAGATTAAAAACGAAACGATGGGGAAAAATGTAGCGCCGGCGCCAGACGCCATCCTTTTTGCCAAATTTCAAAGGAGTTCATTATGCATTCATTTTTATAGCACACACAGAGTTCCACAGGGCTTTCCAGAGGGCCGACGACGACGGCGAAGGGCCGGCCAGTCATCATCGGGACAGACCACCACCAAAGGGAACCAACCGTCTGAAATATTACAATCGGCGTCGGTGGCGGCAAAAATTGAGGCTTTTCCTTTGAAATTGAACTTTGGTATGTGCGCCCGAAAATGTGAAGTGGCAGCGGCGGCGTCGACGGCCGGGACCTGTGCCATCGTGTGGACAGTGGTCACATTCCTGCCGGCAGCAGCTTCTCCGCGAGGGGCTGAAAGACTGAAGGAATCTCTCGCTCTCTGTTTGTTTCGGGAAGGCCGCGCACTATTGGCGTCTTTAATTGCAGAAAGCAGCTGAAATTGTGCATGAATTTTTCCAGGGAAAAACAATTTTTTAGAATGGTTTTCTGTTGAGAGAATTTTCATGTGAAAGTTTTCAGTTGAAGTTTGAGAAACATTTTGACGGTTGTTAATTTGTTTGTAGAAATACAAAACTTTAAGGTTTTCGTATTAACTTTGAAACAATTTCAAATCTGTAATGAAAATTTTGAAGTTTTCTCTTTTTTTGAAAAATTTGTTTTTAAAAAAACAAATTAATTGTCTACATAAATAACTAATATTTTAGTCAGCACGAAAATTTACCCACCGATTGTTGAATCTGCAATATTTCTTTTCCAACATTGTAACATGTCAAAACAATCCCCTCACAGATACAGTGGATGTATTGACCCATTTTTTGTATTTGAGCATAATTTTAGTTTCATTTAACCCAAAGTGAGACGTGAGATTTAATTTTCCAAAACGATTGGTTTTTTGGGATTTTTTTAATAAGAAAATTTTTACACGAAAAGTTATTTGAAATCATTTAACTGTTTATTTTTTAATTTAGAAATTATCGTTTACGATCCACTTTGTTTTTGAGCACCTAAATATTATTGTTTTTGAGCACCTACATATTATTAAACATCTTGCAAAAAAACGGTAAGTGCCAATAGTTTGTGTTTAAAGAGACAACGTGAGGAAATTTTACCACCTTGAAGAATTTTACAGAGTTTGTGGTATGGTCCCTTAATTCTCAAAACACCAAGGTTATTTCCTGCAAAAGTAGGAAAAATTGCAATCTGCTGCAGGAGCATGTTATGCATAATTAACAGCAACGAGATTATTCATAGAATTTAAATGAGAGGTTATATTAATGGGAAATTTCAACAAAATCATCTGTATATATTTTCCTACTTGACTGGTTGGAAATTACTTTTTGTATCTCTTCTAAAATTACATCAAGAATCCATTATTCACGCAGGCTTTACTGTCCATGTTCGCATAAATGTCCCTTATGCAAGAACAGCAAGCTGAGAAAAACGTAAAGCAAGTTTTTCCCACACATAAGGCTACACTTTTGTAGAACAACATACTGGATATTTAAGATTTTCCTGTAAGAGCACACAATGTTGAACCAACCTGCATGAATTAACTAAAAAGTGATGAAAATGCGTATGGGACATTTTTGCGAACATGAGCAGTTTAAGCGTTTAAGTTTGAAAATTTGGCTCTTTCAACAATGTTCAGATTGAAATACACATTTTTTTTAATAAAATTGCTTCAAAAAACCTCAGAGATATTATTTTATGTGGGTTGATTTATGTTGAAAATTATCTAAATCAGGCCTGCCCAACGTAAAAAAGCAAAGCAATCCACTTTGACAACCCCCGGGTCTGCTCATTTCTAGGTGTCCCTAGGTTATGTGTGGTGAGTCACCCAAAACATCTTTTACGCAAATAGACCGACGTTTTACTTCCCCATCCGATAGAAGGCCAGGAGGATAAGGCGGGAATCGAACCCGCGCCCCACAGCAACTTAGGGATCGGCAACTGAAGCCGCTAATCACCGCGCCACGAGGCCCCAACGTCTGGCCCGTGAAAACATTTCATCCAGCCCGCTACGACTTTTCAAAATAGTTTTATGACCGGCCTTTAAGGCTGATAATGAACTATTCAATAAATAAATTTAGCGCCTAATTAAAAAAAAGCTTTCGATCAAACTTTGCAATAAGCTTTTGCTAATTCGACTTAATAGTTTGAGTTTTCCTTTGTAAATTAGTGAGTTTAAAAAACATGGATTGCTGTTTAATAATGCCCAATACAGGACACTAAATTTAAACTTCTTTCAATTTCTAAATTCACTAAATTTAAACTCCTTTTCAATTTAAGCATTTCTTTTTTTGATGAACTTGATTATAATTGATTTTTTTTAATAAGTGAGTAAAAAAATGTATTTTTTGTATAACTTTTCAGTGATAATGTTTTGTTTGAAAAAAGCTTATAAAAAGCAACTAGTCATTCTGAAAATAAAGATCGCTGCAGAAAATTTTAAAATGTTAAAAAGTCTCAAAAAGAGTCAAGAAATCGGGGTGCAAAAAATATATTGTTGCATAAAAACTTACATACAATTTCAAACAAACAAAATAAAGATAAATCAAAAAAGGTCGTTGCAAATATTTTTCAAAGCTTATGTCGCCCCCCCACCCTCCTACCCCCCCCCCCTTCAAAGTCGACCTGAATAATCAGGGGGCAAACAATTATTTTTAAAAACTTCCAAATTTTAATGAAAACTTAAGTTCTATCATCCGAAAACTAGTTAAAATGCATTTTCCTGCGTTTATAATCATATCTAGCATGTTTGAACTACTCTGAAGACATTTTAAATTTTCAGAAAATACCAATGTACAATTCCACAAAAAAAAAAATTTCGCGAAAAAAAAATTCATCGATGTTTTGAAAACTATTGATTAGAAAGCAACTGGACGCGTCTTTTATTCACCTAAGCTTCCGCCACTGCTTCAGAAAAATCATGATTTTTTTTAATTGAGTGTGCCCTAATATTGTATGCCAATGATGATTAATTTCAACTTATTCAAAAATTCATTATTCAATGTGCTTCACAAAAACTGGAATATTTCAGCTCAGAGTTGATGAAACTTCAAAGTCCCGTAGACAAAATCTTTGGCGTAAAATTTCCAACAAGATGCATGTATCTTGACAGATGAGAACATTTTTGTATTCGATACCGAGGGAAAATATTGAGAAAAGTAAACAAAAACTCGCACACCAATGAAAAATCGACACTTTGAGAAACACGATGATAAGGTTTATGTATTGATAAAATTGCATATAAGGTTTTCAATTACAACAAGTGCACCATTTGATTCCAATCGAAAAACGAATGATGCAATTCAAATCAGCGTCCAATGCAGTGCGTCGGCAGTGCGTGGCCGAATGGTTACGCTGTCCGCTTTGTAAGCGGATGATTCTGGGTTCGATTCCCATCTGCTGCAACCTTCCATCGGATGAGGAAGTAAAATGTCGGTCCCGGCCTTGGTTGTTAGGCCGTTAAGTCATTCCAGGTGTAGAAGTCGTCTCCATGCCATAAGTACAAACAACACACCAAACCAAGCCTACTCCGGTGGAATCGCTGGCGGCGGTTGGACTCACAATCCGAAGGTCGTCAGTTCAAACACTGGGGTGGAAGGTTCCTTGGAGCAATGAGTTCTGTCGAAAGGTCAAAGCTAACAAAATTAACCGACGATCAATGTAAAACCAAATGAACGGCCCGGAAGCGACTCAACACGATCTTCTTTTGATCGATTTGAATTTTTCCACGCACTATTTTTTCACAAAAAAAAACCGAGCAGTTCAGATTAGTCTGCAAGCGATTTTCTTTGGAAAGATTGAGAAAATGGGTTTTTAGAGGTAACAATTAACTTTAAATTGCTTGGCCAGAATTTTAGGTTGGTTGATTGAACTTGTTGAATTTACAACCGCAGAGTTGCATAAGACACATAATTGAGTAAAACTCCAAAAGAAAGAACTGCACACAATGGCATGACTGATCTTTTTCCGTGATTCAATTTTACAACCTGCGAAGCTTCCTAAACGTGTCCGATTAGTTTATCACAAATTACAGTTTACCACGGTAAAGTGTCATGTTTGTATATAGGTAAATGTGTAATTAAATGTCAGTAACAATCACGGTGCAACCCTGCACGTGCATGTGTCACGGCCATAAAAACCGCCAACATTTAATTGCATTCAGAAGCACACACAAACACATAATACGAAGGACGCAGCGGCACATCTCGCCAGAGCAATCATAATGTGTTACACATTCACATTCACACTACTGAAAACCGGTAGCCGTGTGTTGAAAAAAAAAGTACAAACACACGCTGCGAGATATGGTCAGCAGCCATAAAAATTTATTTAATTTAATTACATCGAAAAAAGTGACAAAACAAATATTAAATAAAATTTTTCACTTCTTCACAATTAAATTAACGCACTCCGGGTCTCTGCCTGGTCAGCCAGGCAGTAGGCTGGTCTGGTCAGTTGACTGGTTGGACAACATAAACACGTTCCAGCATGCTTTTTTTTCCTTGCTGCTCATATATTTTCCAGCACGAACTCATGGCCGACTGCGCGAGAAATGGCCAACGTCAGCAGCAAGCCAGTCAGTGCAGCGAGTAAAGTGCAACATTTTGGCTTGCACTTCTTCAGCGGAGAAGATCGAGTCTCGGTAAACAGTTGAGAGAAGAGAGGGCAACAAAAAAGCGAGCATCACATTCACACATGATGTGTTTTGAGCTGCACTTGCAGTGTAATGTTTTATGCTCGCGACGATGTCACCGCCGATAAGGATCGGCTGCTGTCGATGCCGTTCGGTGGTTTGGTATCACAGCGAAAAATCTCAGTTTATATTGCAGGTTATCAGTAGTCATGTTAAAAGAAGCTAATGTAATAAGCATTTATACTTTTAAGAAGAATCAAGCTTAACCCGACAAACTTCGTTCTGCCTTTTTTCGTTTGTTGACGTTTTAAGCTATTTTGCTTATTCCGACTCCTGTGATCAACATTTTAATTTTCGTAACTTATCCCATACAATCTGCAGATGTTTCGGAATCGGTTTCAGAGTGGCCAAAGTTGTCACTTTTTGGCGTAAGAACCTTCCTTGGACTTATACGAACCCTACCCAACAAGAGCACCTCGACCCGACTCTCCGTGTTGAACTGATTCGTTGTTCAAATAGTGAATATCAGCAAAAAGGAAATTGTTAGAAGCAAGTGCTTGACCTGCAAGTTTCCCCTTATATCAATCGGATCGAAATTTGAACTTTATTAATCGAGTGATTTTATATTGCCTCAGTGAAGTGAGGAATGCAAAAATGAAAAAAAAAATAGTTTTCTCTAAAAATAAACATTATTTGCTACTAAAACTTTTGATTGTGCTTACCTGCAAAGGTGATTTTGATTGTACTTTTTCTTCTTTCCCTGCCAAGACAATACCCGAAGACAATTGCGACCCCAGCGCTCGATGATGGACATTGATGAACTCGTCCGCGCGGAAACCCGTTTTCCATTCCGGCACTCACCGACTGGCTGCGCTGCTGACCGGGAACCGAAAAACCCGTTTCCCAATAGGTCCCCCCGGTCCCGGTCGATCTTCCAAAAATGGTGCAGAGAAGAAAATTTTCATCTCGCCAAGTGGCACATAACTTTGGGTCGTCTTGACCATCGTCTTCGTCTTCGTGGCCACTTCTCCGCTGGACCTGGAAGATGTGGGCATTTCGCGGTGCAAACTAATGAACACATTATAAAGTGCGTCGTCGCCGTGATCCGCGAGCAGGAGCTGCAGGTTGAGTTGAGTTATTTTTATGGTCGCGGAATTCGATGTTGCAAAAGGGCAGAACAGAACCGGGAGAGGAATCTGGGCACGATTCGGGCCATGTCCGCGCCCTACTTTGTCTGCTCGAAAACATCTAGTGTAGTGCAAATTGAATTTCCCTTTTAACTACCCGCACGTTGCGCACTCCATCGGAAAAGGAAAACCCGGAGTTCAGGTTCCGAGAATTGGAGTAGCAGCATCAATTAGTTGGATGTTTTTTGAAGATACAGATCGTTTCCAGCCTCACGAAGCGTGATGCGCCATGTCAAGTATCGTTCGAGGAGGTGTACGATTCATTTAGTTTGTCAACGCAAACAACACACGAGGGCTGCTGCATGAAAAGTGATATGTGGCCATGCCACGGCCACGGAATCTGTGTCACCCCTCCCCGCTGGTTTGTATTTTGCATGTTTGAACTGAAAATGGGAAAACAACTTTAAGTTAACTTCTTTGAAGAAATTTATTGTGAATTGACAAATTTCGAAAATATTTTCCAAATATTAATTAACTGTATAATTTTACAGATTTTTTTTTTTATATTTTATGGCTCTGATTACTACACAGCAGCTCTGGGGATATTACCAGACTCCAGTTCCCTAGGTAAAAATAAGTAACTGTGCCAATTTTGAGCCAAATCGGTTGAGGTTACAGGGTCGCAATAGATCGTTAAAGTTGGTGAAAACAAAATCCTTTCATACAAAAACCACATCTTTCAATCATTCATAACTCGTCAGGGTTAACTCGGATCGTTTAGCGGTCTTCGACAAAGTTGTTTGTAATGAAATTTTACATTTGAATTTCACATCTGACAATAAACCGACACATATAACGCCACCTTTAGGTGAAATTTTGAAACGTTTGCCTTTCCCAATACATTTTTGCGATTTTTTCGCAAAAACGACCCTTAAACCTTAACCGAAAAATCAAAAATCAAATTATTCGCTCTACAGCATTCCCAAGTAACAATTTAATGCTCGATTAAAACTTTCTAGTTTGGAAAAGATTTTTGTTGCAACCTCTAGGAACTCCTAAAACTTATAACAAAGCATAAAGCATTTATAAATGTTCTCTAAAAGAGAACCAAAAACCTGTACAAAAAAGGAACAGCATGCTGATTTACTTGATTTAAGAGCGAGTCCACGAACAGGGCATACCCCTTTGTATGGGACGTCGTTTGGACCTCAACAATCTGCCTGAAATTTTCAAGGGTTGTTTGTACATATAAAACTAGCATCTGGCCAAAATATGAGCACTCTAGGTCAAGGGGAAGTGGGGCCAATCGGGACACAAAGTTTGAAAGTTCAAAAACGTCAAAAATCGTAAAAAGGCTGTAACTTCTGCAAAATTCAATTTAATTTCAAAATTCAAAATGCATCTGAAAGGCATTAAAAAATGCAACAAAATGCAGGGTAGAGCATCCCAATTGGTTGAATCTAAAGGGAGTTATTGGTATTTTAGTGAAAAAATAACACAATTTTCAAACTCAAATAAAAAAGTGTTCCATCCAAATATCAACTCGGTTCGACCTGCAGCTTGTGGGGGACATCTGGGACTACCATTTTAGACTGAGAACGCTTTGGGTAAGGCAGTTAGATACTTTGACTTTTAGTGAATTTTTTGGCTGTAAATTTTTGCTCGGGGGACCTCTTGGATCCCATTTTCTGATAATAATTTTATCATATTCGTGTTTCTGAGACAATTTCACAATAGAAACATGCATAAAAATGTTTATTTTCATCCATTTCAACCCTTTAAAAAATGAAAGTTAAAAAAATCCGCAAAAGCAAGCAAAACTGTAAATGACAGCGCGTAGCAACACACATAATAAAATCTTGATAGTTTTGAACAAGGTAACTCTAAGGATGAAAAGTTTTATCAACTACTTTTTGAAAACCATATGTATTTAAAGAAGTTCTAATCAAGACTGAAAGGCTTTGATAAAAGGGGTAGGACGAAGAACACTAAAACGAAAACAATTTGACAAAATGCCTCGTTTAGTAACGATAAATTGCAAAATAACATGATGTATATCCACTTTGACACAATAATGATACTGCACAGCACCAGAAAATGCATCAATTGCAAAGGAAACGAATTTCTGGTTCGGTGAAATATTCCGATTTCTCTCAATTCTATCACAATTAAAACACGATACAAATCACCAATTAAAAAATATTTTATTATTATCAACACATAGTTATTAAGTCATTTGTAATTCTAAATCATTAACCGAAAATTCACTAGTAATTATGCCCGGAAGCGTTTTTCGAAAAATCAACTTGCCTCTTAATGTATTTCACTGCGCTGTTCACGTACAACTGAATATGTCAAAGTGAAAGTACAAATCTAACAAGATTGATAAGATGTTTACAGAAAACTTAACAGATTTAAAGCAGCATTTGTTAAGTTAATCAAGCTGCATCATGAATTCTTCAGGCGTACTTAAAGTTTAAAGTTGAAAGCCTAATTAAAACTTCTAAACAATATTCTTTATGATATCTTGAAGAACTCTTTAAAATATGTTTAAGTTTATGGAATGGTAAAACCAGTTGGATTTGCTGAAAGATGTAACAAAACTTTATTGAATTTGATAAAACTATTATAAAAATGCTTAAGAATCAAAAGCATTTGTCTTGCTACTTGGGTTGCCTTGGCGTTCTCGCTTACGAGATTCCTACTCGAAACTAGGTGTTCGAAGGCTTGATTGTTGAGGCAATTGCAAACCTCTTTTTACACCTAAGCTTCCACCGACCCCGGGATTCGAACTGACGACCTTTGGATTGTGAGTCCAACTGCCTACCAGCGACTCCACCGAGGCAGGACCCAGGGAGACGACTCTTACACCTGGACTGAGCTAACGACCTAACCCTTTAGGTTAGATGGGGGCCAACATTTACTTCCCCGTCCGACGGAAGGCGTGGTCAGACAAATCTCGTCTCGAAAAATTAACCGAGAAAATCTAGCCAGGATATCTCTTTTGATTTTCCAGAAGTTTCAATTTTTCTTGTTACCCCCTACACAGCCAACTCGGATTCATCATCTTTGGATGGAATTACAGATCTCCGATGGTTTTGGAAGGAATTGAAATAAAAAAATCTTTCGACTTTTTTTGTTCAATGTTTCAGTTTTTGGAAATTGCTTCAAACAAACTCCTTCAAAAATCAAATAATCCAAACAGCAAATTGAAGTGTTGAGAAATCATATGATAGTTCTGCTAGAATAAATTTGACAATGTACGACTGTTGTTAAATAAACTACCTGAAAAAAAAAAAAAAAAAAAAAAAAAAAAAAAAAAAAAAAAAAAAAAAAAAAAAAAAAAAAAAAAACTATCTGTAGTAATACGTTAAAATGTTGGGTACAATCTCACTGATCGCGCAACAGGATGCCTTCCATCACTCCTTCCCCGCGATGTGATTTTTATCATCAAAGACGAAACCATAAACACAGAAAGTTATCAGGATTCTATTAGTAATTCATACGCGACTTTGCCTGACACTTTTGCGGTGACGTGACGAATGGAAGCAACTGCCACCATCACACCATCATCAACCTGCGGTCTTGACTATTCACCGACTCAAAGTTATGAATATCGCGACCATTTTATCGCCCAACTCGAGTCAGACAGACACTTCCTTCATCGTGTACCTTGGCGGATCAACTGATTTATATGTTCAAATAAGCTTACAAATTGTTTACTGTTTCGGTATTTTTTTATTCATTTTGAATATCAGAGGATCCTTCATATATTTTCAACCAAACCTTTTAAATGCAATCAAATGTGTCCAAGGGTTACAATCCCCAAGTTCTAGGTCCAAGCAGGCGTGTAGCCAAACACTTTGCGCGACTAGGGCACAGCGTAAGCCGCGACAGCATCATCACCATAGTTCTGGTGGTGGACGCACAGCAGCAGGCGGCGATGGCAAACTATTCGCGATGACAACGCCGAGATAGCGGAAATTAGTCGAGGATTTATAGCGGGCCTGCCCACATGAAAGCGTTTCTCTTGAAGGCTCGACGCAAATTGCACTGAAATGCACCGCGGAATGACAATGTGGGTGCGAGCAAGTGCGATCTTGTCGCAGAAATCAGTGCTGCCAGCTCAGCTGCGTGATTATGGTTGAGGGACTAAACAGAAAGAATACGCAGGAAGAAGCCTACTGCGAATGGATAATTTTGTCCACCAGAGAGAAAACAACTCGTTGACGTTTTCTGCTCATGCCACAAATTGCAATTTTGTTTGGTTGTGAAAAGGACTTAACCTCAAACATTAGTCCCGGAAAAGACTAAAAGTTTTCATCAAAATTAACATTTCTGGAGTTTTTTTATTTTTAAAGGTCCAATAAACCAAGTTTTCAGTTTTTGCTTTTTTGGTGTTTTTTAATAACCCTGACTCAAGGCGGTTTCAAAAACAACCAAAAAGCAAAAACTGGAAACTTGGTTTATTGGACCTTTTTAAAAAAACTCCAGATTTGCAGTACGCCATTAAATTACAATGAAATTAATTATAATAAACCTGAAGCAGCCAAGTCTATCTCGTAAATTTTACCGCAGAACTTTGCGGTTTATACTTTTGTGGTATTTTTTTGCAATCCAATTTTATGTAATGGTGCTGAGGCAAGATTGTCTAAAATTTAAACTGAGTTTTATAACTAAGACAAGAGATCACCAGGCGAATCTTTCAAGGTTGTCCAAAATAACATTTTAGTACAATTCGGCACAAATATACATGCGACAAACCAAAACAATGGCCTCTGAAGACACGGGATAATCAGCTTTTGCCGATCCAAGTGTGCACTGCTGAGCACGGTGCCTTTTCACCATCCAATCCGGATTGCTGCTGCTGTGTTTGCCGTTCCATATTACAAGTGTAATTACGGGCTTAGGAAGCCATGCGCGAGCGTTCATTATAGTCCACGGCTTACTACGAGGTTAGTCGCGACCCCTTTTTTCCGCCCGGTAGTTTATAGCAACACAACACAATGTGGCAAGGATTAAACACAGCATTTGTGTTTGTTCGTTTCTGTGTGACATAAATTGCACCTGTTCCGACGCCCAACGGCGACGTCGGCGTCGATTCCGACGGGCCAATGGGAAGCCCCCAACCGGGAGAGGGTGGAACTTTGCTCTAATCCTGTTCGGTGAATTCGTTTGAAACGATGACGACCATGTTTTGTTGTTATTGTTAAGGTGCGACAGATAAAGGGCTCCATTCATGAATGAAAGCTGACGGATTAGTGGCGAATTCGCCACGATTCCGATTAGTTCCGCTTCGTGGTACACGGCTAGACTTGAGTCGATTAAGTGTCGCTGAACCGGGTAGTGTGCGCTGTTGAGAAGGGGATTTACGATGGTGACCGATTTGGCTGGACTTACACAATGATCTCATTAAGCGGGGGTGAGCTTTTATTTCAATCAAGTATTAAGAGATTGGAGGCATCGAGCCAGAACTGTCATTCATGCTCGCCAAAGGATTTAATCAGCATTGAGCGGAAAATGGGGTGAAATTCACTGCCTAGGGATACATGTAAAATCGAAATTGCGAAATTGAAAAAAAAATATCTAAAAATCGTCTGTATACTTTCCGAAAGTTTTGTCAAGATATATCAAGCATCAGGAATTAGACGGTTTGAAAGCAAACTGTTGAAATCTCAACGAATTTTTCAGAAAAAATACAAGGCTTATTTACAGGTGCCACGCGTAGCATATATCTGATGATCCGTCTCTTTGACACTTTGCAGTCTATTTGACGCCAAATTTTCAAATCATCACCAGGCTTTGCCGAGAGATATCGAAAAATGAACCTGGAATTCGTTATCAAAAACCCATAGGACAAAGTTTCACGCAAATCGAGGAAGGGCAACTTTCTTATAACTGACGACAAAGGCCCATTTTGATAAATTTTCCCCTAATTTGATATCTTGGAGTTCCGTGGTTTTCCAAAGTAGAAATATATTTTGTTTTTCCTAGAAAATCACGAGAAGTCGATGAAACTTTTATTGACGACAGTTCATAGCAAAGGCCTGTTTTGTCCAGTTACCCTATTTGTAGGGGGTTTAGCTCATTTCCCCGAATGACATTTCCCCGAATGCCATTTCCCCGAAAATCATTTCCCCTAATTGGCCACATCCCCGAATACCACTTCCCCTAATCAGCCACATCCCCGAATGCCATATCCCCGAATATCATTTCCCCTAATCGGCTATATCCCCGAATGCCATTTCCCCTAATCGGCCATTTCCCCGAATGCCATTTCCCCGAAGTGACACTTACGCCAATTGCCGTTTATTTAAATTTAAATTTTCCCGAATTTTCATATCCCCTAATCATCATTTTCGCTAAAGCCTTTTTCCATGAATAACAGTTATTTTCTTTCTCAATTTTACCGAACAACTAGCTTTTTCGGGTATGCTGTTGATCAAATGTTGTAAATTGGGTAGTAAAGCCCTTTGTCAATTTTTATGAACAAGAACCCATTAAGAAACCATTTCTGATAAGGTTTTTTTTTCATTTTTATGCCAAAAAAAAAGATATTGGCAAGACAACACTTTTTCGATGGATCAACTATGGTCCCCTTGGAACGAGCTGTCATGTAGGAGCTTTTCTGCCAAGAAGGGCCGTGAAGTGAATTTTTAAAAATAGAATCAAAAATCCATTTTAAATCCTTTGCGGTCGTTCAAAGGGTCATTGGACTTAGAAAAATAAGCTTTATCGTTGTGAACAATAATATCAAAAATTTAAGCTTAATTTTAGGACCCCAGACACGATTATCCGAAGTTTGATTATCCGAAGGTGTGTATGGGACTTCGGATAATCGAATCACGAACAATTTATTTTTCTTTTTTTTCTTTTCCTTGTTTTAAACATCAAATTTGAATTCTGCAACCCCATTTTAGTCAAATTTGAATAGTTGATTGCCTATTAAATAATAAAATGCATTTTTTTCAATATTCCACCACCGCCATCTTGGATTTAAAAGTTTTAAACCACTTTAACGTAGTTTAGGGGTCATACTTAAGCTCAACAATTAAAAATTAGGCATCGAAATTTTTTTTTTTCGTGATTGGATTTTCCGAAGTGAAATTTTTCCGAGGCCTTCGGATAATCGATTCTTTTTTTTGTTCAATTAACATTTGTATTCAACCGCATAATTAGATGTTGTTTTTGAGAAATTTGCAAGGAAATTTGTCTTTTTTCGAATTTTGTTCAAAAACCCAAAAATCGAACAAATAGGTACATAAGGTTGGTACAAATTTTATTTAAAGTTTTTGTTGATTATACTTTTCGCCAAATCCCAAACCTTGCTGCTGTGAATAAAATGATCAGTGTAAACGGGGTTCTGTACTACGAAAATCGCACGGTATGTTTTTTTGAATCATAAAAAATAACAAAACTTCTATTGCATTATTATTATCATGTCTATAAGAAAAAAGTATTTGTTTTGAGAATATATATAAAAAAAGTCTGTAGCAATATTCATTGTATTTGAATGAATAGTACCAAACAATTCAACTCCCCTTCCCCCCTAAAATGCTACGTCTGTTCTGAATGAAGCCAAAAAGAAAGTTGATCATTCAGAGCCAATACGAACTTTTCAAGAAATATTATATGAAGTTTGATGTGATAAAAATTGCCATCAATTTTTTTCTTATAAAATGCTATTTCCCCGAACGCGGTCAAGCGGAAATGCCCGGTGCCCAGGAGCGCGTTCGGGGAAATGGCATTCAGGGAAATGACTATTCAAGGATATGACTACACCCAAACGGCGGTCGCATGATTGTGATGCATGGCGGCATGAAAGTATATCAGAATCTGCATGAAAACTGTCCTCATGCATTTTTTGCGAAATAGGGGTATGACATTTTTGCCCGTTACCGACAATTATCGACATTACCGACGGCTTCTTGGTTGTATTTCACAAAAAAAAACCTTATCAGAACGAGGATTGAACCACCAACTTCTTGGTTGTTGATCCGACACGCTACCACCGCGCCATGGACGCTTGATGAAATGTGAGTGAAAGAGCACCAACATATTCTTCTCTTTGGAGTGTTGCTCGGGGACGGGCCAGGCTTATATGTGTTGGTGAGAACTGCAGATCGCTGACATGTTTACACGTGGGCAAAAATGATCTACGGGCTTGCTGCAAAAAATGTTATAAAATGTGACATTTTCTGCAGCAAATCCACTGTTGCAGATTTTGAGATATATTTTTCCTTTGGGTGTAATCGGGTAAGTGGCATTCGGGATTGTGACCCATTCGGGAAAATGGCATTCGGGGATGTGGACGATTAGGGGAAATGGGAAATTCGGGTAAATGGATGGTCTTTTCGGGGAAGTGGCATTCGGGGAAATGTCCCTTCGGTAATATGGGTTTCGGGGAAATGTCATAGATTCATTTGTAGGGGTAGTGATTTTTCACGGCAAAAAATAGAAATCACGCGGCATGCCAATTACAAAACATTAAAATTTTACGGCAATTTCACGGTACTCTCAAACATCCTCATGCCTTTCGTATTTATTTCGTTATTCATTTTACAAAAAAAAATCATCCTATATTAACGTATGAATAAATACACTTCATTACAACACCAAAATATAAATCCAAAATCCGTCAATCCCAAAAGGTGAATGTCACCTTGTCGTCGGTCATCTGCATTCTTCCCAGAATCCCCCGCATGTGCCAACCAATTGTGGTTCCATGTACTTGAGAAACTCTCCCAGCATCGCTCCTCAAGAGCGATTCCACTCAAATCAAGATAATAAGCCTCCTCCTACTCCTCGAGGGAAAAGCGACACAAGACACTCTCCAGTGTCTTCCACTGGACTGATTACGAATTTATTGTTATCCTGACCTCTATTTAGCTATGGTCCCCACCATCCTCCGGGGACGAAACCGGGGGTGGTCGTGTGTTTGCATATAGTAGCACTTTCAGCCGCACACGTACACCGAATCCGGAACGTTTCGTTTTCAACTTTTCCTTCCGGTCGGCGGTCGGTGGCCAGAGCCATCCCTAGGCCAGATTTTGGTCATTTTCTTCTCCAACAGCGGCAGTGATTAGGTCCATTCAGAGAATGGGTGTCCTTTCGAAAGTCTGCCGAATCGTGACATGAGAGGGCCACTACCACTGTTGGAACTTCGTTTTTCGGCCAGAGCAACAACACCAGCAAGAGGAAGAAGAAGACTTTCGAGAGGATGCTGGGTTGCCTAGGCAACACCCTATTCTTGTAGTCCTGGTCCTGGTCCAGAGCTAATAAGAGCGACTCTTCTTCTTCTGGTGTTGTTTGGGGTGACCTTTCAGCCACAGATGTGATGACCTCCCAAAGTGAGGATGTGTGTGCATGTGTATGTGTGCGCTGTGCCATGGGGAGGTGGGGGCGGAAATTGTAGCTACGTCGTGGGTGGTTGGATCAGGTTGGTTGGCTGGTTGGGGACACCACGAGTGACGACGGTGCCGGTGTGGGTCCTTTTCTTCGATTGGCTCCTGCTGCTTCTGGTGCTGTCATGTAGCTGCTACGTGGGCATTTCGTGTGTTTCGTGTGCAGGGGTTGTTAAGTATTTATCACAAATCTCACCCTAAGGATTTTTTTATTATCAAAAAATACATCAATACTAATTGTCCAGATCGCAAATTTAATTGAAAATATGATTTTTCAGAAAAAGAATAATGTGTTGTTGTTCTGTTGTTTTGAAAAGAGTTGTTGCAAATGAGAAGGTGCTACTATTAGCTTGATTAAAAATTAGGGTGATTTACTGTTGTTTTAGAGATGTTTTGTTTTAGAAAGTTGTAAGGTACCGTAAACTGGGGTGACTTTGATAGCCCGAGGTGACTTTGATAGGTTTTTCAAATGCCCGTCAAATTAGTATCTAAACATTTTTGAGAATTTTAAGTATGTAAGCATTAAGCGATAGCTTATTATCGAACATATATGGGTCATTCCACCTGAAGTGTGCAAGAAAAATGCAAATTTGAAAATTACCATCTCCGATTCTGCTCAAATTTGGCAGAGCTGTTGAGACTATCAAAACATGCAAAAATCCCGAATTTCATCCAAATCGGACCACCCCCTCCATTTTTGTATCTTCCCAAAAAATCGACTTATAACTGCTTTATTTTTTGTCAATAGCATGCCAAAAGTAACATTTCTGTCGACCTTACTATTTTTAGAACCTTCATTTGGACATTATCTTGTTATTTCACTAGTAAAAGTAGTACTTTTTGAACAAAAACTTCATTCCAAGACTATTTTGTCCAGAGTAGCAAAAAACTGCCTCCAAATGGCCTGTTTCATAATTGTGGGATGTTATTGTGCCTCCCACAATTGTGGAACACCTGAATTTAACTGATATTTTCACAAAAAAAAGTTATCAAACCATGTATAAAACATCACAAAGCTTGAGTTTCATTGGTTTCAGTGTGTGAAGTCATTATTTGGTAATAAATATGTACTCCTGGAGAGATCCAAAGTTTGTTTACATCCGTAAGAAAACAGTGTTCCGGATTCGTGAATTTCAAGGGTCAAAGTTTTTCTTCAAAAACTTGATATAAAAGTAAATATTTGCAGTTGTTCGATACAGCATTCGAAAGATCGCAAGAAAAGCTTTCAAATGAAGGTAAAAGTGATTTATTAAGTTCAATTATCGATTTGCAATGATTTTTTGAACATTGGCCGATCTGGAAACCGTTCCGAATATGTGGGATGACTGTATTTGTCAAAAGTAACAGCAATTTCATGTAAAACGATGCAGTTTTAAACGTCAAATATCTAAAAAAAATAGCATGCGGAACCGTTGTATTTCTAAGGGGCGATCTAGCCCGACACGATAAACAACTCAGGGATATTTTTCTTTTAACTTGAGATATTTATATTTAAAATATAAATTTTTCAAGTAAAAAATGTATGACTAAATTCGAATATTGTCTAATTACATGTTTTTCCATGTTATTTTGTCCACTAATTCTGAATCTATCATTGAACCAAAGTAGCAATATATTTGTTGAGGTATTTTGAATTTTTGTAAAACAACCTATAAACCCACCGACAAATTATGACGTTAAATTAGCATTGAAAATATTTATTTTTTGCAACCTTCCTGAGTTTTTTTATGAAAAGGTACAATCAACAAAATTTCCAGTTTTTGCTTTTGGCAATTTGGTTTATTGAAGCTTTTCAAAAAAAACCAGACTTTATCTTTTTTCGACACAAATCCAACAGCGAGATACCAAAAGTTTACATTTTGGTAAAAAATAATGAAAGTGCCCTTGGACAATACACTATCATTCAATGACAAAAAATACTTTCGAAATTTACTCAATTTGAAAAAATAAATAAAAATGGAAATTTTGTAGTTAATTGAAGAGGGAGAAACAACTTTTCTTGCGACTTTTTAAGTAATTAAGATTTTGTAGTCTTCTAGAAAGTATTTCAGAAAACATTTATCTATCGATCAACCCTCTGATGCCCGTTTTTTTATTTTTTTCTTTGTTTAGGAGATCATTTTAAGCAACAACGAAAATTTATATTGCAGATGAAATTACTTTATAAATGAAAGGAAGGAAGTCACCTTGACGCAGTGTTGCATTTTTCGCTCATTCGTGAGGAGGAGCGTTACGCGAGCTGGCCCACGTTTGTTTCAGCTCATGTTTGCTCACATGTTTTATGAGCGAAAATGCTCATCGCTCGGTCTCATTTTTTACTAATTGAGCAAAATGAGTGGTAATGCATTACCTGAAAAGGCCAATTTTAAGCAAATATGTCTTAATTGCAAATCAGCATTTTTTTATTGATCGGGAAATTAATCAAAACTAGTCTTTTTCAATTTTCAAACTCTGAAAAAAATCTCTAAGCTGGCATCTTTAGATGAGTACATGCTCCCTTTTGTGAGAAAAAATATCTCAGTAATATGAAATGAACTTAAAAAGTGGCAATCCAATTGGTCTGTGCGAGATTCATCAACACTACTGAAAATCTACCTACTTTGCTGATAAGAGCGCATGCGATGAGCAAGAGCGAGCACGAGCTACCTGCTAAGTCCTCATGCTCATGAATGAGCGAGCACGGCTTCTGGCGTTCTCGCTCATTCCAAAGTAACTTTTTTTTTCAGGAGTTCTACAAGAGCTCTTCATGATAGCTACAGCAAAGCAGTTTGGAGCGCGGTAGGATAAAATTCTCTTCTAAACTTCTTCAGGAGTTTGGAAGAGTACTTGAAGAGAGTTTTATCCTACCGCGGTCCAAACTGCTATGCTGTAGCTATCTTGAAGAGCTCTTGTAGAACTCCTGAGAAAAAATGTTACTTGGGATTCGCAACCCTGCCTTGAAGGCACCAATCTCAAAAAGATGAGTAAAGTTTTTCACATTTTTACAGTCACTTTTCATTTTTTCAGTTGTGTTTCATACTTTTTGTAATAGAACGATCCAAAACTTGACAGCGCTCGTCCGAGTGAATAATGGCCTCGAGCCGGGAGAAGAGTGGAACCAATTATGGACACATAGAACACAGCTTTAGATGGGCGAGAGAATTACTCCCTCGAGGTCCATTTGCAAAAAAAAAAAGTTTATCCGCCAGAACAATAAACAAAAAGTGACTAAGGGGATCGAACTAGAGACCTTCGACCCAATGACTTAACTGCCTGGTCACAAGTCGAAACTCAGCCAAAGTTGGCTCCTGTATTTTTTTTAATATTAGCAAAGTCACATAAAACCTGTCAAATCTCCAACCAATGATATTGAAGGATAGAAAATTGGTTGAAAATGAATTTTTGGAGAATTTTTGAATCGTAGCCCGCCCGAAGGCATTGCTTTGTACTCTCACTGCAGCAAACGGATGTATTTGAGACCAAGATGTTGTTAGGGAGTGTGTTAAAATTTATGTAAGATTCCATAAATACAGCAAAGGCGCGGTTCACTATGCCGAAGGTGTTGGGTTCGAGTCTCGGTATCGACACTTTTTTTGAACGGTGAACTTTTTTGAAAATGAACCCACGAGTAAAGCACTCTTGGTAATTTCGGAATTTATTATCTCCATCCGTTCACAGTACCATTTTACTACCGAACCATGCTCTTTGTTCTCTCGTATGCCAATGTCCAGTTCTGGGTGTTAGTGAACATAATTAGCATATAAGTTATATTTAAATTATTTTCCCTAGAATAGCACTCAGCTAACAAAATCTATACTTCGAAATAAGTAAACTACCTGCAAATGCTCATGAGCTAATCATAGATGAAGGGGGTAGGGTACACAGAAAAAAAAAATCATGGTAATATTACATCTGGGAAGGGGTGCATCTTTTATGTCAGAAAAAAGGTGTAATTTTACCTCTGGAAATGTGTAATTTTACCACTTTTCTGGGTAATGTCACTTTTTCAGTCTAAATTGAGGTAAAATTACATCATAAAAGAGGTAATATTCAACCTTCCAAAATTAAAGCTTCCAAATTTACATTATTTTTTTCTGTGATAGTCATCAATGAGGCACTTTTGGTTTTGAACTTTCAACGATTTTTGTATTTTTTCATCATCATGTTTCAATGAACTTTTTGTTGCATTTTCTTTCTTTTAATGTGTTCTAACATTGCCCAAAATATGAGACCGATCTGACGTCTACAGCCAGAGTTATTCAACTGTCTCATTGTAGACGCACTTGGCAGGAACAATGGGACAGCTGGGGAACAATGAGACACTCTACGAAAATCAATACTTTTCTAGTAAAACATCATGTTTTTGTATTGTTCCATTACATGTGACTTGCCTTGAACATTTTAGAGCTGTTTTGCCAACATGAAACTTTAATTAACAAAAGTTATACTTAAAAGTATTTAAATTTAGTAAAATCCAATTATTTATACCAAATAACTTTGTATTTTGGTTAAATGAAGTAAAAATCTATAAATATGCCTAAAATCACTTTTAATTCATGTTTAGAAACATTTCCATAGATTTTGAAAAGTTTATTGAAGAAAAATTAAAGTGTCTCATTGTTACCCAAGGGCTGAAATTAGTGGGGTACAATGAGACAGCCCTGGATTCTGGGTATATTCTAAATTTTGGTCAAACCTAATGAAGGGACATTGTAGCCCAACTCAATCCCTATGGAACGTCGAAAGAAATTTGAAGAAACATTAGTTTTACGAGCGAAAAAGTATTTTTTGTCTTTAATTTACTTTTACCAGAATCAAACATTTACTAATAACTTTTCAAGGGAGCGTCCATATCCAAAGCTACTATTATGGCAGACGTGACACACCTTTCCCCCAAATATGAGCCTGATTGGTTGAAACTACGACTTTTGAGAGCCATTTTATCATTGTTCCCCGTGTCTCATTGATGACTACTCTACCCTACATTTTTTTTAAATATTGACAAAACCACATAAAACAAGTATAATCACCAACCCTAAAATTTTCTAAAATTTTGAGAGTTCTTCTTCCCAATGATTTTGAAGGATAGAAAATTGGTTGAAAATGAATTTTTGGAGAATTTTTGAATCGTAGCCCGCCAGAAGGCATTGCTTTGTACTCTCACTGCAGCAAACTGATGTATTTGAGACCAAGATGTTGTTAGGGAGTGTGTTAAAATTTATGTAAAATTCCATAAATACAGCAAAGGCGCGAAGATGTTGGGTTCGAGTCTCGGTATGGACACTTTTTTTGAAGGGTGAACTTTTTTGAAAATGAACCCACGAGTAAAGCACTCTACCGAACCATGCTCTTTGTTCTCTCGTATGCCAATGCCCAGTTCTGGGTGTTAGTGAACATAATTAGCATAAAAGTTATATTTAAATTATTTTCCCTAGAATAGCACTCAGACAAAATCTAAACTTCGAAATATGTAAACTCCCTGCAAAGGCTCATGAACTAATCTTAGATGAAAGGCAAGCAGCAATAAAGTTTATTTTTATTAGTATGTACAATGACCCTTTGTACGACCACCAAGGGCTAAAATCATTTTTTTTTAATAAGCCAGCTTGATCCTTCGTAAAAAATTGCCTTGTAATTATTTTTGAATGCATTAAAATTTAAAAAAATGTAATCGGATATGGTTTAAAAGCATGTTTCAGACGTTGTACATAAACATTGATGTAGGGCTTTATGACTCTATTTTCATTGAAAACAAAATCTGTTTCAGAACCCCTGCCACACCTACCCACAGCTCACAGCACAGCAGGTTCACGTATCCGTGGAGTGAATTCCGAATCGGAATCGTCATATCTTTGCATCCGTTTGCTCTCTCGTGCGTTCTGTGTTGAGATTCCCCATCAGGTCGGGCTTTTCCACCCTGCAGGGGCACAATCGTGTATACACGGAAAAGTGTTCACATTTTCTTCCCCGGAATGTGTTTTTGTGTGCGCACTTTGCCTTGTATCGGAGGAACTTCCTGTCGTGAGGAGAGAGAGAGAGACGGTGACGACGCACACGGAACGTTATCGACACGGCACGGCACAGGTTGCAGAAGCTGAATTCTATTGATGGCAGCAGACTTGGCAGAAACATGCCCCCTCGAGGGCCTCGAATTGCTTGACTTGCTGCAGATTCTACGACGACGACGATGATGATGACGATGTCGAGCAGGAGCAAAAGAGTCATCTTACCTTTCCCTCATAGTTGGAGGCTACACGACTCGACTCTTATCGTCGTCGTGGTCGGTTCTGTGCAGAAAACAGATGGGCACCGGTGCGTCGTCGGTTGGTGTGGCAAAAGAACCATACGTGGAGAAGATGCTTCTACTGCCAGTGTGGCCTTTTGTTGAGCGCTGAGAATGACAAATCTCGAACCGATGGGGGGTCCTGAGGTGGGAAACGGTCAGTAGCGTATTGGAAGAAAAATTTTGTGGACTGTTTTAAAAATAATAATGGCAATCCAAATTTTATTTAAAATATTTATCTTTTCTCATCCTAATTGTTTTCCTAAAAACTAGGGTTCAAAACCGTCCAACTCCATGAGTAACTTACTTGGAGTCACCGTGGAGATTTTCCTCTGCCCTTCTTAAAAAAGTGTAGTATCACCACTTCCCGTCTTTCAATCCCTTTTCCTTGTCCCTGGTGCGCAGTGGAAATGGGAGCGGCCGGAAATGGACGACTGTCATGGTGGTGAGAATCTGGATCAGGTGGAATTGGTTCTATTCCCAATTATCAATTCCTAGGCAAATTGGGCTTGGACAATCATCACGTCACATAGCGAAATCCAGTCTGCAATTCGCTTCAATCACCGTCTCCTAGCGATGCGAATATGACATGTATTCTTAAAAGTTTATAATCGATTTGAATAGTTTTTTCAACGGAAATGTAAGTTTTTAGCCATGATATTTTTGTTTTTTTGGGAAAATGTTGAAGTAGAGGTAGGAACCTTAAAACTTTGTTTTTAGTGTAACAACTAAAATTTTAATGTAATAACTTAAAGTATAATTTTATAACATTAATCATATTTTTTCTACAAAACATATATAGAAGAAAAAATATGGTTGTTCCATTCAAAATAATTTTCACACGACATTTGATTGCTTTAGAATATTCAGTAGCTATTGCAAATTTTATCAAATGTTTTTGTCCCTCAGTCCACATTAAACATTAAACATTAAACATTAAACATTAAACATTAAACATTAAACATTAAACATTAAACATTAAACATTAAACATTAAACATTAAACATTAAACATTAAACATTAAACATTAAACATTAAACATTAAACATTAAACATTAAACATTAAACATTAAACATTAAACATTAAACATTAAACATTAAACATTAAACATTAAACATTAAACATTAAACATTAAACATTAAACATTAAACATTAAACATTAAACATTAAACATTAAACATTAAACATTAAACATTAAACATTAAACATTAAACATTAAACATTAAACATTAAACATTAAACATTAAACATTAAACATTAAACATTAAACATTAAACATTAAACATTAAACATTAAACATTAAACATTAAACATTAAACATTAAACATTAAACATTAAACATTAAACATTAAACATTAAACATTAAACATTAAACATTAAACATTAAACATTAAACATTAAACATTAAACATTAAACATTAAACATTAAACATTAAACATTAAACATTAAACATTAAACATTAAACATTAAACATTAAACATTAAACATTAAACATTAAACATTAAACATTAAACATTAAACATTTAACATTAAACATTAAACATAAATGTTTAATGATTTATGATTTATGATATGATTTATGATTTATGATTTATGATTTATGATTTATGATTTATGATTTATGATTTATGATTTATGTTTTATGATTTATGATTTATGATTTATGTTTTATGATTTATGATTTATGATTTATGTTATGATTTATGATTTATGATTTATGATTTATGATTTATGATTTATGATTTATGATTTATGTTTTATGATTTATGATTTATGATTTATGATTTATGATTTATGATTTATGATTTATGATTTATGATTTATGATTTATGATTTATGATTTATGATTTATGATTTATGATTTATGATTTATGATTTATGATTTCTGATTTATGATTTATGATTTATGATTTATGATTTATGATTTATGATTTATGATTTATGATTTATGATTTATGATTTATGATTTATGATTTATGATTTATGATTTATGATTTATGATTTATGATTTATGATTTATGATTTATGATTTATGATTTATGATTTATGATTAATGATTTATGATTTATGATTTATGATTTATGATTTATGATTTATGATTTATGATTTATGATTTATGATTTATGATTTATGATTTATGATTTATGATTTATGATTTATGATTTATGATTTATGATTTATGATTTATGATTTATGATTTATGATTTATGATTTATGATTTATGATTTATGATTTATGATTTATGATTTATGATTTATGATTTATGATTTATGATTTATGATTTATGATTTATGATTTATGATTTATGTTTTATGATTTATGATTTATGATTTATGATTTATGATTTATGATTAATGATTAATGATTAATGATTAATGATCAATGATAAATGATTTATGATTTATGATATTTAGAAAACTATTACTATACCACATGGACGCCACTGGTCATGTTTACGGTTTTCCACCGGCCAGGTCACGGCGGATAGGTCTACATACGGATCAAGTACGCACACACACATTCACACAGCGGAAACATTGGCAATGCAAAATCCGGGCGCAACCGATAAATGGAACGTAATCTTCGAGTGATGGAATTTGACCCGCTAACGGAGCAGAAGCGGTGCGGCTCTCGATGGAAAGTACAACTCAGAAGTCCAAGTCCGTACACGACTTACGTTGCGTGGGAGTGCAAGTACATCACATTTCATTAATAGATGATGAAAAGGATATGCAATTCTTCGTTTCGTGCGGTGCACCATCGCACCAAGGGGAAAGTCGTAATAAACCTTCACTATTTAGCTGCTGCTGCAATCCATAGGAAGATTGGGATTTTGGAATGGGACTGAGGTTGCGTTCGATTGGATTCGTCGTTGAGAACAGGAAATGCACCATCAACAAGCCAACTTTCGTTCCTTAATCAATGCAAATAGCGTTTGCGAGAACGACCTAACAGCCTACGTCTCCGACAAGATCGATCTAGATGGGCTTCCAACGTGTATTCGTGTTGATTTGCGTGTGGATTCATCTCTTTTTCCCGGGTGCATATTTGCTTAAAAACGATTGGCTCGTTTATTTTTCGAGCATGTTCTACCGAAGAAACGGAATTTCCGAGTGAAATTCAACAGTCGATCTGGACGAAGCAAACAAATTCTACAGTCATCGTTATCTTGACAAAGTGGATCCATTCTGTTCAGAAAATTTGAAGCTCTTGGATTGCCGTTTAGTTAAATATTCCGACAGTAAAATTCTTTCTCCATTATCACCGCACGTTACGCCAAGGGACATCACTTATTCAACGGGTCCCTAATTGACGTCTGTGCCATTTCCGGCATGCCAACTTGACCATCTGCAATAACCGTGCA
Organism: Culex pipiens pallens; assembly: GCF_016801865.2. Classification (NCBI taxonomy): domain Eukaryota; kingdom Metazoa; phylum Arthropoda; class Insecta; order Diptera; family Culicidae; genus Culex; species Culex pipiens. The sequence continues at coordinate 122,759,756 of NC_068938.1, forward strand.
CGACAGTCTTCATCGCCGTCGTCGTCATCGTCGCCGGTCTGCATATCGTAATTAAAATCATCTTAAAAATGCAAGCAACTTATTGATCTAGTTTCAAATTTCATACCCAAGCCATGCATAATTTAATGGAGTGTCCCAGTGCTGGCATATTGCAGGGTAAAAGGTTCATTATTTGAAGCAATCAAAATACAGTCACTAGTAAAGAATTCAAAACCCAACTTTAAGCCTATCTACCCTACAAGCAAAATGCTTCAATTCCCAAAGCTCACAAACACACACAGTCTGTCGCGTTCGGTATCGCCAGTGTGAGTTGTCGCCTAGACAATGGCATCGATAATTACCGGAAATCTATTATTCCGACATAAATTTTCAATGATCAATATCCACTTCCTCCAGCGCGTGGGCGATCCACTGACGAGAATTAAGGCCCGATTCTTTTTCGTGCAAAGCAGTTTATTGTACTTTAGGTAAGTTTGTGAATGTTTGAGACCACTTTTGTCAGTGGCTGGTGATCATGTTGTTGAATACATTTGATTTGTAAAACTGTCTAAAAATTTTAAAAATAAAAGAAAATCTTTGCTTTCTCGTCATGAGATTATTTCAAATTTCTTTGTAGCCCTGTTGGTTATCACATCAAATCAAATCAATAGGACAATTGTAAAATTTATTTTAAGAGCTGTCCTCTTCTTCTCCGAAGTTTCCCTGAAAAATTAAAAAGAAAAAATATATAATCTTAGTTTGAAGTTTTTATTGAAAAAACTTATTAACACAATCAAAAAATTGTAAAGCATTAAATTTTCAATAAGAATCTCTTTTTTGATTCAATTGTAAGAAAATTGGATTATCAACACATTTTTTTATTTTTTCCATACAAAACTTTATGCAGGCCAAGGATTGATACCTAAGAGCATGCAATGGCACTGATCTTGTTGCGTGCTCTTCGGTTGACGTCCAGGTAAGGAACATCCTGGAAGGAGCGCAACAAACCACTTCATTAGTTCTGTTAGACCATCCAAATTATCTTGATCAGAACAGTTTAGCTCTGGTTCCTTGCAAGTGTTCTATTTTATTACATCCACGTTGGCTTGGTTTTCATGATGACCTAGCTGGTGGCCAGTGGAAACGGATCGTAAACCTTTGACAACCGCGGGTCAGAATCGAGACGGCTAAAAGAAAGGGGCGCGACAATGTGGGAAAGGGAAGTAATTTGTGATTGTAGACAGTATTGTTTTGATTCGCAGTATGTTGAGTCAACTGCTGTTGATGTACTTGAAACATCGCACAACGGGGTTTTTCTTCTCTTCATTCTCAGCTACCACCTATCTTCTATTTTTATTTTGCTCTACTGATTGACACTTCTTCACTGATTCTTCTATTTAATAACCATAATTTGATTTTGATTTAACTAACATTTGATTGATCTTATCTCTCAAAGCTTTTCCACTCTTTTTTACCAATTGATACTGCTGTAACAAACTTTGCTTTTTCCTTAAAAATATACTTTTCCTTAATGTACTAGTTATAACAAAACTATTTATCATTTGCCAGTTCTTTTTTGATGCGAATTTCGTTATTTGAATAATTCTTTATCTAAACGAAACTATTGGCACTACGCCCCCCGGGGCATGGCCTTCCTCTAACGTGGGATTTCTGCTCCAGCGCCTCTGACGAGACAGGAGAAACCGGGACCGACGTTTTACTTCACCATCCGATAGAAGCTCAGTGGATAAGGCGGGAATCGAACCCGCGTCTCATAGCATCATCGGGATCGGCAGCCGAAGCCGCTACCCCTGCGCCACGAGACCCACTCTTTATTTAATTCTTTATCTGTCCTGTTTATTAAATATTGTCGAATTTTACATCTATTACATGCAGCTTCTATTGTTTATTCTTTAAAATACAATCATCATTCTCATACTATTGATCCTTGTTTTTTTTTATAAAATATATTCTCATTTACTGTCTATTGTTTTCAATCTTCACCCTTTTTTTCAAACAAGTGAGGTTTGAGCCCTTACTCAATTTATGGAATGGTTAAAGGATTAACACAAATATTACTATTGTACTTTTGGTAAACTTTTATAACATGCTTAGGACCAAAATATTGTAACAAAACACCGCCACAGAAGAAATAGTAACAGATTAATACGACTCAACAATAGGGAAGATTTCAGGAGGAAACAATAGTTTTTGAATTCAAACTAAAAATAAAACAGTTTTTGCTTTAATGAAAGTTGATAGGCACACTTTAAATGGCTAGGCGCTTATACTTACATCAAACCCATCGTAATGTACCACCGCCGGCCGAGTTAAAATGCGTAACCGGAAAAGAAGATGTGCATGCCTGGCACGAACACTCAAAGCGTGTTCTAGCGTGTTGCTCGTACTGACTCAAAGCAAGGGTAAGACGTAGGTGTAAGGGCAGTGCGTGTTCGTCGGGAACCTAGTGCATAAGATCGGTCAAGGCCCGTTCTTACACTGAAAATTGCGAATTGCGAATTTTTTCATACAAACTTTACCTTCCAGTATCAATGGGTAAATGTTGACCGATTTAGCTCATATTTGGTCCAGAGTCCGAAGTTTTGAGAAAAATTCCCATATTCTGGGCACCCTCATGAAGAGCCAATTATTACGTGTTATTTTTTCATGATCTCAGAAACAAAATTAGATGAGGAACCTAAAATTGAAATTATATGATTCATCAAAACACCGTATAAGGCAGAGGTGCCCAACCTTTTGGCCTTGCGGACCAATTTTGATTTTCTTGAAGCGGTGATGGGCCGGATAGTTTTAAATATGCAGTGCCATCCCGTCTATGGCAATACGACTTTTTGATACATTTTCTCTCGTCAAAAAGTTCTAATGAATAAGACTGACCTCATTTTTCTCATGTCGTCTAACTTGTCGTACGTGCATTTTGGGACAAATTGAGTTGAAAACGCCATTTTGTGCAGCTCACAATGCCTCACATTTCAATTCGATTTCGATCCTAAGATATTAAATAAAAACCGAAAAAACGTCGTGCATTAATGTCACTATAGCTATATTCATATAAAAGAAGTTTTAATCTTGTCGTGCTATCTTAACACAGTCTGAAAATTGATGTAAATGCGACAACTGGCCAAAGGGATTTCAGGTCATAACGCGTTTGACACAGATACAAGTAAGACTACCGTAAACATTTGTATTTCGGGACTCTGTCAACCAAAATCAACCATACTTCGGGACAATGCACAGAATTGTCAACCAAACAAAACGTGTTTGTTATTGTTTTTCCAAAGTTTTTTTTTGTGATTAGTGGCAGTGTCATGTTCATGTAAAATTTGCATTTTGCATTCATTCTAGATGTATCTTTTTGCATTCATTCTAGATGTATAAAAAAATAAAATCAAGAAAAAATAAAGGGACCGTACCGCCTCACCGTCAGGACAAATCGAAAAATGGACCTCGGGTTCATGGTCAGAGACCAAAGATTTAAAGATTATTTGGGCAGAATTTTGCAAACACGATCAAACTCTGCTGAGGTTTGTTTCAAAATCAAACCTATTATTTTTCTATCAAGTCAACTCAAGTGCTCAGTTTCATTTAAAATCTAGCAAAAGCACTTTAGAGCTCTTTTGTTCCTAATCCAATTCATGTGTCCATTATCGATACTAAACAAAAACAACGAGCACACACCCTCACTTCATAGAAATAAATTCATCTATAACTTACCCCCCGCAACGCATCGCCAACAGGCAGAAGTGGTCAACTGTGTCCACTCACCTCATCCTTTCAATTGCAACGGCAGCATCCATTTCCTCAACTCTCGGGATGCATCCATCCACCCAGTTAGAAGCAATCATTTATTTAAACCGATTTTAAAATGTCATTCCACCCGAGCAGCAGCAGCATCCTCACTGAAGAGAAACTTGATTAGCAAAACTATTTCCTCTCTCGTCCTGATCGTGTGGCTGATCCTGGGAGGAGGCAGCACACGTGCACCGTAAACTGGGGTGACTCTTTCAGTGTCCAATCGTGATCAAAAACCAACGACGTGCCCTCCGAGCAACAATGCCATGGGATGATTTTTTAAATTGTGTCATCCTCAACCTCCCTAATTTGGGAAAATATCAAAGTCCTCTCAATTTACGGTACCGAGCAGTGCATCAAGCCCACAATCTGCCAGATTGCTTTCACTACGGGGGTGGGAGAATTGCTTTTATCTCCGGTGCAATTCAATTCACCAAAAGGCCACAACGCATCGGCCAAAGTGGCCCCGGACGCTGTCAACGACGACGACGCAGACAGGTAATGTTTGGGAATATTTATTGTGGTTGGCTAAATAGATTTTTATGTTTAGGATATTCCTCTTGTCTGTTACCATTTGGAGGTAATCGTGCGTGGTTAAATATTGGTCGAAATTCGATTTCATTGCGTGGTCATTGAGGCCCGAATCGGTAGGATAGCATCCACGGCCGCATTTATGGCATTGTCTCCCGGTGAGCCCACAACCAAAAAGACCTCCTCCTTTCACTCCCGAAATGACTTTTATTGCACTTGGCCTTTGTTTGTTTGGTACACGTGCTACTTCTGCTACTGAATATAACAACTTTGGCTGATCAATTTGGCCAACTTGAGAGAGGAAAACCCCTTAATCACGGACCTGAATAAATTAATTTTCGCAAACACTGCCCAGGAAGTATCCTCAGTGAGGAACCATACGCTCCGAAATCCGGGGAGCATCCGTGACCTTTTTCTGGAAGACCATTTTTCTTAGGATATAAAATAGGAAAGGAACCCTTCTATCTACAACGGATGTCATTTTCTGGAAATCTGTTTTTCAAACAATGGGCATCTTGTCTACGCAATATGTTCAAAATGCACAAAATACACTTGAACAACATTTTGTTATCACAAAAAGTGGACCCTTTTTGTACTGTATGCATTTGAACACAATATTTTTGAGCATTTTATGATCAAATGAATGTCACTTACAACAATAACAAAATAAAATGATTATTTTGGAAATAATCAAGAATGCTTCGTGGATCACAAAAATCCTATCAATTATTATCGTTTTTGTTTGATGAATTTATCTCAAAAATATAGCTTTATAGATTAGTAAATAGTAAGGTGTCAAAACTCGATAGAATTAAGTGTCATCAAAAAAAGTAGGAACAGGTGGAATTCAAACCCTGCGCCAACAGTAGGGTAGAGTAGTCATCAATGAAACACGGGGAACAATGATAAAATCTCGGATAAAATGGCTCTCACAAGACGTAGTTTACACCAATCAGGCACATATTTGGGGGAAAGGTGTATCTACTAGATACACGTCTGCCATAATAGTGGCTTTGGATATTGAAGCTCCCTTGCAAAGTTATTCATACATGTTCCGGCAACCCGGAACATCCCTCAAGCTTTTTTTTTAAATTTTTGTCATTCAATTGACATTTGAGCCAATATTATGAAACGTTGTTTGTAGTACATAGGTATACTGACTACATTGGGTCAGTTCAGGGTATCTGTGACCACTACGGAACCGATTCCATGATACCACGCAAATGGTTCCGATGATTGTGATATTCAAAAGTCGACCTGTTGCTTATAAAACTTTGTAAAACTAAAATCATTAATCATCTATTATCATGCTGATGTTCTTTGACCCGATCGGACCACTCCGGAACCGGTTACAGGTTGCACCGGAGGAAGTGACGGATGTTCCGGGTTGCCGGAACCGTGGCCACTTTGGAAAAATTACCTCACCGGGAACTCATAGTCACAGTTAATGTTCGTAAAATGCAACTGGAAGTAACCCGCTAGATGTTACCGTTTGGAAGATACAGGCCCTCAAAGTTGGGGATTAACGCGTTAATCAACGCGTTAATTAACAACGTTAAATAACGAACTCCGTTCACGTTAAAGTTAAGATCAACGTAGGCTCCGTTCGCGTTCACGTTAGTTTTAACGATTAACGGACGCGTTAACGTTGATTAACGTTTAACAGCACTGGTCCCATTGTTCCCCCAGCTGTCTCATTGTTCCTGCATAGTGCGTCTACAATGAGAAAGAAAATGCTACAAAAAGCTCATTAAAACATGATGATGAAAAAAAAAAACAAAAAAATCGTTAAAAGTTAAAAACCAAAAGTGTCTCATTGATTGGTGCTTCAGCCCGCTCGGCCATCACACCGATGAAGACTGGAAAGGATAAACGCATTTATGAGCTTGAAATTTCAGTCAAGAAGGTTTCCCAAACTGACGGGCAACATATTATAAGTAATGCAACATTTATTTTACACTCAGGCCTTTCACACGTAATTTTAGAAATTGTCAGTTGTCAAAATAGTTTTACTTCTGTAGATGATTTCCTCGGAGAGGTGCACAGCATTTTGTTGTTGTTTCGCCAAAGAAATTGCGTTGAATGACGTTTTTTTTTTCTTAACTTATTTTTATTAGGTCCTTTTAGGTGCTGTGACCAGGTTGAGACCGAGGATCAGTAAAACAATATATAATAAAAAAAAACTCCTTAAATTCCATACTTGGAGATCATATAACTGACGAGGGTTACTTGGTCCAAGCGGGTCTTGCAGGTCTTGAACCTGCCGATGTACTCGGAGAAAATCCCCCACAGCTCAGCCGAACTGTAGAGTACCTCCCCGACTTCCTTCTCCGTGGCTCCACCGTCTCGGGGGCCACCTTGGCTGCTTCCTGCGGGACGAGGGCGATCCTTGGATTTTCCGTCCGGAACTGCGCCCGGCAGCGGAGGGAACTCCGCCGGCGTAAACGCCGGAACTGCTGGACTCTGCTTCTCCGCCTTTCTTGTCGGCGGTTTCGACGCCTGCTGGCGCCTCCGGATGAAGTCCGCACGCTTAGGGCAGCTGCGGTCCGTGGCTTCGTGGGCTCCAGAGCAGTTGGCACACCGCTTCGGCTCGGCTTCTTGGACTTTGCACTCGTCCGTCTTGTGGGGACCCCCACAGTTGTTGCACCTGCCTTTCAGGTGACCAGCTGCAAGCAGTTCCTGCACTGGGTCACGTACAGCCGCTTGTTCCGGTAGGCCTCCCACCGGATGATAGTGCTTGCCACAATTTTCATTGCAGAGAGCTTCTTCAGATTGGTGTATCCCTTGGGGAAGACCACAATGTACGGAGTTTCGTCCACGGTGGACTTTTCCTTCCGCTTGATGATATGCACCTTCAGCGCATCCAGCTTGAGATCCCTCTTCAGCAGGTACTTGACCTCGTCCGGTTTCAGTTCATCAGGAAAACCACGAAGAACCACCCGATGATTTCGTTCGCTCCACCGATCGAGGGTGTAGAATTCCACTATCTTCTTCTTGAGTAGCTCTTGCAACTTGTCAAAATCTTTGACAGAGAAGCAAGTCACCTTGGTTTCAAATCGGGTTAGTTTGTAAATCGGTTTGAAACGCCACGAGCTTGTAAAAATCCGTGGTGTTCTTCACCACCAAAGGTGGTTGCTTTTGTTTACCTGCCGACTGGCCGGGTGGTGGAACCGCCGGGGCGTCCCCTCCTCCTGCTGGGCTGGCATTGTTGTTGTTTTTGTTATCCGCTAGCGGGCTGGACTTGTTGTTGTTGAGCAGGGTCTTCTCAACTTTTTCTCCTTCGATGCCGATTCCAGTGACCTCGCTGGACTTCTTCCGCTTCCGATTCCCGCGGACGGGACGAAAATCTTCCTCCTCGGAGGATTCCTCCACCCCCATCTGTCAAAAACTTCCAAGCACGCCGTTGAATGACGTTCCACATGATGATAAGGGCTAGCTATTTTCACACGCAAAATGTAATTACGTGGCATGCCAATTAGAAAACATTCTAATTTTTCTGTTATTTTGTACATTGTAATATTTTTTTTTTCAAATTGAGGTCCAAATTTGTCATGTAATTTTTTACAGCTGCTTCCAAAATGCCAGTTGAAAATGTTGTGGAGTGTTTGAGTCAAAACAACACAAATATTGGAGGTGCACTTTGACAATTTAAGCAATTTTAAGGTCATAGAAGAAGTCTTTCACTTTTGCGGCAATGACTTTCAATGATGGTTCTGAATTCAGAGCGCTTAAAAATTTAAAAAATATATTGAAAGGAAAAAATAATCACAATATGTAAAACATTTCTACAAGAACACAAACAGAACCTTTTTTTTATTGATAAATTCTGAATCAACATTTGAAAGGTTTTCTAAAACAAAGATAGTCGCCAAATGGCCGATTGGGAATGATGCCTTTCAGAGCCTTAAATCATAGGGTTTTTATTTGTTGGTGATGGAAGAAAACAGGTTATAAAACTCTATTTTGATGGGCTATACCAAACAAATACACAGTGAAAATCATATCTATTTTAGTCTAATTGGTCAAGTTTATCGGACAGTTATTTTTGTATTTTTTTTTTTTTGTGGCTAACGTTATCACTACTAGGCCATCCAGTTTTTTCATAGTAAATTAACATGTATATTTATGCGAAAGCACCAGATTCCAAATTGATTATTTATTTGTATTTATCTTCATCAGAGTTAGAAAGTAACCCTTCTTTCCGGATAACGAATTTTTACAAACTTCCTGTGCATTAAGCTGCAAAAATCTTCCGTTCTCAAAAGCCAGACCCGAATCCAGGACCGAAGCGACAAGATTCACCCCTTTTCACCCATAAAACTGTCACCGACAATGCAACTCTGCCTGGCGTGACAAAGCTACTGCCGCGCCATCGTCACAGCTGTGTAATAAAATGGATTTGCAATTGAATGAATGGATGGTTGGTGGCCGTTTATGCAGACACATGACAATTTCCACTGGAACTGTCCAACCCCGTGGCAAGCCCGATGACGCGTGTGCTCGCGGAAGAGAGCGATATTCTATTTATTCATGGAGACAAATTAACTTCAACCCCCGGCTTTCGGGAGATCGGGAGGGTGCGGTTTTCAATTGGTGGATGACCCGACTCTTGGTGGTGGTCTCGGGGCATAATTTATGCAGTAATCGTCACTTAAGGCCACGTGGACGAAACTTCCTTCCTTCCGGGAGTCGGGTTCGGTTCGGTTCGATTTGGTTCTGTGGTGCAAAGTCACACAAATTGCAACGTTTTGCCGGCGATGATGGGTGGTGGTGGTTGTGGGATGGATGGGAAGGTTTGGCAGGCCTGGTGGTGAAATGTGCACTCGAGCGCTGACCACATGCGGCTCTAATTTGTACTCATAAATATGTTTTTAACGGTGAATAAAATACGAGAGTGAAACGATCAGATGGTGAGAATGGAAAAGAACAAATTGTTGTCCTTTTTGATATCGTATGGTGTGCAATTCCGTCGTGAAACTATTTACTTTTCCTGTCATTTATGAACGACGAAATAGCCTACTTTTCTGTACCAAAAATAACAGAATCGAATAGCAACACTTTTCAAAATAAATGCTGAAAAGTTCTACTTTAACTTTTTTTTTTTTTTAATTTATATTTATTCAAATTTCTTTTCCATGTACATTCATTCAGTTAAAATATTATTGAGTGTCCAATCACAAACGATGACTTTTCACCTCAATTTTAAATACTAGCAACTTTCATTTATTCATGAAATATTGTAGCTTTCGCTATTCAGTGATTTCAAATGTAGGAGGTCCTACATGTACAAAAGGGAAAAGGGATACCTTAAAACTAACTTATAAACTATATAAAGAGCGGATCAATGCAGCTGAAGACTGCAATGATTTTTGTCGAAATGCATCAATTATCTTATTGGACATATCATCCAAAGTATCCACTTCGGCTAATTGATGAAGTTCACTGGTGCTGAACCAGGGAGGAAGTTTCAGAATCATTTTCAGAATTTTGTTCTGAATCCTCTGAAGTTTTTTCTTCCTGGTTAAGCAACAGCTTGTCCAGATCGGCACAGCATAAAGCATGGCAGGTCTGAAAATTTGTTTATAAATTAACAGTTTATTCTTGAGACAAAGTCTAGAATTCCTGTTTATAAGTGGATACAAACATTTAATATATTTGTTACATTTAACCTGGATACTTTCAATGTGATCCTTGTAAGTAAGGTTTTTGTCAAAACCAAGTCCAAGATATTTCACTTGATCCTCCCACTTTAAATTTACCTCATTCATCTTTATAATGTGATGACTTTTTGGTTTAAGAAAATCAGCCCTTGGTTTGTGAGGGAAAATAATAAGTTGAGTTTTTGCAGCATTTGGAGTAATTTTCCATTCTTTCAAATAAGAATTGAAAATATCCAAGCTTTTTTGTAATCTTCTTGTGATGACACGAAGGCTTCTGCCTTTGGCGGAGATGCTTGTGTCATCAGCAAAAAGTGATTTCTGACATCCTGGGGGCAAATCAGGCAAGTCAGAAGTAAAAATATTGTATAAAATTGGACCCAAAATGCTTCCTTGAGGGACGCCAGCACGTACAGGTAGTTGATCAGATTTGCTATTCTGATAACATACCTGCAGAGTACGATCCGTCAAATAATTTTGAATAATTTTCACGATATAAATCGGAAAATTAAACCTTTTCAATTTCGCAATCAATCCTTTATGCCAAACACTGTCAAATGCTTTTTCTATGTCTAGAAGAGCAGCGCCAGTAGAATAGCCCTCAGATTTGTTGCTTCGAATCAAATTTGAAACTCTCAACAACTGATGAGTAGTTGAATGCCCAAGGCGAAATCCAAACTGCTCATCAGCGAAAATTGAATTTTCATTAATGTGCGTCATCATTCTATTAAGAATTATTCTTTCGAATAATTTACTAATAGATGAAAGCAAACTAATGGGCCGATAGCTTGAGGCTTCAGCAGGATTTTTATCCGGTTTCAAAATCGGAATTACTTTGGCATTTTTCCAACTACTGGGAAAATATGCCAAATCAAAACATTTGTTGAAAATTCTGACCAAGCAACTTAAAGTTGCTTCTGGTAATTTTTTAATTAAAATGTAAAAAATGCCATCCTCACCAGGGGCTTTCATATTTTTAAATTTTTTGATAATAGATTTTATTTCATTCAGATCCGTATTAAGAACTTCATCTGATGAAAATTCTTGTTCAACAATATTCTGAAATTCTATTGAAATTTGATTTTCAATAGGACTCAAAACATTCAAGTTGAAATTATGAGCACTCTCAAACTGCTGAGCAAGTTTTTGAGCTTTTTCCCCATTAGTTAATAGAATATTATCACCATCTTTTAAAGAAGGGATGGGTTTTTGAGGTTTCTTAAGAACCTTTGAAAGTTTCCAAAAAGGTTTGGAATAAGGTTTAATTTGTTCGACATCTCTTGCGAACTTTTCATTTCGCAGGAGAGTGAATCTGTGGTCAATAACCTTTTGCAAATCTTTTTGAATTCGCTTCAGTGCAGGATCACGAGAACGTTGATACTGTCTTCGGCGAACATTTTTCAGACGAATCAGAAGCTGAAGATCGTCATCAATAATGGGAGAATCAAATTTGACTTGGACTTTAGGAATAGCAATATTCCTAGCATCCAAAATTGCATTAGTTAAAGATTCCAAGGCTGAATCAATATCAGCTTTGGTTTCTAAAACAAAATCATGATTCAAATTATTCTCAATATGATGCTGATACCTGTCCCAATTAGCTTTGTGGTAATTAAACACAGAACTATTGGGTCTGGTAACTGCTTCATGAGAAAGTGAAAAAGTTGCTGGAAGGTGATCAGAATCAAAATCAGCATGAGTCACTAAAGGACCACAATACTGACTTTGATTTGTCAAAACCAAATCAATTGTTGATGGATTTCTAACAGAAGAAAAGCAAGTTGGCCCATTCGGGTATAAAACCGAATAAAGACCAGAAGTGCAATCTCTGAATAGAATTTTACCATTGGAATTTACTTTTGAATTATTCCAAGATTGGTGTTTGGCATTAAAATCACCGATAATCAAAAATCGAGATCTATGCCGAGTAAGTTTATTCAAATCCCCTTTGAAATAATTTTTATTTTCCCCAGTGCACTGGAAAGGCAAATATGCAGCTGCAATCATAATTTTCCCAAAAGAAGTTTCAAGTTCAATGCCCAAACTTTCAATAACTTTTAACTTAAAGTCACGTAAAGTGCTATAAGTCATACTACGGTGGATAACTATTGCAACTCCACCGCCATTTCGATTCATTCGGTTATTAGTTATAACTTTATAATCTGGATCACTTTTCAAATAAATGCCAGTTTTTAAAAATGTTTCGGTTATAACAGCAACATGCACGTTATGAACTCGTAAAAAGTTGAAAAATTCATTTTCTTTCGCTTTTAAAGAGCGAGCATTAAAATTCATAATATTGATGGAATTACTTAGATCCATGATTAAACTTCAGGGTAAGAACAACATCATTCGCAAATTTTAATCCAATCTGGATTGCTTCCATCATGGATGTAGCATTACTCATTGTTTGAATCAAACCAAACAGTGAGTTTTGCAAAAAAGTCATTTTTTCAAACGTAACATCGCCGAGATCAGAAGATCCCAAAGCGTTGCCAGCAGAAAAATTTTCAAATGAAATTTGAGGTACCTGCCCAATTTGAAAATTGGTAGAGGATTTAAAATTCGTGGATGAACCCGAACCCGAAACGACGTTAGCATAAGAAATGCCATTGTTGTTACCTAACTTTTCCACGGTAGGGGTATTTCTAGCATTGTTCGAGTGAGACAGCACGAACGTTTGATTTAAAGATGCAGGTACAACCTGACTTTGAGAAAATTTCGGTTTGGGTTTCGGCTGATGCTTAGCACGAGAATCCAAAACCTTTTTTCTGATGGGGCAATCCCAGAAATTTGATTTGTGATTTCCACCACAATTTGCACATTTAAATTGGGTGACTTCTTTCACGGGACAATTGTCCTTGTCGTGAGAAGAATCCCCGCAAACCATGCATTTTGGAACCATGGCGCAATGATCAGTACCGTGACCGAATGCCTGGCAACGCCGGCACTGGGTCAGATTCTGGCCATTACCGCCATGTTTCTTAAAATGCACCCACTTTACCCGTACATGGAACAAAAGCTGTACTTTGTCCAAAAGTTTCAAATTGTTGATTTCATTTCTGTTGAAATGAATCAGATAAAATTGTGAAGTCAAACCAAAGCGAGAAATATTCCCGTTTGATTTTTTCTTCATCGGTATTACTTGGGATGGGGCAAAGCCAAGCAACACCTTAAGTTCGTTTTTGATCTCATCCACCGACAAGTCGTTGGAGAGACCTTTCAAGACCGCCTTGAATGGCCGAGCATTCTTGGTCTCATACGTGTAGAAATTGTGTTTGTGGTTTTTCAAATAACCAACAAAAGTTTGGTGATCTTGTAAAGATTCCGTCAACAAGCGACATTCTCCTCTTCGACCAAGCTGGAACGAAACTTTCAAATTGCAAGTTTCCTTGCAATTCTTCAGTTGCGTTCGAAAGCTGGCCAAATCGGAGACGGAAGTCACTACAATTGGCGGAGCCTTTACTCGTTTCTCGACGGCAGAAGGCTCAGTACGAGGAGAAGGTTCCTTGTCATCAGTTTCGGATAAAACACCGAAACTGTTTGTCAATGGAATTGGAGGATTGACCTCACATTCAGAATCAGAATCAGACCTCAGAAGAGGCTGTTTTCTTTTTCTGTTTCCGTTAGCCGGTTTAGCGTTCAAACGCTTCACCGACGTAACGACCAAATCTTCAGAAGATTTGCGTTTACCTTTGTTTTGACGCATTTTGCAAGCAAAGTTCTCTTAAAAAGATGGCTTCGTTTGTAAAATACAACAAAATTTCAGGTGGTGTTAGTCTTGAAAAGACTGTTTAGAATTTTGGAAAATAACTCAGGTAGTCTTTAAAAAGACTGTGAATTTTGTTTTGAAATAACTCTGAGCTTAGGTAGTAAAAAATACCGCAGCTCTAGTGTCCGTTCACCACGAAGGTTCGCAAGACACTGTTCTACTTTAACTTTTAAGCACTTGTTTCGAAAGGTAACACTTTTCAACATTTTTTGATTTAAACGATTTATTGACAAAATACATGAAAATTTGACATAAAATTTCACTCAGTGTGTGTTTTTTGGAATTGCAAAAAATGTCCGATCTTTTGATACCCTAGGTTTTCTTTAAAACCTACGTTTTTAAATACCTGGGCAAAAAGTAAGTTTGATCCACGAGAACAAAAATTACGAAATTCCATACATTTTTGGCAGGTTGCTCAAACGAAACCATAACAACGTTTTTGCTTAGGTATTTAAAAACGTGGGTTTTATAGAAAACCTGGATGTATGGGTATCAAAAGATCGGAAATTGTATGCCCTTTTTGATGCCACATAGGTTGACTTGTGAATTGTGGACCGGTTCAGATGCCGGCGGATTTTCCGACGACGTAATTCCGGGTTGGTACGAAATTCCAACGAAAGATCTATTCTATCGATACAAATACCCCCAAAACGGTGTTATACCCACTCCAAAATGTTTATTTAGCAATTCTATGGTAATATATTGACATTTAGTTGAATTAAAAGTTTGCAAAATTAAGTTTAGATAAGTTTTATATAGAATTTCCAGAGTTATATAAACTTTTATACTAAGTAGTTAGCAAACTTTATATTCAATCCAAATTATTTTTTTAATCAGTCAAGGATGCCTATTTGAAGTTGGGAGACTGGATTTATGGTGATTTGTCAACAAAAAAACATTATTTATATTTATTTTTCGAAAGGTGTACAAACTTTTTTTGCACCTTTTTTATTTTCGTAATAGTATTTGTTATATAACTTTTTAAAGAAATCATCTTTTCATGAGCTTTTTGTAGCAAAATGTTTGGCATGAGTTTCTGAACAAAACGTAGTACTAGGTTCCTGTCAAACTTTAAATTTTTTACATGTTTCATCAAAAAATGTGCATAGTGCCCAAGGGGTGTAAATACTTTTTTTACATACTGTATATTTAGACTTCCAATCCCCTCAGGCAAATCAGGGAACAGCGCTTATTCAATATTAAAAGATAACATATTTCAACACTACGGATCAATTCACTGCTAGAGAGTAAACCTCCTGATAGCCGACAGCTTAGCGTCCCAGACCACCAATCCAGAGGTGTTGTGAGTTCAATTTTGTTTTTGTTCATATTCAAAATTCAAATTCCTGATTCCAAATTTCAAATGTACCGACCGGGATTTGATCCCTGAACCTTCTGCTTGTGAGACAGAAGCCGTAACCATTAAGCCACGGAGCCGGTCTGAATTGAAATGCAGAACCTTGAAGTAATAATACAGAGATAACTTTTATCCAAATGTGTAAAAAAATACTAATGAGTTAACCGATGTAGGAAAAAGCCTTGTAATTTGTTTTCAGTTGATTTCCATTGTTTTTTATCAAGCCCATTTGGAAGAGGGTGACATAAACTTAGCAAAATATAGTTAGGCCGTAGCAAATATTATTCAAAGTTAACGTCGAAACCGATTTTAGCTGTCTTGGACGCAAATGAAAGGTGAAAAGTTTGCTTTTCTAAGAAAAATAATTTGAGGTCCGAAAAAACAGCCAAACATTTGAACAAGTCGTATGGAAACTTCCATATATGGTTAAAGGACATTTTGGTAACGGAACAGATAATCAACCACTCAAATTTGACTGATTTGAGATCACTGAAAATACACCCAAGGCCAAATTCTGTAACAAATTTTTTAGAAGTGAATTTTTAGTTCTTTAAAACATCGAGATTCGAACCGAGCATTTTAGATGAGAGTCTGACTCTTTGCCACTGAGCCACAATAAAAATTTCTTTAAAATTGTTAGTTTTATGTAAGAAACGAAATTGATTATAAAAGGGCTGGAAAAAACATCAATTAGCAATGCGCGTAAATTATCCAGCCACTTCTCTTGTCCGGTTATCTATACTTTTCTGTCATTATTGCTGTTTTGAAAGTTACCTGTATCGTTCATAGTTCAGTGGTAGCGATTTATACTCAATGTGACAATAGGTCACACACAACCATTGAATAAGAAATAAACAATTTTTTTGATAAATATTTTAGGGAATAAATATTTTAGGGAGAGAATAAATATTTAAGGGAAGAAATGATCAAAGGATCACCACAACTGATGAATTTGATGAACTTTTTATTAATGTTTTGATTAGAAATAAATTAAACAAAGATGTTGAATCAGACACACAAAGCAACAACCTAATGCTTTCTTTTAGAAAATATTGCTGCCCTGATAACGATATCGATATTTACGCTAACAGTTGGTTGAAAGTGGTAATCGATTCCGCCAAAGATAACCAGATCCAATTCTTCAGAGTTGTAACAACAATATCCCATACAGTGTAACCTTTCGATTTCCTCCTCAAAACATATGTAGCAAAACCCCTCTGCGATGATGCTGCTCTAATGTTTTGATTCAATTTCAGATTATTTATTAGTTGCTACATTTTTATTACCACTGCTCGCCCATGCGAACCCTTATCTCTGCCCAAAAAGGGACACAAAAGGACACACACACACACGAAAATTGCATCCCGAATAGGGCCCTCTCTCTCTCAAGCACATCTCGATCATTTATCTTCGAGTTGACTGTCGTCGTGAAGAGACAATTTGGACATTTTAGTGCAAGTTTCTGCCGACGGGTTCGAAGGGAAGGCTAAATTGCGCTGCCACCGCCGCTGGCTGATGCGATTCTGGGAAGACATATCAAACGTCATGCGGAGATTTGCGCTGAAGTAGGAAAAGTACGAACGCGGTCGAGAGTGATTAGGGTGGAAATCACTCTCATGTTTGAGTAGGGTGGTGCCAAAGGCACTTACTAAAACATTTAATTTGAAACTAAGTTTACTCTGTTTGAAAGTTTCCTAGTAAATAAATTGTTATTTAAAAAAAATCGTACCACCCTAATTGTACCATTTTTCGGGTGCTATTTTTCTGCGTGGACATCCAGCAATTCCATCGTGGTCTTCCGCCAGGATATGACAATAACACGCGCCAAAACATCACTGGACCTTGGCGTGGAGTCGTAAAAGTGTAAAGAAAGAATTGATGCGAACCAAACAGAGAGAAAAAAAAGAATCTATTCCACAAAAACGCTAGGAAGTCAGTCAGTAAACGCATGTGACACTTTCAGTCGTTGCTGAATTGCTGCCTCACACAAAACACCCTCCTCTCAGCGTGGGAGATGAATGTGCTTCGAGCGGAGGGGGTGAATATTTGATTGGAGTCATTGTCATTTATTATTTCGAGCATACGATCGGTATCAAGCATGCTAAATTACTTAATTTGATGTGTTTTCGATACTGAGCTGAATTTTAGGGGGAAAAGAAAGCGACAAGTTATGCACTTTTGGTATTTTTGGGTGATTCTCGCAACATAAATAGATATGAATGGATTCGCATGTTTCTATTTTTTATTATTTATATTGTGTTGTTTTACTTGATCACTACTGGTAAAAAATATTAAAGTTTGTGTCCCTCGACTATGGTCCAGTTTGAGGGATAGGGGGCAAAAAAAACAAATTCAAAGCCAAATTTTCCGAATGTTGAAGCAAAATGTATTACTAAATGCTTCGTACAGTTACACTACCGTCCTTTTGTCATAGGTTTCAAGACGTTTTCCAATCTCGAAAAAATCAAAAAATTCAAACCATCCACATTAACGACCCCCGGGTCTTTTGTGGTCTCTATTGCAAGTTTCTGCTCGAACCTAGGAGTCCGAAGGCTTGAATGGGGAGAGCACCCAAACCTCTTTCTACTCCAAGGAACCTTCCACCCCAGTGTTTGAACTGACGACCTTCGGATTGCGAGTCCAACCGCCGCCAGCGATTCCACCGGAGTAGGCTTGGTTTGGTGTGTTGTTTGTACTTATGGCATGGAGACGTCTCCTACACCTCGAATGACTTAACGGCCTAACAACCAAGGCCGGGACCGACATTTTACTTCCTCATCCGATGGAAGGTTGCAGCAGATGGGAATCGAACCCAGAATCATCCGCTTACAAAGCGGACAGCGTAACCATTCTGCCACGCACTGCCACGTTTTCCGTTCTTTGAATCCCAAAATTGAAAATAGTGTTAGCATGAAAGTGCCCTTATTTGAACAAAAATAAACCCTAAATATATCATTCTTTATAGTTTACAATCGATGTAAATCGATCCCTTTTTTTGGGAAATTTTGATGGGGGCAAGAATAATCTTAAAAATAGTTTTGGCAACTGCATAAATATTGATTTAGATTTAAAAAAATGTCATGAAAAGTTCAAGAGATTCAGGATAATTTTATGTATATTAACGAATAACGCTACTTCTTCTGTTTTGTTTTGATGAGCAATCTGTTTTTTTTTTTTTTCAATTCTTGTTTTTATTTATTTAATGTATATTCCGCAGCTTGGACTCGAGTATTTTGAATGAGTTTGCACTTTCACTGTGGTATGAATTTGATAAAGATTATCACATAATATTTCAATCTTCTGTCAAGACAAATCTTATAAAGCGAGACGAAAAAAAGTCACGCATAACTTAGAGTAAATGGCTCTATATTTGACTTTTCAAAAAAGGAACACAGGGAACGAACTTAGCCACCCAGTTTTGTAAAAAATTATGGGTGTTGTGCTTTAGTTGTCACCTGCCCCCAATTTTTTCGATACTTATTATAGGCACCTCAGATGAGCTTATTTTTCAACTGTTTTTTCTCCAAAGAATCGCATCGACCTCACCAATTTGCCTGAAATTTACAGGGGTTGTTTGTACATATAAAACTAGCATCTGGCCAAAATATGAGCATCTAGGTCAACGGGAAGTGGGGCAAATCGGGACACAAAGTTTGGTGGTTCAAAAACGTCAAAAATCTTAAAAAGGGTATAACTTAGGCAAATTTCAATTTAATTTCAAAATTCAAAATGCATCAGAAAATGCAACAAAATGCAGGAAAAATCATCCCAATTGGTTGAATCTAAAGGGAGTTATTGGCATTTTAGTGAAAAAATAGCATAATTTTCAAACTCAAATAAAAAAATGTTCCATCCAGATATCAACTCGCTACGACCTGCAGCTTGTAGGGGACATCTGAGACTACCATCTGAGACTGAGAACGCTTTGGGTAAGGCAGTTTAACGTATTAAATAAACACTTTTTCTTTAAGTGATTTTTTGGGTTGTAAATTTTTGCTCAGAGGACCCCTTAGGGAGCGTTCTTTTATTACGTAACGCAGTAGGGGGGGACGGGGGGGTCGGAGGCCGTGTTACGCTTCATACAAAATTTTTAAAATTTGTATGGAAATTTTGTTACGAGGGGGGGGGAGGGGGTCTAAAAGTCCGATTTTTCGCGTTACGTAATAAAAGAACGCTCCCTTAGATCCCATTTTCTGATGATTATTTTACCATATTCGTGTTCCTGAGACAATTTCACATAAGAAACATGCATAAAAATTGTTATTTTCATCAATTTTAACCATTTAAAAAATAAAAGTAAAAAAAATCTTCGATTCACATTTATTGAAAATCAAATTCGTTTCCAAGGATACTAGATGACACCAGAAAAAAAAGGAGATTCTTAATTTTTTTAACTTTTATTTTTTAAAGGGTTAAAATGGATGAAAATAAACATTTTTGTGCATGATTCTATCGTGAAATTGTCTCAGGAACACGAATATCATGAAATTATCACCGGAAAATTTGATCTAAGGGGTCTCCCGAGCAAAAATTTACAACCAAAATAATCACTTGAAGAAAAAGTGTTTATTTTAATACGTTAAACTGCCTTACCCAAAGCGTTCTCAGTCTCAGATGGTAGTCTCAGATGTCCCATACAAGCTGCAGGTCGAAGCGAGTTGATATCTGGATGGAACATTTTTTTATTTGAGTTTGAAAATTATGCTAAAATGCCAATAACTCCCTTTAGATTCAACCAATTGGGATGCTTTTTCCTGCATTTTGTTGCATTTTTTAAGCCCTTTCAGATGCATTTTGAATTTTGACATTAAATTGAAATTTGCCTAAGTTATACCCTTTTTAATTTTTTTGACGTTTTTGAACCACCAAACTTTGTGTCCCGATTTGCCCCACTTCCCGTTGACCTAGAGTGCTCATATTTTGGCCAGATGCTAGTTTTATATGTACAAACAACCCCTGAAAATTTCAGGCAGATTGGTGAGGTCCAAATGACGTCCCATACAAAGGGGTATGCCTTGTTCGTGGACTCGCTCTTAAATCAATTTGAAGAAAATCAACACAACCTTCCGTGTGAAATGTGATGTGAGATGAAGAATCTGTGTTTTTTATGTTATTCGTTTCTGGCAAAAGTGAATGAGAATTTTGTCAAAACTTGGCCAAATTTTCAAAAAATATGTGTTTTCTCCAGCTTCACCGAACCGTTTCAAAGTGATTTCTTGCACTATTTCGTTCTCTCGAAAGATGAAGCAATACTTTCATTTTCAAAGATATTCCTGCAGGTAAAGTATCTAAATAACGCAAATTAAGAAAATACCTTTTGAAGGTGAAAAAATCCACTCAAAAAGTGAAAACAGAACCAGGATTCAAGTGTGTCTATTATTCCGTAATTTCACATGTTGGGTTACTTCTTTAGAAGACTCAAAATCAAAGGAGAAATTAGACACCAAATTCTCAAATCAGCACCCTATCTTTGGCTTTCTGAATTTTGAAAATCCGTCCTAAAGGAACGAAGCCGGTCAAAGTCGACTTCCGAATTTTTGAAAAAAATTGTTTCATACACAACGTAGGGTAAATGCATCTTTTTTGATTGAAAAAAAAAAATGAAAATTATCTAAACATCTGTCCGCATCTTTTGCATTTGGATTTGGAAAATCCGTCCTCGGGGAGCCGAGATACAGCTTATCAAAGTTGAACTTTCTACCTTTTATGCGAGCTTGGTAGTTCGCGGGATAATTTTCTTCATGGGAGTTTGAGTGTTAACAATGTTTTGTTTGATTTGTGTTCTTCATTTTATTATCTGAGGGGTTCCATAGTCAAAATAATTATACCAAGTATATTTTTTGAACCTTTTATGTGACATTTGCCATGTTTTTTGTCGATTTCCGCAAAAATCACATTTAAAAAAAATCGTAATTCGATTTTTATCGCTCCCTGTTTCATTCGACAAAATGAAGCAATTACTTTTTAGTATTTAAAAGACGCAACTTGTGTCTTCCAAAAAAGTTTTTCCCAATTTTATTTTCAAAAAAACGTATCACGTTATCCTGTCAATGAAACTCCACATTTTTTGGAAAGTTATGTACAATTTTGCGAGAAATTCGATAAAAAATTTCGAACATACTTTTTGATCCCAGTATTTTTATGTTTTCATACGACCTTTTCAAATATCAGAATAGATTTAAAAGCTTCAAACATTTTTTTTAAGTCCAACTAATCATCTGTCTAATGGCAATTCCGGCCAAGGAACCACTTTACCAATCAATTTTGGGCACGATCAGCCACCTGCCAAAATCGGGGGTTTTGCGGAATTGCAATAAAAATGTATGATACTCGATGCAAAACTCGATCGATTTTTTCAGCACTCGATGTATTTGTACATAATTGTCGAGTTGTGCTGAATAAATATAATTTTACTGCTTGTTCACTAAACTTACATTTATTTCATCATAAGTAAATATTCGAATCAACTTTTATTTGTAGTTAGAAGTCAAAGAAGTCAAAAAATTTCATTTTTTTAAGTAATTGGGCACTTCAGGAAAATGAAAAATGCCCACGTTTAAATCAATCTGTGTAACGAAGAGTGCGCCAAGCATTACAAATAAATTAGAGCAAATCCCAAATAACACCATAATTGATAGCCACTCCGTAATTGAACCAACCACCGAACTAACAAACCGTGAAAACAATTCTCGCCCAGACAAATCAAACATATTCAGAGGACAAGCAAGACACACGTTTTTGTGGCGGTGTCGTCCCATCAAAATCAGATCAAATAAAAGCAAATTATTCACGGTGACACTTTCCATGACAAATACAAAAATCCTCTCTTCTTTTCATCTTATTTTTTGTATATCTAAAACCCAAGTTAGGGGGTTAGAAAATCTGAAGTCCTCGTCCTGCCATGGGCTGGTATGGCAATGTAAATATTAGAGTAAAATTACCACCGAAACGAATCGCGACACCAGCCGGCAGTCGTCGACGCGGAAGGACAATCGGATTCGCTCCGGTGCATTGTATGTTGTTATTTGTGGTGTGGATCAATGGCATAAAGAGCAGCATATTATGCTTGCGTATACGACGACGACGACGACACCGGCCAGGCAGCCACGCCGTATCAATTTCTTTATTATTTGTGGCCCTTCCGATCGAATCGCTCGCGCTCTCTCTCTCTCTTCCAGTGAACTTTTTCTTCTCCGTTCCCCTGCTTTTATTGCTGATTTGTATTAATTGTACTGAAAGAGCTGTGTTAAACATCGCCTTATGAGAGATCAAAGTGATTGAAGTACGGTACGCGTTTGCCTCTCAATTTTTTCAATACACTCAATTGCATTCAAATGCCATTAAAATTTATTTTATTTTATTTTTTTTATTAAAACATATACTGGGGTAAGCTATACTACAGTCATGTTTACTTTTACAAACAATGCACAAGGTGTATTTTTTCGAGAATATTAAGATAAAAAAAATCTGGCAAGTCTGATATTTGGCACCATGAAAGAAAGGGTCTTTCCCGACATTTTGCAGGGTCCGACGATATATTTCGTCGTTTTTTTTTAAGATTTTATTCAATTTCATAGGATTTTTCTTCAGAAAAGTCGATAGAAATCGTTAGGTTGTTGTGCATATCCATCAAATTTCTTATGAATATCTCTCAAGAGACACAATTTCGTAATAAAAAAAATGACTTTCAAAATTTGTGGATTTAATTCCCATTCAACCGATGAACACTGCCTACTATGATATTTTTAACGATGGAAACATTTTGCTGAAACATAAATTTTTTAATAAAATTTATGGAAATTAAATTTATTAGAATCATTAATAAACTCAGTAGGCGGTGTTGATCGTTTGAATCAGAATTAAATCCAGAAATTTTTGATAAAGTCACTTTTATACGAAATTGTGTATATCTCTGCTTATATTAAACCAAAATTGATTCTTTTTTATGAAAATTGTTCAGGAAACTGTTCGCTGCAATGTGGTTGATTCGAAAATGTTTTAAAATAATATAGTGTTGTATGGCAGAGATTTGGATGTATAATGTTGGGAATCTTTTGGGTAATAATAGCTTTTAAATTAAATACTCTAATTTTAGCAATGGTTTAAGGTCGAATTTTTCCGAAGCCTTCGGACAATCTAGTCTGGACTGTATAGGAGGATGTCGTCGCTAGTTTTAGACCACACTCAAAATCAGAAGTATCCCTCAAAAGGGTACTTTCAATCCTCAAAAAGGATACTTTCTATCCTTTTTAAAGTTCACCCGGCGTCACCCTTTTAAAAGGGTATGTCAAATTCAGTACATTTTCGATACCCTTTTAAAGGGTGACGACGGGTGAACTTGAAAAAAGGATACTTTTTACTTTGAGTGCACGTTTTCCACTTTTTCTCCATCGAACCCGACTACTTTATCGACATAATTTTGCTGGGCGAGATAGGACGCCGTCTATTTGTAGACGATGACTCAGAATTTTTCCACTCTTGCACTTAAAAAAGCTTTTCTGAGGAAAAATCCTATAAAATCGAAAAAAATCTTTAAAAAAAATTGCTCTAGACCCCCCGAATGTCAAGAAAGAGCCCTTCTTATATGGTGCCAAATATCAAACGAATTTTGTATCTTAAGTTTGTTCTAGGAAACACACCGTGATACAAAGACATTGTAAGGCATTTTTGTAAGGCATTTTTGGATTGATATTTTATTTTTATTTATTTTTTTGGGCACTTTCCAATAAAATTCAAATAGCCGAAAGTCTTTTGGTCTAATAGTTGGAAAGTTACGAGTAAAAGAATAAAAAGTTTTTTATGAAAATCTTCGAAAAAGAATCCGGTGCCATGGAAAGGGGGATGGTCCAATCGGCACCAATCATGGGGATTCTGTCCTCCAAGTTTGGTGTAAATCGGTGAAGGTCGAGTCCAAAAGTTTACCCGGTCGACCTAGAATAACCAAGGCGAAGTTTAAAAAAAAATGGTTTTGCCGCCTGATTTTTCTGGGTGCTTTTAAAGTAAGGTGACATAAACTTTGTAAATATTTGCAAATCAGCAAGCAAAAATAAATATCAAATATGTTTCAAAAAGCCTTCGGAATTTGATCTATCACAAATATAAATCCTAGTTTAAAAAAAAGAACATATAAACATATGAAACACAATAGAATTGAATTTTTAAATCACATTATTGAATAAAGAAAAGCCGGGTGATGAATAGAGAGTATGCGTAACGTGATTTCCGAATGATCCCACTTTGTTTATATTTACAAAGTAGGAGGCTGTTCAAGCACAAGCATGACTTATTTCTGACTGGTGAATGAGCTGTTTTATAATCAGTAGTATGTGTTTTATTATGTCCAGTTTTTGACTTTTTTTCTGGAAAATTGTGTGTTTTCATGTTTCAATCGGTTAGAAGAGGTTTTTCTTTTTTATGGGTGAAGCGTGTCATTCTGCGATGTCGCAGATAAATTCCCTGGCTGATTTTGGAATCCTACAACTTTTCCTGACGCAGTGAAAATAAATTCTAATTGTAGCGAAGCTGAACCAACAACAGAGAAGATTTTCACTAAATCTATACGGAATCCAACAATAAAGACAGCTTCTGGCGATCTCGCCTTCAACTTTCTTAAGATTTCTTGACTTCAACTCCAGGTCCTCAAAAGCCATACATTTTTCATTCTTGCAAAAATGAACAACCAGTTTTTAATGATCGATAACAATATTCTCTAACAGTAAATTGATTCCACTTTGACAGTTCAAAATTGAGGCGTTTTACGAACCACTATTCAGCACCCAGGAGAATAGTGTTTAAGCCATTGCTTTTTTAAAAACTAAACAACTTTACTTGTACTTGTTGCTTTTTTGTAAATGAACTTAATTCAGTGAGTTTTACAAAAGTTCCATCGAGTTATTCTCTGAACCCCAGATCATTTATACGTTATCATCAAAAAATTGTACATAATTATTCTGTAACTGAGTGTACGCTGCTGATTCTGTTTTTACACTCCCAGATCGTCGGATCCCATGGGCGCAGACACTGCAAGAACCGCCGACGAACCGGGCACACCTTGGCAAGCATGTTTTTCATCGCTTCCCGGCGATGAATGAACTGAACGAGTGAACCAATGAGGGATTTAAGGGAAAAAAACATACAATAAAGGTATTGAAGAATTCTTATCTCGTTTCAGCTGAAAAGGTAAGAAATATGATATAATTCCCTCCGAAAATATACCTCAGCACCTCCACCACCACTCTGGGAGATCTCTGTGGATGAGGAGTCTCATCGACGTCATTCATAAGTTGCGCCTCACCCATGAAGGTGCCATGGAGTGGAGAAACGATGGGCCTATAATCGATCGAAAATTGAAAAAAAGTCTCTGGTCAGATATCGATTTTTTTTTTGGGATCTGTAAAGTTCAAAACGTTGAAAGCTGCACAAAAAAACACTAATCTAATTTTTTTTCCAAAAATGCACTTGCGATAAGCACAATCAAAATTCTTTAATGTGTCAAGTTTTTATCGAATAAGTTGTCTTTCTCAGGTTTCGAATCGAGTTTTGTGGAGTTGTAATGGCCAAAAACTGAAACAGTTAACTCTTTGGTTGTCAAAGTCAAAGACAGAGAAATTTTAGTTTACAAAACAATACCAAATAAAGATTGGATTGAGCAAATTATTTTTCCTAGTCACAGCTGTGAGCTAGAATCATGGCAACATCCAACAAATATTAAAAAAAAAACAATGTCTCCTTTCAAAGCTTTGTTTCGTAATAAAATAAATCGATGTATGCCATTAGAAAGAGAAAATATTCACAAGAAAACGGTATTTTGGAAGACTTTCGATCAAAGGAATCATCGAGAATTTACAGTTTGAAGGGACCAAAGTAACCATCGATATATTAACACTTTTAGCACCAACGGGGTCAAAACTTACGCGAAGCACCAAGGGGGTCAAAAAAGTTGGAAATGCAACTTCAACCGGCTGTATCTCGGCGAAAACTCAACCGATTTGGATGATTCTTGTTGCATTCGATCCGGAAGAATGTCAAGAATCACTTCCAACAAGGTAGATCCAAAACAGATGCGTCTACCTTAAGTTATAATAAAAAAAGGCATTTCCAACTTTTTTTTTCCAAGGGTTGTAAGAGCCGGTAGAATTGCATTTCCAACTTTTTTGACCCCGTTGGGGCTACAAGTGTTAAAAAATAATTCAGATAGTGGAGATCGACAACCAGAAAGTTGTTTAAAATTTTAAGTTTCGAATCTGCAACTATGTTTGATAAAGATTGTTTAAAGTTGGAATATATTTGAAAAGTATACAAGTTTTGTAGATATTGAAAAGAAAGAACTACAAAAAAAAACTAAATAAAAAATCCTGCCTCAAGTCACCGCAATTCCACTCGAGAATGAGTGAGTAGACGAAAGCATAAAATATTGCCACATCCTGTGCATATTTCAAATTGATACTAATCGTCTTTCAGTTTGAGTTGAGTGTGCGCTACACATCGCACCACCAACGGGCAAAGCCAAACCTGGATCCAAAGTGAATGGACGGAAGGAGAGGTTGGCACGGCCAATGAGAACCACGTGGAAAGTGTAGATTTATCCGCTGCTAAATGCCCTGCTCGTGCGAACACATTTTCATTTTCGTAACTTCGACACCGCACCCGAAAAGTGAGCAAAAGTCATAAATATCCGACGCTGCAAGTGTTGGAGCAAACACACCTTCAACCGACACTGATTATGCAAAGAAATATGTTTCTTGAAAGGAAATTATACAAGTGTAATAAAGTGAACAACATTCAAACAAATTTTGCTTGAATTTCTCACACATTTTAACAGATGCTCCCAGAAAAAAGTTTAACCTAAATCATAACACAAAAACCAAGTGTTAAGGGTGTGACCAAACCTCAAAACATTCCCCAAAAGCAAACCCCTAAATCCCCTGGAAAAGCCGCAAATTGGCTCAACTTTGGCTCAACACACAGCCAGTGATAGTCGCAGCTCTTTGTTTGCGGTACGAAAATTCAATTAACTGATGAGGAGCAAACACAAACAAATCCGTAATCAATCCAGGCAAGCGAGTTCATTATGAAAATCTCCCGGAGATCCCTATGACTATGGCAGAGCAAAGGACAAGGCGCATGTTTGCCGGCGGAGACTCAGAGGGCATGCAGCATTAGTCGCGAGACTGGCGGCTGCTGAATCCCGCTAATAAAAAGCGAACACGAGTCGGATTGACAGCATGTGGTTGGCATTAATGTCGCATTGGGATAGAGGAAGGAAACAAAATAATGTTCTGTACTAATCAGTGTTGCATTTGTGGTTTATTAAAGTATAAGAAAGATTATTTGAAATGGGGAATATAATTTTTTAAACATTTTGACTAGACATAGTTTTGAAATTTTACGAATCACATGATTGGCTTATGAGGCAAATAAATGATGACAAATAACCAACGCTGCATTGGATTCATTTTTGTTATGCTTGAATCTTGATGTTTTAATTTAACCTCATAAATTCACCAAAAATTAAATCTCAACCTAATTCAGATCAATAAGATATTTTCTGAATCAAAATATCATACCAGTTGAATCCAATACAAGACAGTTGTTTACTCACTGTTGGTCAATGCAAAGTAGTCCCATGTGAAATTTTGTCTTTTTTGAGTTAGTTAGATCAAAATACTTCTTTTATTGTAATATTTCGAGAAACCCAAACAAAGTTAATCCATACAACTGATGATCAAGCCAGACTGTCCCATATGAAAACTCTAATTGGGTAATTCTTTACCAATCAAACCATCCACATTAACGACCCCCGGGTCTTTTGTGGTCTCTATTGCAAGTTTCTGCTCGAACCTAGGAGTCCGAAGTCTTGAATGGGGAGAGCACCCAAACCTCTTTTTACTCCAAGGAACCTTCCACCCCAGTGTTTGAACTGACGACCTTTGGATTGTGAGTCCAACCGCCGCCAGCGATTCCACCGGAGTAGGCTTGGTTTGGTGTGTTGTTTGTACTTCTGGCATGGAGACGACTCCTACACCTGGACGGCCTAACAACCAAGGCCGGGACCGACATTTTACTTCCTCATCCGATGGAAGGTTGGAGCAGATGGGAATCGAACCCAGAATCATCCGCTTACAATGCGGACAGCGTAACTATTCGGCCACGCACTGCCATATGATGTGGCATATGTCCCCTGAAATTTTGTGCCGATTTTTTTTATGTGAATTTTCACAGGATTAATTATCAGCGCTTTGTGATGTGCCAAAAAGTAAATGTTGTGAATACGCTGCCCAAAAAGGAAAAAGACCAATTCTGAAATCGTGAATAGTGTTCATGAATTTGAGAACCATGAAGGAATATTTTCACGTTTGTAGTGCAAATGCAGCATACTCATAAATAAGTTTTTTCGTGATTCTCAAATTCATGAAAAAAAAATTACGATTAAGGGAATTGATTTTTTTCTGTGTATTTTATTTTCTAAATATTAGCCAAGTTAATTTATACAGCAGCGTCTTACAGTTTCACAAAGCTGTCACATGACAAAGATTGTTCCTTTACTATTAACTGTTCAAAAGGCCCAAAGCATGACTAAAATACAGTTTTATTTGCAAATGTGGCAAATGAAACATTTGAAAAGGAGAAAGTAAAACCAATGCAGTTTTCCTCCTTTTCTCAACTTAAGTTTTGCATAATTCCAAATTAAGTTTTGCCCAGATTTGTACTGATTACGGCATTGGATTCTTCCAAAAAAAAAACTTACAAGCAAGCTCATCCAACCGGTATGAACTCACGACTGCAAGTCAATTTCGCCAAACTTTGACCAAGTTTAAGCTGATTAAGTAATTTGCTGATTCGAAATGGTTAAACGAACTGTCATGATCCTTAGCTGCTTTCTGTCCACCTCTCAGTTTTCCTTGATTAATGCGGTTGATTTCGATACCACCACGGCCACTTTGTGTGTATGTGTAAGGTCGCTCGTCCAGACTAGATTGCCGGAATCAAACGGTCGCAAAGTAATTGTATTACGCTTATTTATAGTTTAATTTTTTGCCTCTGTTATCCGAATCCTGATGAGGACTTTTCTTGGAAGAAGCTCCAAAGTAGCACTAATGTAGGTCGTCTTGGAGTTGGTTTGTGGTTTTGGACATTTTCGGCAGCAGCTCAAAGTGGCCAATCCTCCTCCCTCTGGTGTTGTTCCGTTACGGTTACGTTGATGACCGGACGACCATTCCTTGGGGTTGTAGTGGGTAGATGTTCCAGAGAGGGGGAGGAGAGAGGAAACAACAAACGTTTGTGGTCAAAAAGTCTGGTCGTCGTTTGTTGCCTTTTGTACTTTGGAAATGTTCGATGCGACAAACATGACCACTTGTGTGATCTCGCTGGACACTCAGGTGCATAAAAAAGTTCTCGTATATTTGCGCAAACTGAGAACCTTATGTAATAAAATTGTTTATACTTAAATTCTGCAGATCAAAAAGTTTGGGATGTATTTTTCATAAATTATTTTCCGGTTTTTATTTTGTTATTTTTAAAATCAATTTAAGGATGGATCTTACGGACAACAAAAAAAAATAAACAATTCAACATTTTAGAAATGTATTTTTTAGTGAAAATTTTGGCTTTTTACTAACACTGAGTCTACACAAATGTAACAAGGCTCGATTCCTTCGTCGCTGTCCTCATCAAACGTACTTACTTCAACTTGTGGTAATACTTTTGATGTAAGGTGCACAACCACCACAGGAGAGAGGAACCCGAAGCCCGGAATAGACGGGAATGGTTCGTCGGGGTCCCGTACATGTGGGATGCGGTTCTCGGAACCACAAAAAGACGTTTTTAATTAAACATTCTTCGTCCCCTGTCGGTTGGGATGGCACAGGTTGGCTACCGTTGCTCCTCATTATTTCGCTGTCTTGGTTTCGATCGTAATTGAGACAAATGAATGATGAGAGTCCAACAGGGACCGCCGGGAACAGGACAAGTCTTTACCGCAAAAGCCAAGAGTGGAGCGCATAAACTAACGGAAAAAAAGAGTCAACAGGAAAGCACCCAGCCGGCGCAACAACAAAGGGTATTGGGATTTGAAGTTCCCCCGAAACGGACTGTGGATGCAGATGATAAAGATGAGTAAATTTTAATGAATTTTAAAATCATGCAAATTATTGTATTAACGAAATTTGTTTCAAAGCATAAACTCATCCTAGTTTTTCGCAATAGACGTATTTTTCCATAATTTCAAAACGAATGAATCCGGTTCAAAAATGCGATAACTTTTTTAGATTTTAATTCAAATAAATAAATTTGACAAGACAACATATAATGATTAATCAACTATGATCCTCTTGGAAGGAGCTGTGAAGCAAGATTCAGTCCAGACTCAATTATCAGAAGTCCTTGGAAAAATTACACTTCAGATAATTGAATCTAGGGATAATGGAATCACGAACAAAATATTTCTTTCGTAGGCTTATTTTTGATTGTCGAGCTTAAATATGACCCCTAAACTAGTCAAAAGTGATACAGAATTTCATGGGCAATACAACACTCAAATTTGACTAAATTTGGGGCGCAGAACTCAAATTTGATTAAAAAAAAGAGAAACACTAAAACTTGTTTTTTTTTTTGTTCATGATTCGATTATCCAAAATCCAATAAAAACCTTCGGATAATCGATATTAAAGATAATCCTTCGGTTAATCGAGTCTAGACTGTACTTTCTGTCAAGTAAGACAATGAAGTTAATTGATTTAAAAATCCATTTAAAACCCCTTGTGCTGATAAAAACATGCTTTTACGCTGTGAACAATAATATGTATCAGCAATTTAAGCTAAATTTTGGGATGCGATTCAATATAAAATGCTCATCATGATGAATAATTGAAATTGCAATCTTTAAAAGTAATTGTTGTTTGAATGCACAATTTTCTGAATCAACTTTGTTACGTATTTCGTATTTGCATTTGACTATTTCAGGACTAATAAGCAACTATATATTTCCATTTAGAAAAGGAAACATATTTGTTCGACACGTAACAATGAATAGCACAACACCATTGGAAAACATATTTTTGAAATTCCACTGTGAAACCGTCAACTTTTCCTGTCCTTCTGGAGAAACGAAACGGCCTACTTTTCCCTATCAAAAATAACAGAACGGAAAATTAATACCTTTCAATAACAGTGCTGAAAAGTTCTAATTTTCAGCACTGAAATGGGTGCTGAAAATTTGAACTTTTCAGCACTAGTATCGAAAAGTAACATTTTTCAATATTTTTTTGTTTTGAACGATGAATTTACTAAACACATGAATGTTTGACATGAAATTTCATGAAATAAGCGTTTTTCGGAATTGCAAAAAATGTTGTAAGTAACTCGTTGCGAAACTTGATTTTTTCAGCACTCGTCGTATTTATCCAACTCGGTAAACCTCGTTGGATAAATGTACAACTCGTGCTGAAAAAATCTTCTTTTAGCAACTTGTTGCATAAACTACTATTTCAATTTCAGACTATACCACTGCATCCTGCACAGCAAATCTTTCTAATTATAGTTTACAAACCTCAACTGCTATAACGCAGTAGTTTTATTTTTCATTTCAGCGAATCTTTTCACTTATTCTCATAGCCATGTCTAAATCCCCACAAGAAGCGAATAAAGAAAAAAAACGCATCCAAGACTATCGCACGATTCAGCCGTCATAATGGATTCTATCTTGCATGTTTTCGTGAATAGTTCCGGCCCGCCATCACGATATGCTTTGCACCACGTGTAAAAAGCATCACACGTTGCGGAATGTGCTTTCAAATGTGTCGCGACGTCTTTTCAGCACCAGCTCAAGTGGTTTGCGAAAAAGAAGTCAAAGCCGCTGCTGCTCCTCCGGGTGGGTGCACTATTTGAATGTCATTACGGAAAAGATGTTTTTCATAAAAGGGTTGTTGGATGTTCCGAACGGATGAATGTAATAAAATGCGATTGTATTTTTGTATTTTTGTATTTTTGTATTTTTGTATTTTTGTATTTTTGTATTTTTGTATTTTTGTATTTTTGTATTTTTGTATTTTTGTATTTTTGTATTTTTGTATTTTTGTATTTTTGTATTTTTGTATTTTTGTATTTTTGTATTTTTGTATTTTTGTATTTTTGTATTTTTGTATTTTTGTATTTTTGTATTTTTGTATTTTTGTATTTTTGTATTTTTGTATTTTTGTATTTTTGTATTTTTGTATTTTTGTATTTTTGTATTTTTGTATTTTTGTATTTTTGTATTTTTGTATTTTTGTATTTTTGTATTTTTGTATTTTTGTGTTTTTGTATTTTTGTATTTTTGTATTTTTGTATTTTTGTATTTTTGTATTTTTGTATTTTTGTATTTTTGTATTTTTGTATTTTTGTATTTTTGTATTTTTGTATTTTTGTATTTTTGTATTTTTGTATTTTTGTATTTTTGTATTATTGTATTTTTGTATTTTTGTATTTTTGTATTTTTGTATTTTTGTATTTTTGTATTTTTGTATTTTTGTATTTTTGTATTTTTGTATTTTTGTATTTTTGTATTTTTGTATTTTTGTATTTTTGTATTTTTGTATTTTTGTATTTTTGTATTTTTGTATTTTTGTATTTTTGTATTTTTGTATTTTTGTATTTTTGTATTTTTGTATTTTTGTATTTTTGTATTTTTGTATTTTTGTATTTTTGTATTTTTGTATTTTTGTATTTTTGTATTTTTGTATTTTTGTATTTTTGTATTTTTGTATTTTTGTATTTTTGTATTTTTGTATTTTTGTATTTTTGTATTTTTGTATTTTTGTATTTTTGTATTTTTGTATTTTTGTATTTTTGTATTATTGTATTTTTGTATTTTTGTATTTTTGTATTTTTGTATTTTTGTATTTTTGTATTTTTGTATTTTTGTATTTTTGTATTTTTGTATTTTTGTATTTTTGTATTTTTGTATTTTTGTATTTTTGTATTTTTGTATTTTTGTATTTTTGTATTTTTGTATTTTTGTATTTTTGTATTTTTGTATTTTTGTATTTTTGTATTTTTGTATTTTTGTATTTTTGTATTTTTGTATTTTTGTATTTTTGTATTTTTGTATTTTTGTATTTTTGTATTTTTGTATTTTTGTATTTTTGTATTTTTGTATTTTTGTATTTTTGTATTTTTGTATTTTTGTATTTTTGTATTTTTGTATTTTTGTATTTTTGTATTTTTGTATTTTTGTATTTTTGTATTTTTGTATTTTTGTGTTTTTGTATTATTGTATTTTTGTATTTTTGTATTTTTGTATTTTTGTATTTTTGTATTTTTGTATTTTTGTATTTTTGTATTTTTGTATTTTTGTATTTTTGTATTTTTGTATTTTTGTATTTTTGTATTTTTGTATTTTTGTATTTTTGTATTTTTGTATTTTTGTATTTTTGTATTTTTGTATTTTTGTATTTTTGTATTTTTGTATTTTTGTATTTTTGTATTTTTGTATTTTTGTATTTTTGTATTTTTGTATTTTTGTATTTTTGTATTTTTGTATTTTTGTATTTTTGTATTTTTGTATTTTTGTATTTTTGTATTTTTGTATTTTTGTATTTTTGTATTTTTGTATTTTTGTATTTTTGTATTTTTGTGTTTTTGTATTTTTGTATTTTTGTATTTTTGTATTTTTGTATTTTTGTATTTTTGTATTTTTGTATTTTTGTATTTTTGTATTTTTGTATTTTTGTATTTTTGTATTTTTGTATTTTTGTATTTTTGTATTTTTGTATTTTTGTATTTTTGTATTTTTGTATTTTTGTATTTTTGTATTTTTGTATTTTTGTATTTTTGTATTTTTGTATTTTTGTATTTTTGTATTTTTGTATTTTTGTATTTTTGTATTTTTGTATTTTTGTATTTTTGTATTTTTGTATTTTTGTATTTTTGTATTTTTGTATTTTTGTATTTTTGTATTTTTGTATTTTTGTATTTTTGTATTTTTGTATTTTTGTATTTTTGTATTTTTGTATTTTTGTATTTTTGTATTTTTGTATTTTTGTATTTTTGTATTTTTGTATTTTTGTATTTTTGTATTTTTGTATTTTTGTATTTTTGTATTTTTGTATTTTTGTATTTTTGTATTTTTGTATTTTTGTATTTTTGTATTTTTGTATTTTTGTATTTTTGTATTTTTGTATTTTTGTATTTTTGTATTTTTGTATTTTTGTATTTTTGTATTTTTGTATTTTTGTATTTTTGTATTTTTGTATTTTTGTATTTTTGTATTTTTGTATTTTTGTATTTTTGTATTTTTGTATTTTTGTATTTTTGTATTTTTGTATTTTTGTATTTTTGTATTTTTGTATTTTTGTATTTTTGTTATTGAGATCTCCTCGGAATTGCTTCATTATTTCAAATGTCCAATTCATAAAAGCTGGGTCTCGCTGTCTGGCCTCTTTGCATGCATTTTCTCCACCTCTCTCAACAGTTTTCCACCCTTTTTTTTCGTTGGTTGGTGTTGGAAAAAGCACACCCACTTAGATTTTTGTTTGCCACCAGCCAGCAGGGTTTTGTCTTGGCCCGCGCCGCACACGAGAGGCGTCTACTTTTGATACCTTGCAACATTTATCGCGTCATCAAGTCTCGAGCCTGTGCCGTTTCTAATTGTCGGTATATCACACATTTAAATTATATAATGTTTGCCTTACTCTTCACCATGCGCCATGTTCCGTCCATGTGAAGTTACTTATTCAACTTTATGCTAATATTTATGCTGTGCTCCTCTCGTTGCTGGACGAGATTCTTTCTGTTTCGTTGCAAAACGAAAAAAAATGCTCGAGAGCCGGTCCGCCACTGGCTGCCGAGAGATATGTGAATATTTATTCAGATCTAGACACTAGAAAACTCTCTTCTTGGCGATCCTTTTCTTCTGCCCCTTCAGGAGGGATGGGTGCTGCTTTACTGTGGGCTGACTGGATCAAAGTTTGGATAGAATTGACACAGACAGTTGTTTTTAAACTATTACCACTTGAACTATAAATAAAAATTGTTATAAAAAAACTACCACTGAAAAAATTAACATTCGCGAAATTATTTTTGAAATTTTATTCCTGGCAGACTATTTATTAATTTATTTATTTATTAACTTTTCAGCACTTGTTGTGAAAAATAATACTTTTTGCAATCCCGTCGTGAAACTACCTACTTTTCCTGTCATTCTCGAACGAAGGCCTACATTTCTCTACCAAAAATAACAGAATCGAATAGAAACCCTTCTCAAAATAAATGTTGCAAAGTTCTACTTTTCAGCACTGAAATGGATGCTGAAAAAGGGAACTTTTCAGGAAAAGTTGTACTTTTCATTTTTTTTTTCATTTAAACGATTCATTGACTCAAGGCATGGACATTTGTCCTATAATTCTATTCAAATTGTGTTTTTCGAAATTGCAAAAAAACGTTGTTTGGAGCTCGTTGCAAAACTTGATTATTTCATCACTCGTCGTATTTATCCAACTCGGTGAACCCCGCTGGATAAATGAAAAAAAAACCTCTTTTTGCAACATGTTGCATAAACTACTATTTCAACATTGTTTGAATTTATATGGTGATTTCACAAAAAAAAAACGTGGACATTTGACGGAACACTCCATTCAAAGGGTGAATTTCGGAATTGCAAAAATTGTTGTATGGAACTCGTTGCAAAACTTGTTTTTCAGCACTCGTTGTACTTATCCAACTCATTGAACCCCGCTGGATAATAATTATACTCGTGCTGAAAAAAAAAACTTTTTTTTTGCAACTTGTTGCATAAACTACTGTATGACCGGCCCGTGGCTTAATGGCTACGGCTCCCGCCTTATAAGCGGAAGGTTCCGGGTTCGATTCCCGACCGGTCTACTTGAAATTATTCGACTATAATTGAACTTTGAATATGAACAAAAAACGCATGGAATTAGGTGGGATTCGAACTCACACCTTTGGATAGGTAGTCAAATGCTCTAGCCACTCGGCCACCGAGGGGTACACCCCTTGAGTGAATTAATCCGTAGTGGTGAAATAATGTCACAAGGTCATTTACTATATAATACAACAATCCCTTCCCCAACGATTCCCCTACACACACTACACACCATATTCTATAAATAACTCGAAGTGGTTGGTACGGTATGTCCTCACTTCTTCTTCTTCCCCTGATGATTCCATGAAATGTGGGTTCTGTTCATAGAATCTGTCTCTTGCGGTTAATGCAACGCAGTAGGCCGGGCCGCTTTAGTGAGTGTAATACATTTCGGGGATTCTCGAAAGTACAGCAATCATTAATAATGACAAGAAAGAACTTGAGGCGTGATCTAACCATAAGTTCTTCCCGGATGCTTTCTTCGGACTGGCTGCGCTTGTGTTCGATTAGATTAGATTAGATTAGAACTTGTTGCATAAACTACTGTTTCAGGACATATATTCAAAGAGAACTTTTGAAATTAATGCATCTTTTTTGAGAAGCAAAACAGCATCATACTTGACTGGGAAAATTTGAAGAGGGCATTCTGGGCTTAGTTTTAAGATTCAGTGAACATTCTGTAAACATTTAAAATCAAGATTTTGTAACAGACATGACAAAGAACATAGCAAATGGTTCTATTAACATTCTTTGGTTTTTACAAAATCGCTCATAAATGGTGAAAAATCCTGTTTTTGTTCAATTTTTTTTCTAACTTTATACTCTGTAAATACCTAAAATCTTAGTTAAGCACCATGTTTTATACAAAAAACTGAATTTCAAACTTCAAGCATGATTTTCAAAAATCTAGGTGAATAGATGCTTTATACTATACGTTCACTAGCGTGCACAGGGTGGGGCAAAATGGGGCAGCTGCCCCACCATCCTCGGAAATTTGATCTAAATTTGACTAGGGGGTGTCCATAAACGACGTAATTTCAAAACGCCCGTATTATTGCCCTCCCAAGTAACATTTTTTTCCAGGAGTTCTACAAGAGCTCTTGAAGATACAGTTAAACCTCGCATATGCACCTCATATGGGGGTTTCTTATGCGAAGCACGCATATGCGAGGTACAGGGCTTATGGGATTTTGGCTATATGGGAGACATGGGCTATATTTTTATAAAAAATCAACTAAACTATACAAATTTATAGTGTTTTGGAATCGTTATGAAGTCAGCTTTACAGCTACACCAAATTTACATGGTTTACGATGTTCTAGGTCATCCGAAACTTCGTCAAGTTAAGGCCTATGTGTTCAACGCCGTACAAGTATGAGGTAGGCGATTTGACTGTGGTTTTTGACCACAGGTCATTTCCGGATAACCTCAGGAAGGTTCAGGGACTAGTCTAACGATATGTGGTGATGTTCTGGGTCTTCTGTAGAGTCCCGGGAAGTACGTCCGATGGGTCTAGCGCCGTAACACGGCAGAGGACGGTAGTTTTAGACCTCAGATCATATCCGGATAGCCTCAGGGAGGTTCAGGGACTAGTCTACTGGTATGTGGTGATGTTCTGGGTCTTCTGTAGAGTCCCGGGAGGTTCGACCGATGGGTCTACCGCCGTAACACGGCAGAGGTCGGTGTTTTTTGACCTCAGATCATATCCAGATAGCCTCAGGGAGATTCAAGGACTAGTCTACCGATATGTGGAAATGTTCTGGGTCTTCTGTGGAGTCCCGAGAGCTACGCCTGAAGGGTCTACCGCCGTAACACGGCAGAGGTCGGTAGTTTTAGACCTCAGATCATATCCGGATAGCATCAGGGAGGTTCAGGGACTAGTCTACCGGTATGTGGTGATGTTGTGGGTCTTCTGTAGAGTCCCGGGAGGTACGAGCGATGGGTCTACCACCGTAAGAAGATAGAGGTCAGATGTTTTTGACCTCAGATTATATCCTGATAGCCTCAGGGAGGTTCAGGGACTAGTCTACCGATATTTGGAAATGTTCTGGGTCTTCTGTGGAGTCCCGGAAGCTACGCCTGAAGTGTCTACCGCCGTAACAAGGCAGAGGTCGATGGTTTTTGACCTTAGATCATATCCAGATAGACTCAGGGAGGTTCAGGGACTAGTCTACCGATATGTGAAGATGTTCTGGGACTTCTATAGAGCCCCGAGAGTTACGACCGACGGGTCTACCGCCGTAACAAAGCAGAGGTCGATGGTTTTTGATCTTAGATAATATCCAGATAGCCTCAGGGAGGTTCTGGGACTAGTCTACCGATATGTGGTGATGTTCTGGGTCTTCTGTAGAGTCCCGGGAGCTGCGTCCGATGGGTCTACTGACGTAACACGGCAGAGGTCGGTAGTTTTTGACCTCAGATCATATCCGGATAACCTCAGGGAGGTTCAAGGACTAGTCTACCGATATGTGGTGATGTTCTGGGTCTCCTGTAGAGTCCCGGGAGGTACGGCCGATGGGTCTACCACCGTAAGAAGATAGAGGTCAGATGTTTTTGACCTCAGATTATATCCTGATAGCCTCAGGGAGGTTCAGGGACTAGTCTACCGATATTTGGAAATGTTCTGGGTCTTCTGTGGAGTCCCGGAAGCTACGCCTGAAGTGTCTACCGCCGTAACAAGGCAGAGGTCGATGGTTTTTGACCTTAGATCATATCCAGATAGACTTAGGGAGGTTCAGGGACTAGTCTACCGATATGTGAAGATGTTCTGAGACTTCTATAGAGCCCCGAGAGTTACAACCGACGGGTCTACCACCGTAACAAAGCAGAGGTCGATGGTTTTTGATCTTAGATAATATCCAGATAGCCTCAGGGAGGTTCAGGGACTAGTCTACCGATATGTGGTGATGTTCTGGGTCTTCTGTAGAGTCCCGGGAGCTGCGTCCGATGGGTCTACTGACGTAACACGGCAGAGGTCGGTGGTTTTTGACCTCAGATCATATCCGGATAGCCTCAGGGAGGTTCAAGGACTAGTCTACCGATATGTGGTGATGTTCTGGGTCTTCTCTAGAGTCCCAGGAGTTACGGTCGATGGGCCTACCACCGAAATAAGGCAGAGGTCACTGGATTTTGATCTTAGATCATATCCGGATAGCCTCAAGACGGTTCAGGGACAAGTCTACCGATGTGTTATGATCTTTTGGGTCTTCTGTAGAGTCCCGGAAGTAACGGCCCTGAGGCTATTCGGATATGATCTGAGATCAAAAACCACAGACCTATATCTTGTTACGGTGGTAGACCCATCGGCCGTAACTCCCGGGATCTTACAAAAGACCTATCACATCGGTAGACTAGCCCCAGAACCTCCCTGAGGCTATCCGGATATGATATGAGGTCAAAAACCTCCGACCTCTATCTTGTTACGGTGGTAGACCCAACAGCCGTAGCTCCCGAAATCTTACAAAACACTCAGAACATCACCACATATCGGTAGACTAGTTACGGCTGTAGACTCATTGACCGTTACTCCCGGGACTCTACAGAAGACCCAGAACATCACCACATATCGGTAGACTAGTTCCTGAACCTCCCTGAGGCTATCTGGATATTATCTAAGGTCAAAAACCATCGACCTCTGCTTTGTTACGGCGGTAGACCCGTCGGTCGTAACTCCCGGGACTCTATAGAAGACCCAGAACATCTCCACATATCGGTAGACTGGTCCCTGAACCTCCCTGAGTCTATCTGGATATAATCTAAGGCCAAAAACCATCGACCTCTGCCTTATTACGGCGGTAGACCCTTCAGGCGTAGCTCTCGGAACTCCACATAAGACCCAGAACATTTCCACATATCGGTAGACTAGTCCCTGAACCTCCCTGAGGCTATCTGGATATGATCTGAGGTCAAAAAACACCGACCTCTGCCGTGTTACGGCGGTAGACCCATCGGTCGTACCTCCCGGGACTCTACAGAAGACCCAGAACATCACCACATACCGGTAGACTAGTCCCTGAACCTCCCTGAGGCTATCCAGATATGATCTGAGGTCTAAAACTACCGACCTCTGCCGTGTTACGGCGGTAGACTCATCGGACGTACCTCCCGGGACTCTACAGAAGACCCAGAACATCACCACATATCGGTAGACTAGTTCCTGAACCTCCCTGAGGCTATCTGGATATTATCTAAGGTCAAAAACCATCGACCTCTGCTTTGTTACGGCGGTAGACCCGTCGGTCGTAACTCCCGGGACTCTATAGAAGACCCAGAACATCTCCACATATCGGTAGACTGGTCCCTGAACCTCCCTGAGTCTATCTGGATATAATCTAAGGCCAAAAACCATCGACCTCTGCTTTGTTACGGCGGTAGACCCATCGGTCGTACCTCCCGGGACTCTACAGAAGACCCAGAACATCACCACATACCGGTAGACTACACCCAAAGTTAAAGAACGAGGGGATAGTCCTCACGAAAAGAAACGTGAGGAAAGTGCTATATTGCGAGAGTATAGTCCTCTCGCGTGTTCATTCGTTCATTGGAACAGTTCATCCTATGAGTGGCTTATATGGACAAACGACCGCCACTTAGTCACCGAACCATGGTGGCCCATACGGCAAAGCCACGGTTCAATATGCCGAAGGTCTTGAGTTCGAGTTACGGTACCGGTACTTTTTTTTGATAGATGAACTTTTTTGGAAAATGATCCATGAGTAAAGTACTCTCGGTAATTTCGGGATTTATCCTCTCCGTCCGCACACAGTACCATTTTACTACAGAATCGTGCTCTTTATCCTATCGTATGCCGATGCCCAGTTCTGGGTGTAGTCCCTGAACCTCCCTGAGGCTATCCAGATATGATCTGAGGTCTAAAACTACCGACCTCTGCCGTGTTACGGCAGTAGACCCATCGGACGTACCTCCCGGGACTCTACAGAAGACCCAGAACATCACCACATATCGGTAGACTAGTCCCTGAACCTCCCTGAGGCTATCCGGATATGATCTGAGGTCAAAAAACACCGACCTCTGCCGTGTTACGGCGGTAGACCCATCGGTCGTACCTCCCGGGACTCTACAGAAGACCCAGAACATCACCACATATCGGTAGACTAGTCATTGAACCTCCCTGAGGCTATCCGGATATGATCTGTGGTCAAAAACCACAGTCAAATCGCCTACCTCATACTTGTACGGCGTTGAACACATAGGCCTTAACTTGACGAAGTTTCGGATGATCTAGAACATCGTAAACCATGTAAATTTGGTGTAGCTGTATAGCTGACTTCATAACGATTCCAAAACACTATAAATTTGTATAGTTTAGTTGATTTTTTATAAAAATATAGCCCATGTCTCCTGTTGGGGAGCCGGAGTACAACTTAGCCTTCGACAGCTCTGGTGGTCCCCAGCATCGACCGGATCGGATTGGGCTGGCTGGTCTGGTCCTGGTTCGTTGGGTAGTCCGTGCGTGGGGTGGCTTCCGGGTTTCTTGCCAATTCACAATAAAACAACACGCAATTACAGAAAAACAGCACTTTAATTTTAAAACACAATTTTACTGCACAAAACGAAAGTTAAACGAACTACATTTATTAATATTAAGCCTAACACATTTAAATTGCCTGATAGGCGCAGAATCGACCGTTTCGATCTGCCGGTTCGAGAGGTTCTAAATCTTAAAAACTAAAAATCGCAGCAGGTCAGCTGCTCCCGTCGTTCGTTGAGGCAGGTCAGGTCATCAACCCGGCCCGGCGGTCATCGACCCCGGAAAAGTGCATCCTGCTGTTGGTGTTGGTCCTATCAGCGATCACGATCGTCCATCTCGCGAGAGGATCACCGCGATCACCAATACCGCGATCAGCTGCTGTAGGTCGCGTGCAGCCGTGATAAGAGTGGTCACTCGCGTTGGATGGTCACAGTTGACCCGACAGTGGTGACCCGACAGTAGATGCAGGGTTGTTAATCGTGACCACTCCAACATCTCACCCACCCAGAAATGACCAGTTTCTGAAAAGATACAAAAAAAACCTCTTCGGGGATGTGGGAATAGGGATAGGAAGTTAGGATTGGGTGTGAAGATCTGCATCCGTTGATTCCATGGCGTCGCTGTACTCCGGAAGTGGCAGTATGCACAGTTTCTCCACCGGACGTTTGAGATAGCCGTCGGCGGTTTTCAGCGTTACTACCCTAACCACTCCGTCTTCGCCTGGGTGTACCTCGAAAATTCTTCCCATCTTCCATCGCA
This sequence comes from Culex pipiens pallens, assembly GCF_016801865.2. Taxonomy (NCBI): domain Eukaryota; kingdom Metazoa; phylum Arthropoda; class Insecta; order Diptera; family Culicidae; genus Culex; species Culex pipiens. The sequence continues at coordinate 122,801,972 of NC_068938.1, forward strand.
TTGGTGGTGAGTTCTCGTCTTTGATGACCACAAGCTTACCGGCCTCGATCTGTATTGGTGGCTTCCAGCGCTTGACCCGTCCCTGTAGCTGGCACAAATACTCCCTCCGCCATCGAGTCCAGAAATCTTGCAGCATGCGCTGCATCGTCTGGAATTTGTCGAGCCGGTTCATCGGAATTGCTGACAAATCAACATCGGGAACAGCTTGCAGCGATGACTGCACGAGAAAATGTGCCGGTGTTAATGGTTCCAGGTCGTTAGGGTCATCGGACATCGGAGTTAGCGGCCTAGAATTGAGGCAGCCTTCCACCTGGACCAGCAACGTGTTGAGATCTTCTGCGGTAACGGGTGTTTCGCCGATTGTTTTTAATAATAGCTTCTTTGTAGATCGAACCGCGGCCTCCCAGAGGCCTCCGAAGTGTGGTGCGCTGGGTGGATTAAAGTGCCATTTGATTCCTTGGTTTGAACATTCCTTGGAGACGATGTCGCGATGTTTACGGTCCTTGAGCAGCAACAGGAGTTCAGCCATTTTATTACGAGCACCAACGAAGTTCGTTCCGTTATCGGAATAGATGTCGTCACAGATTCCCCGCCTGGCTACGAATCGTCGAAGTGCCTGGATGAAACGCTCTGTGGATAAGTCTGTTACCAACTCTAAATGGACAGCCTTGGTGCAGAGGCATACAAAAAGTGCGACGTAAACCTTAACTGCAGGTCGTCTTGGGGCTGGGCGCACATAAAGTGGTCCAAAGTAGTCCACACCTGTACGCGCGAACGGTCGCGAGGTGGTAACCCGAGCAGAAGGCAATTCTCCCATGAACTGCTGAACAGCCACGGGTTTCGACCGGAAACACTCCTTGCAGTGATGGATCACCTCTCTGATCACACTTCTGCCCCCAAGTGGCCAAAAGCGTAATCGAACGACTCCCAACACCAGCTGTGGACCAGCGTGAAGCAATTTCTCGTGGAAATGTCGGAAAAGAAGTCGTGTGAGTTGATGCCTAGCCGGAAGTACGATGGGATGTTTCGTGTCCTCGGATTCCAATGAATGACGTAAGCGTCCTCCCACTCGAATGAGCTGTTCATCGGAAATGTACGGGTTGAACCACCGCAGTGGTGAACTATTCGCAACTGGTTTCCCCTTGGTTAGTTTGTTCCATTCATCAGCGAAAGCTTGCTTCTGAACGAGCCTTATTAATGCGAACTCTGCTTCTTTCAGCTCCGCAACCGTCAACAAGTCCGATTTGAACCGCTTTTCCTTTGGCATGCAATACGCCGTACGCCTGACCAGATCGGGATACGAAGAGAAGTGAGAGATGAACCAAACGTTGAACTCAGCCGTAGTTGCTGCAGCTACCGATGCCGCAGTGTTTCTTCGCTCTTCTTCTGCTTCTTCCGTCGTCACGATCTTCGGTTGTGGTTGGCGTTGCTCATTCGTCTTTTTCACCCAGCCTGGCTTCCAGAATGGTACCAAGTCGATGAGATCTGCTGGCATGACTCCACGTGACAGGAAATCTGCGGGGTTTTCAACTCCAGGCACGTGTCCCCAGACACAGCCTTCCGTGAGAGCTTGAATCTTGGCCACCCTGTTGGCGACGAATGTGACCCATGTTGATGGTGGTGATTGTAGCCAGTACAACACGCACATGGCGTCGACCCAGAAAAAGGTTGGAATTTTGATCTTCAGCGATTGCAGTATTTGCACGTAGAGTTCAGCAGACAAAACGCCACCGCGAAGTTCCAATCTTGGCATCGCTTGGCTCTTCAACGGTGCCACCTTGGTTTTGGATGTGAGCAAGTTCACGAATATCCTGCCCTTTGGATCTTCGCTTTTCAAATACGCACCGCTTCCAAAGGCCTTCTCAGATGCGTCAGAAAAGAAGTGCAATTCCATCTTGAACACTTCAGGGCAGATGACGCAACGAGTGATGCGAAGTTCATTGAGCAAAGCGAGCTGTGAATGAAATCTCCTCCAGACCTCACCCACCATTTCAGGTACCACCTCATCCCAATCCAAACGTTCTCCGTTCGGGTTCAGCAACGTCCACAGAGATTGCATGAAAATCTTGGCTGTTACGATGACCGGTCCTAGCAGTCCAAGAGGATCAAAAAGAAGGGCAATGGTTGACAAAATGAAGCGTTTGGTGAGCTCAGGCACTTTGTCCAAATCGGGAATTTTGAACTGGAACTTTAGCGTGTCCGTTTTCGGCATCCATGTGAGACCAAGAGTTTTCACTCCAGGATCCGTGTCAAGGTTGATTTCCTCCATGCTAATCGCTAGGTTTTCCTCAGCAATCCCAGCTAGCACTTCCTGTCGATTTGATGCCCATTTCCTAAGCTTGAAACCGCCTCGTAGCATCATCTCGTCTAGCTGCTTCCGAAGTTCGATTGCTGATTGGACGTCTTCAGCTCCAGTGATGACGTCATCCATGTAGGTGTCTTGGTTGACTGCCCGTGCAGCAAGCGGAAATCGAGGTCCATCATCCGTCGCTAGTTGTTTTAGCGTCCTGGTTGCGAGGAATGGAGCGGGCTTGGTGCCGTAAGTGACGGTTTTCAGCTCGTAGATGCCAACTTCCTCGTCCGGAGAAAAACGCCACAGAATGGATTGCAATGGCCGTTCCTCTGGGTGGACCATGATCTGACGGAACATCTTCTCTACGTCAGACACAAGCATAACCGGCTTGATCCGACTCCGCAGAATGATAGAGCGCAAATCTTCTTGGATTACCGGCCCTGCCAGCAACACATCGTTCAGCGCGACTCCAGAAGATGTTTTGCAAGAAGCGTCGAAAACAACTCTGCATTTGGTGGTGGTACTGGCCTCCTTGACCACCGGATGGTGCGGTAGAAAACACCGGTTGACCTGGGTTGGAGTTGTTTCTTCGACCTTGGACATGTGACCCAGTTCCAGATATTCGTTCATGAAATCTGTATACTGTTTCCGCAAATTGGCGTCCCTTGCCAGTCTGCGCTCGGTTGCGTGCAGCCGTCGCAACGCAATTTCCTTGGATTCGCCCAACCTGGAGATTCCACCTTCGACCTTGGGCATGGAGACGGAATACCGACCGTCGGATAACCGTTGAACCGTGTGTTGGAAGTTCTCTTCGCAGCGTCTTTCAGCGGGAGAGAATGCGTCGTCCAAACCGACGTCTTCAGCCGACCAGAACCGTGCCATCAGAGTTTCCATCTTCTCTGAGGTTGACACGTTGCACTTCACTTGCGTGGAGTTGCATGGAACCGAGAGACCACCGGATACCACCCAGCCGAACACCGACTCGTTCAGCGCTGGTAGATTGTCTCCCAGGGGAATTCTCCGACCGGTTTCAAAGAATTCGAAAAAGCATTCAATGCCAAGGACGATGTCCACCTTCTTGGACTGGAAGAATGCTGGATCTGCCAATTCAATTCCGTCCGGAATCGACCATCCATTTGTTGCGATTGTTGTTGTTGGCAGATTGACCGTAACCTTGGAGAGCACCAAGAAGTTCATGTCTCGCTCGAAGTTGGATAACCGAGACCGCACCGTTGCGTGAATCTTGTGCTTAACCTTTGTGCCAGATTGACCGATTCCTAGCACGGAAATGTCCACCTTTTCTCGCGTGACCTTCATCAGCTGCGCCAGTCGCTCTGATATGAAGTTACTCTCCGACCCCGAGTCGAGGAGTGCGCGAGCAGGGTACCGATTGCCATCATCGTCCTCGACAATGAGCACTGCTGTAGCCAACAGCACTTGGGATGCAGCTTGGGTTGCTGCGCCTGATACGGATGGGTTCGTGGCTGCCATGTTTGCCACGTGGGATGTTGTCGGACCTTGGGTTTCCTTGGAGTTGGAAGGGTTGTTGCTCCCTGCAACCGCGAGTGCCGTCACCGCGTTGTCCCTTTCCGGTTGTTGTTGAAAGCATACCAAAGTATGGTGCCGACCCTTGCAGTTCCTGCAACTGTACTTGGACGTGCAGTTTTTGGCTTGGTGACCAGTTCTGAAGCAGTTGCGACAGAGGGAATGCGTCTTGAGTAATGCGTCCCTCTCCGACACCGCCAACCGTTGGAATGCAGAACACTGGTAGAGTAAGTGGTTGTCCTTACAAGCCACGCACGAGTAGCCAGCATGTTGCACCGTACTGTAGCTAACCTTCTTTGCCTTGGATTTGGGAACGTACTGTTGTTGTTGGTGTTGAACAGCCCGACTGTTCACAGTTTTCGGTGGCAAACTCTCCAGAACTCGAATGCGTCGGTTTAGGAAATCGCACAAGTCCTTCAACGTGTCCTTCGTCGTGTCGTTAGCAGATTCCTCCCTTGAATCATCTGCAAAATCACCTAGCGAATCTCTAACCAAATCTTTCGCCGTAGATACTTCCTCCCATGCGCGACGCGTAACAGGATCCAGACGCGTAACGAGTAAATTCACCAGCAGAAGATCCTTGTAGTCAACGGGTGAGACCACCTGATCGAGGGTGTTCAGAACACGCTCGAACTCGTCAACGAGGGAATGCAGATCGGTGGCAGATTCCTCGGCGAGGGTTGGAAGGGTAAACAACGATTGCACCAGTCGCTGCTTAAGTACCTTGTGGTTGTTGTAGTACCTCTGCAAACGATCCCATGCCAGCTTGTAGTTGACCGACGTGGTTGAAAGTCCACTGATGATCCTCTTGGGCTTGTCGTCAAGACAATTCTTTAGGTAGTGGAACTTTTCCACATCCGGTAGGTCAGACTTCCAGTGGATGAGTGAGAGGAACAAGTCACGAAAACTCAGCCACTCGTCGATGTTCCCTTTGAACATAGGAAGCTTGATCTGAGGCAAACGGGCGTGATCAGTCCCACCAACAATCGTGTCGTTGTGGGTCGGTTCACAAGGAACTTCCTGTCGTTCCTTCAGCTTGTCCAGTAGAAGGGATTTTACTCGGTAGTAGCCTTCAGTCAACGTTTCGCGGTCCTTTTTGTAGGTAGGGTCGTCCTCAGGGTTGTAGTCTTTGTGGGATTTGATCTCCACCAAGGTAGTGCACAAAACTTCCCACAGCTTGTTTAGACTTTCCAAGCGCACACTCACCTGGGAAGCGGTTGTTTCCGCCTTGAATTTATCAGCAAATATGAAGATGTCATTGAGCGCTGCTTGTAACTCTTGGTATTTTACGGTCAACGCCTTCAGCGTCGGTCCTAACAAGGACTTCCGGGGTGCCATGACGTCAGAGAATGTAAAGCGAAAAAGTGTGGTGCTGTAGTATTCCGTTTTGTCCTGGCTTCGGCAAGAACATATACTGCTGTAGCAAATTACTTACTTTTAGCAGTAACTGATCGTACCCAAGCAGTTGGGAGTTCAATCAGAACCGGAAGCACCAGGTAACTCGAGACGTCAAACCAGAATGTCCTTAGCGGTCAAGTGGGCAGCTCAAATTGAATGCGTGGGTGTGCGAAGAAGAGGTGGAAAACGACATGTAGTATCAACGGTGCCTTGGCTTCGGCAAGCCATATACTTTGCTAGTGTATCTCACCTGGAGAAACAGTAGCAGCAACCAAAAAACAACGTGAACCAGATCAGATCGTAAATCAATCAGCGAATGGGATGACCTCAGGGATGCGTGGTGTAAGCGAAGAGGATACAAACTCGATTTAAAATGGTGTATTTCTGTCGTCTTAGCTTCGGCAATATACTATTCTTTAGCACTCACCGGTAGAAACGAACAGTTGCGCAGCCTCTTCAGTCCACGTGGCGATCCGTCTTGGCACGTGTCAGTGACGTTGATGTCGTTCTTTCTCGGGTGGTCTGAACGGTAGCAAACGGTTGTGGCCACCGTTAGATGTCCTCTTGGAGTCGTGCAGATCGTCGTGTAGATCTCCAGTGACCTCGGAGTCGCCGCGTGTCGGCTTGGAGTCGTGCAGATGGTCAGCGACCTCCACGTGGTCACAGCACGTGCAATCACCGGCGTCCAGCCGGTTCGGGCGTAGTAAAGAGTTGGGTGGTCGAAAATCGGTGTTAGTTTCACGGTAGCGACTCGCTTCGGCTTCGACATACACTGTGCTTAGAATATTTTACCTGGGCAAAAGGTGTCCTTTCTGGAACAGTGTTTCAACGCAGCAGTCGGATGGCTCCGGCAGCAACGCAGCAATCGGATGGTCCAGGAAATGGCTGACCGGATGTCCCAGAAAATGGCTGACCGTGACCGGAGACGCGCTCTCGCCGCTCACTCGATCCAATGGGACGCACGCAGCGGTTCGCTCCAGCGGAATGTGCACAGCGTAGATGTGGATGGAAGGTGTGTCAGTACCGGGGATGTCTGACCGCTTCGGCGGACATATACGTAGCGGTTCCACTTACCAAACGCAACACGATGGCGCGTAGATGTCCAAGCGCGAAGTTCGTTGTCCGGGTTGAGGGTACAATGTCCTATTGTCCCAGGGATGAATGGCCAAACCGTTGGCGCGCTTTGATTGTTCCCAGCAGCGATGGCGAACCGTGCCACGCCGCAGTCCAATGGCGACGAACCTCGTCCACAAACGGCAATGTAGCGTCCAACCGTCCTTCCTCCCGCGAACCAGGATCCGTCCGATCCGGTTCGAAGGACCAGAATGTTGGGGAGCCGGAGTACAACTTAGCCTTCGACAGCTCTGGTGGCCCCCAGCATCGACCGGATCGGATTGGGCTGGCTGGTCTGGTCCTGGTTCGTTGGGTAATCCGTGCGTGGGGTGCAGGGTTGTTACGGAAAAGTTGAAAAAAAATCCGCGCCAGATCCGCGCCGAAGCAAAACCCAATCCGCGCGAAATTCGCGCCATATAAAAAAAGAAATTCGCGACAAACATAGAAGAGAGTAAAATAATGACTATTTTTTTAAAACAAAAAAGAATAACTTAGAAAGCATTTGGATCAGTGCCGTTGATCAGTTGTGGATTCAAATCCCACCTGCACCAACCTTTTTCGCCATTTCTGAAAGATTACTAGCAGTTGATGTAACAATTTAAATATCATTGCTTTGAAAACAAATTCAAGAGAAAAGTAAAATTTTAAATTCAAAAACTAAAGACCAATAAAATATAAAAACCGCAAAATTTAAAAATCTAATGATGTTGTACTCGATAATTCTCGCCAAAATTTTACTCCGGAAAATCGAAAAACGAAATTACTATTATTTTCTTTTCTAAAATTTTCTGACTAAAATATGACTCTGAGATGATCCAAACTAAGAAGATGGCAAAAATGGTGGTATTTAATAATTTAATGATTTAATAATTTAATAATTTAATAATTTAATAATTTAATAATTTAATAATTTAATAATTTAATAATTTAATAATTTAATAATTTAATAATTTAATAATTTAATAATTTAATAATTTAATAATTTAATAATTTAATAATTTAATAATTTAATAATTTAATAATCTAATAATTTATTAATTTAATAATTTAATAATTTAATAATTTAATAATTTAATAATTTAATAATTTAATAATTTAATAATTTAATAATTTAATAATTTAATAATTTGATAATTTAATAATTTAATAATTTAATAATTTAATAATTTAATAATTTAATAATTTAATAATTTAATAATTTAATAATTTAATAATTTAATAATTTAATAATTTAATAATTTAATAATTTAATAATTTAATGATTTAATAATTTAATAATTTAATAATTTAATAATTTAATAATTTAATAATTTAATAATTTAATAATTTAATAATTTAATAATTTAATAATTCAATAATTTAATAATTTAATAATTTAATAATTTAATAATTTAATAATTTAATAATTTAATAATATAATAATTTAATAATATAATAATTTAATAATTTAATAATTTGAAAATTTAAAAATTTAATAATTTAATAATTTAATAATTTAATAATTTAATAATTTAATAATTTAAAAATTTAATAATTTAAAAATTTAATAATTTAATAATTTAATAATTTAAAAATTTAAAAATTTAAAAATTTAAAAATTTAAAAATTTAAAAATTTAAAAATTTAAAAATTTAAAAATTTAAAAATTTAAAAATTTAAAAATTTAAAAATTTAAAAATTTAAAAATTTAAAAATTTAAAAATTTGAAAATTTAAAAATTTAAAAATTTAAAAATTTAAAAATTTAAAAATTTAAAAATTTAATAATTTAATAATTTAATAATTTAATAATTCAATAATTTAATAATTTAATAATTTAATAATTTAATAATTTAATAATTTAATAATTTAATAATTTAATAATTTAATAATTTAATAATTTAATAATTTAATAATTTAATAATTTAATAATTTAATAATTTAATAATTTAATAATTTAATAATTTAATAATTTAATAATTTAATAATTTAATAATTTAATAATTTAATAATTTAATAATTTAATAATTTAATAATTTAATAATTTAATAATTTAATAATTTAATAATTTAATAATTTAATAATTTAATAATTTAAAAGTTTAATAATTTAATAATTAAATAATTACAGAATTAAGGTACATTCTTAAAAAATTAAGGATTTAAAGAATCAAAAAAATATTGCTTCCAATGTTTTTTTTTTTCGTAATTTTTCAATATGCTAATTCGTCTTTCTTTTTGCGTTTTTGAGTCTGTAAGTTTTGGCCATTTCTAATTATGAATTCTATTCTTTGTATATTTGAATATGTAAATTCTGAAATTTTCAAATTGTTGAACTTCAGATTTCTATTTTTTTTAATTTTAAAATTATGTTTCGCTTTTAGACGGAAATATAAATTTTAGATTAAAAAAAAATTAAAAAAAACTAAAAAGTTTCATAGCTTAAAATTTTTCAAATGCTGTAATTTTGGAATTTTGTAATTTTGATTTTAATAAACTGGTTATTTATATGATCTCTCAATATTTATTGTTTGTTATATTTAAAAAAATGCCTTGGAACCTTTGGCAGCCTGTACTGAGCTTAAAAAAAATTCTAAGTGTTAAATCCGATCCGGAACATACCTTAACAATCATTTATGTTCATCCTTACGTTTATATTTTTGGAAAAAGTTTAAAATATGATTATGAAGATAAAAAATTGAATGTATCCTGTGAATAATAATATAAAAATATTTAAACCACGTAAGCAAATGTTTAAAAAATAATGTAAAATTTATATAAGATATTACGATACATTGTTTTAAAAATAAACGCGCCTTGAAGATTATTTCGAAGTTTCGTATTTTGTATTTTTACAATCAATAATTTTCAGAAGAAAATTTACTTCTTTACTTCTTAGAAATTGATGTTTTTGCACTCAACGAAAAAGATTCAATTTATTGAATTGGTAATAATATTTTTTATAACTTGAAAGAAATTCTATCGTTCTCAATTATTTTATTTATTAAAATTGCTATCCGCGCGAAATCCGCGCCTGAACAAAATTTGCCAGCAAATTCGCGCCAGATCCGCGCGATACGCGCCATCCGCGCCATCCGCGCGATCCGCGCCGTCCGTAACAACCCTGGTGGGGTGGCTTCCGGGTTTCTTGCCAATTCACAATAAAACAACACGCAATTACAGAAAAACAGCACTTTAATTTTAAACACAATTTTACTGCACAAAACGAAAGTTAAACGAACTACATTTATTAATATTAAGCCTAACACATTTAAATTGCCTGATAGGCGCAGAATCGACCGTTTCGATCTGCCGGTTCGAGAGGTTCTAAAACTTAAAAACTAAAAATCGCAGCAGGTCAGCTGCTCCCGTCGTTCGTTGAGGCAGGTCAGGTCATCAACCCGGCCCGGCGGTCATCGACCCCGGAAAAGTGCATCCTGCTGTTGGTGTTGGTCCTATCAGCGATCACGATCGTCCATCTCGCGAGAGGATCACCGCGATCACCAATACCGCGATCAGCTGCTGTAGGTCGCGTGCAGCCGTGATAAGAGTGGTCACTCGCGTTGGATGGTCACAGTTGACCCGACAGTGGTGACCCGACAGTAGATGCAGGGTTGTTAATCGTGACCACTCCAACATCTCCCATATAGCCAAAATCCCATAAGTCATGTACCTCGCATATGCAACTCTTGCGACAAAACCGAATCAGGTGGAATGACTCGTATATGCAAAGTTGCATATGCGAGGCGCTCTTATACGAGGTTTAACTGTAGCTACAGCATAGCAGTTTGGACCGCGGTAGGATAAAACTCTCTTCAAGTTCCAAACTCCTGAAGAAGTTTTGAAGAGAATTTTATCCTACCGCGGTCCAAACTGCTATGCTGTAGCTATCTTGAAGAGCTCTTGTAGAACTCCTGGAAAAAAATGTTACTTGGGGCTACCTTCCTCGAGGTGTTGGGCACGCTAGTGCATACATTACATTTTCATTTTCTTTATTACAGTCATTCTACTATCAAAAATTTGCAACATGTTATTGAATTTATGTGTTGTTTTTTTTAACGTGTGACTGTGGTAAAGTTTTTCAAAATTTGTTTAAAAATTAAAAAGCTTTTATTTGATTAAAAATAAAGTCCGCAACTGATAGGCCGGATCGAGGACACTTTCTAGATGATCAAATAGAGGAGCAAAATACATTTCTTTGCAACTTTATGCGTCCAAATCCGTTCACGTAAGCCCAATTTAGACACTTTAATATAAAATCTTTCATTTCATCATGTGGAATTGTACGGGTTTCTTACACCCAAAACTGGACAGCGCTCGTCCGAGAGACCAAAACCAAAAGTGTCGACTAAGGGAATCGAGCCAGAGACCTTTAACAGATTAACCTAAGAATTATCTGCCTCGGCTATCACAGCTTGATGAACAAGGAGTGGTCAGATGTCGATGTATGACACTTGGTGGTGTGAGTTGATAGCATTATTCTTTCGATTTTTGATCAATACATTTTGAAGGATCGGTGTTGCAAAGTTCCTCGAAGAACCAAACCAGGGGTTTTTAAAACATAATACGGAAATGGCGCGGATTCGATATGTAAAAGATCTTGAGTTCGATTCTCGATATCGGCACTTTTTTTATGGGTGAATCTCGGAAATTATCCTCTCCATCCGTTTACAATACCTGTTACCACCAGAACATGATTTTTATTAGCTTGGTTGGATCTGCCCTACTGTGGGTGTAATCTATAATCTATAATCTGAAAATCCCGTCTCAGCCCACAGTCCATTGTTTGAGACACCATGCTTCATGGGTTCCATATCTGCTGCTGCTGCACCACCAGTAATGGTCCAATGGATGAGAAGGGGAGGGGGGTTGGTCTGGTGTGGGACATCTGAATACAAACAGCTTTTTTTTGTACCCCTTCTGCACCAGGCCCTACCCGGGAAATCAGTGTCCCATCTTGACCTCATGAATTATTATGCCACTCGGTATCATTTCCATTTATGCATGTCACAATCCAATCTGATATGAAAGCTTGGTTCTTGGACTGCGTGGTTCCTCCGGGAGGTTGGTCGGAACCGAATCCGGTTGGGAGGAAGCGGAGAGGTGGTGGCTAGAACAACAACATGGGGTTGGGTGGACCCACTCCCTGACTTGGCTCGATGCCCAGATGTGCTTCAAAACTCCAAAGTGGTTTATACGGGTGAAATGTAAAGACATTTCCATATCGCATCGGAATGGTTCGGTCGGTCGGTCGGTCTGGTCTCTGTCCCATCGTATTTATGAACGGTCGACCCCTCTTCTTGAAGGTACATATTTACTTTCATACTCCCCTCCCCTCCTTGGATCACACTGTTTTTGTGTGTATGTGTGTGAAAGCTGGCACACACTCGCTTAGAACAATACGGTCGAAGACAAAAGAAAAATGGCGACACATTTAAAAACACCCCTCATTTCGCATTCATATTTGCAGATATAAATTATTATAAATGGAAAAGATTTCGTTCTGATGTTTTTCGTCTTCTCGAACTGGAACCCCCTCTTCAAGAAAGCAAAAAAAACACTCACATGTATCCACATAAGAAAAGGATAAAATACCCTCCTCACACTTGGGGCGAAAAGCAATAGCATCCGATTTTGCATATTGTGACTGACTGTGGGCGAAATCTTTTATGCTGCCACCCACCACGACAGACATGTCCTCCGGATGGTTTATAGGCTCCTTCGGTGACACCAGAGCCCAATATCGGCGAAAGCTGCCGGAGGGGGGGCTTGGGAATGGCATTTGAGGCATTTTGCTCTTCTGCTTGCGGACACACTTTCGTTTGATCTTTTGAGCTTTTTTTCCTTCTATCTCTCCCGTTTTATCCTTTTTCATCTTGGGGATTACGATTTATTTTTTTATTAGAATCACTTTTTCTTATTTTTTTCTACATCTCGAAAAAAAACTCTTTTGTTGAACAAAGTGTCGTTTGGATTCAGAAGTACTGTTTGTACTCTTAATCGTCGTACAAATGCTTGTTTGGGTTGGGTATGGGTTGAAAGTATTTGAGATCACTTAAATGAGCTCAAGAAGCATTGAAAACGAAAATTTGTGTTTTGTATAAGAGCTCTTAAATACCTAAGAAGTAAAATTTATGCATTTGAGTGATTCACGACGCAGTTGGACTTTTTACACATTTATAGAGGTTTAAACGTAACCATTCTCATTCGATTTCTCACTCGCATTGAAAAACACACTAAACGGATTTGAAATGATTACATCGACCTACAAAATTTCTGCGCAGGCTTAACTGAAGTTTGGGGTACCCAGAAACACGTTGCAATTTTTGCTTGTATGTAACAGCGACGAACCCCCCTAATTCTCCATATAAACTTTGCAGAAATACCATTCGGCCCTATCTGAATATTTTTGAAAAATGCATAGTGCACGTGTCTCTACAAAGTCGAAATAATCATTCCCTCAAAATTAATCGAAAGAATAGTGCTGCCAATTCCCACTATCACAACAAAAGTGTTCACTCAATAATTGAAACAGTAAATCTCCAACAAGTGTCGTACATCGAGTTCTGACCACTCCTTGGTCACCAAGCTTTGGTGGCCGATGCAGTTAAGCCATTGAGTTAGTCCGGCAAAAGTCTCTGGTTTGATTCCCGTAGTCTTTTTTTTTTTGACGGATGAACTTTTTTGCAAATGAACCTCGAGGGAATAATTCTCTCGCCCATCTCGAGCTGTGTTCTCTGTGTTCGTGAATGGTACCACTATTCTCTCGTCAACTATTCTACATCAATAAAACCGTGATGATGAAAGCTTTCTTTTCACAAACAATACATTGTTTTTATTTATTATTAGTTTAGTTACCGAAAATCATATTCAAAGAGTAGACTACTCACAGGGAATTCTAACCGGTAGGGGATGGGTTTCAACTAGCAGCGTATTGAGTTTTCAATCCAGGGGTCGTGAGTTTGATTCTCGTACCGGGATGAAGTTAAAAAAAACTGTATTCGTTTTTTTTATGAAACCATTTCAATCGGCTAGTTGAAATAAACTAACTTAATCCACCTATGTGGTTGGAGCCTTCCTCACTTATTAAGAACAATGGCTGATATGATGGAATTGTACAAAAATTTCATCTATTTTTAAGATCCATTAAAGTGAGATCCGGCTTCCAAAAAGTACATCAATATCACTTAAGTGGGCATATCTCGAGACAGGGTAGCCAGATCTTCAATGTTTTAGGCTCGTTGGAAAGATCTTCTGATAACCTAACCAACGATGGGTTGGATGGTGGATCCGGACATAGTTTACATACATTTAAGTGAGATTCGGCATCCAAAAAGTACATAAATATCACTTAAGTGGACATATCTCGAGACAGGGTTGCCAGATCTTCAATGTTTTGGACTCGTTGGAAAGGTCTTTTGATAACCTAACCGACGATGGGTTGGATGATGGACCCGGACATAGTTTACATACATTTAAGTGAGATCCGGATGTATGTGAAAACACATTTTTATACATAACTTTAGAACTACTTATCGAAACTTCAATCTGTATAAAACTCGATCTATGGGACCCTACCCAAGCAACACACTTTGTCAGATAAACGTATTTCCTAACTGGTTGTATAACCGAACGGCCTCGTTACCACAACTTGTTCTACAACTCATGTGCATTGGAAAAAGCGCACTTTTTTTCTGTTGTATAACATGCCAGAATAAGATGCAAGTTATCAGAGTAAGTTGTACAAATGTATCTGACAACACTGTGCTAGCTAAAAAGAGATTCAACGAAAAAAAGGGGGCGTGGTTAACGGCTGTGCTGTCAAATCAAAGCGCACACTGAAAAGGAAAGATAGATTGAAAACAGTTGTCTAACCGTTACCCAACTTACATGTAAACAAACAGTTCTTATTAGAATTTCAATCAACGACGAAGCCAATATGAATAGTATCTCTGACTATTTTGGTGCGCTTGTTTCTGGCCAATTTATTTAGAAAAAAAATGAAATTGCATGAAAAAAAAAATGTTTTCGTGCTCTCTAACTGTGATTCATGTGAAACCCTCTTCATGGCGAACTTTTAGATTTTCATTTTTTTATGAACTTCGCCTTTCCCAAGATTCGATCCGATGACTTCCACGACTTGTTGTTATCTCCAGGCAGGTCCAGGCGCGCTTCCACATCTCCCACGAGGCTTCATAGTAAACAAGCTGGCCTAAACGTCAATAAGAAGGCTGCTGTCAGCTTTGTTATACTGCAGTGAGCTATACAACTCAACTCCAGAAAAGGCTGTTATTGGAAATAAAGTTATATAAGTTTGTTTCAAGTCAGTTTTTATAACTCCATTATGTAACTTTGTTATAACAAACCGTTTCAACTGTCATTTCGATTACCGTACCACGGAGCAACATTGAAAATTGGTGTTATTTTAATTTGTTGTTTTCTCTATCATGAATTCCGTAAGCTGATATTTTTTGTAGTTTTTACCGGAGATATTTTTATAAATAAACGGTCAACAATCAAAATTATTGCAATCTTCGATAAATAAACATTATTGAAACTCTAAATACCTCAAGTACAAATTTACACCACCTAACAACACGCAATGTCAGGTTGAATATGTTTGTTGAATATCAGTTATATAACCTGTTCTCCGATAACATTTGTGTAACAAAGCGAGAAAACCTAAGGTTATTTATAGAATGGTTGGCCACGCCCATTTTTCAGAAGATGCCGTCACATGACTATGTTAGATAAGCAGTGAAACAAACAGTGCAATATTATTCTTATTCAACATACTGTTTTCGAGGAAAACAATGCAGATGAGGGAACAGCATCATGGCATATCAGGATTTTGACGTTTAATTACAGCTCATAAAAAGCGTTTTCGACTGAAATCAAGTGATAAATACCTCAAACGGAAGTGAGCAAGCAAGTTTCTATCGAAGGTGTTCCAAAATAAGTTGTTTAAACAGTGTAAATCAGCAAATTGGATGGAACCCCCCAAATAGGTGAGAATTTTTCCTATGTTGTGTTTTATTGGAAAAGAGTGAAGTTGACTGTGTGTTAACACTTTTGTGGCACAAAACACGATAGTTACACAAGTCAGTTATACAAGCAGTGAAACAAACTGTTATTTAAGTTATGTTCAGATTTTTTCTCGTATGTTTATCAAAAACAATTGTCTAACTATTATTCAACAGTCGACAAGTTATGAGTGCTACTTGGGTAAACCAAGTCGAATGCAACAAGTTCGGGTCAAATCGGTTCAGCCAGTGCCGAGAAACATGAGCTAGTTTGTTGGTCACATACATACATACACACACACATACACATAGACATTTGTTCAGTTTTCGATTCTGAGTCGATATGTATACATGAAGGTGGGTCTACAACGTTTTCATACAAAGTTCATTTTTAGAGCAGGATTATAGCCTTACCTCAGTGAGGAAGGCAAAACGATGAAATCTGATACTTTTAAGAATTTGGAGACTTATACGACTAAGCTGTCGGTTTTTTTTACTTTAAATAAACCAGTAAACAAGTTTTGACATAGTTCAGTTATAAACCACACTTGAGAGGCTGAATAAAAATTAACCGTTGGAAAACTTTACAATATTATTCAGGTAATATTTTTTTCTACAAAACTGATTCACTTAACGGACGCGTTAAGGCTCGTTAACGTTTTACAGCACTGTTTTTATATCTTTGTTTATTTGGGACTCTTGAAACTTATAATTTCATGATCGCCTTAAAACTGATTTCCAGAATGATTTAGCAGAATGAATCGAATCTACGCGCATTTCAGAGCATAGCAAAGCTTTATGAAGATTTTGTGTTCATGACAACACAAGCAACAATTCATGAACTTTAAAACCGCGCAGCAAACTAAGCAAACAGAACTTATTAAACCTCAAAAAGATATTCAGCAGTCTGCCTCAAGATCGTTTCGCAACTTCATTCCTGCAAAAGACATAAAGTAAACGAAAAAATAGACTCCTCCCTTGTCACACAATGAAAATTGGTCGTTAGATGGTGTTCCAGCGAACACTAAAAGTGGAACCGTGTCCGTGGCGCAAACACAAAGCTGCTCCCCCCAGCCTCCTTCCTTTCAGCCAACCCGGAAACCGGAAAGACACCCGACGAATGAATCGTGAAACGGAACCGCTCACTTGACAAATTCAAGTGTGCGAAAACAAACGGAAAAGAGAGGCTATTTTCGAGGAAAAGGCACCAATTCTCCCATGAAAAGCTATCATAATTTGTGAAGAAAAAGAAGAAGGAGAAAAAACCAAAAAATCCTCGCACAATAGACAATGGGACCAGAGGTTCTTGTGTTTGTGACCTGGCCGCACTTTGGGGCGGCACACGTTTGGTTTCGGTTGGTACAAATGCCAAAGTTGCCTTCTTTTCGTGGCATTTGACGGGGGAGCACTAGGGTGGTCAAAAGAAAATGATCCCCGTGATTAACTAGCTAGCCTGCTCTGACTAATCTGGACTAATGCGAATTACACAACTCGATATTTTTGAAGTTGATGTCAGTAAACGCTCCAGATTCGTCAAGGTATGATAGATGATTTCAAATTGAGTACATTTTCTGTAAATAATTTTAAAATTGAATAATTTTGACCTGGGGGTCGTTAAAGCGGATTGCTCTGCTCTCAAGAAGTCATCTTAAGCAACCATGCGCACTCCAAAATTAAACCCGAATTTGAAACTTTACTTATTGGCAGGAAATTCACTGATATTAAATTTGAGCATGTTCAAAGAGCCCAAATCTGGAGTTTTTTTTTTAAGGGTCCAATAAACCAAATTTTCAGTTTTTGCTTTTTAAGTGTTTTTAAAACCGCCTTGATTCAGAGGTTTTAAAGAACACCCAAAAGCAAAAACTGAAAATTTGGTTTATTAGACCGTTTTTAAAAAAAAAATCCAAAAATATAACATACCTTGATGAAACTGAAGCGTTTACTGACATCAACATCAAAAATGTCAAATTGTAAATCAGGCTTAAAGTAACATTTTCACAAAACTTGAAGAGACCTGGCCCTGCAGCAACCTGATTTGTTAAAAAAGTTATTTGTAATTTTTTATTTGCCAAATAGTTACCCATATTCAATCCTGGCAAAATGTTATGCACCCTTTTTTAAAATTTAAGTGAAAAAAGTTATAAAGTTAATTATTATCGTGTATAGCGTTTAGATTGCATAAATTATATAAAATATAAATTTGCCAAAGTTACTCCTATTCTTTTTAATTTTTGCATTGCATTCTATAGGACACCATTAGGCATTTAAAAATTGCTATTTTTGGACCACAGATCAGAAAAAGGCGTAATTCTTTATTCAAATGCGGGTTTCGAATATAGAACACATTCATATCATTATTGTCTGAACACCCTAACGGGGAACCCCGCTCGGGTCGAGAGGGGTCGCATGTCCTTTTTTCGCCAAGAATGCGGTACCGTTGACGCCAAAAAAAAAACTGCAAAGAAAAGGAAACATATTAGACTGGCTGCGGCTGCTGGCGTGGACGGAAGCACCCGGGGAAAAATGAAAATCTCATGCTTACAACCTTAATGAGGTTCCGCTGCTGGGTTGGGTTTGAGCAAAAACTGCCTCCCAATGGCAACGCAATGGTCTGCGATTCTCTTGGAAAAGGAAAAGAAAATACGAACGATGACGACTCTTCTGCTGCTGTTGCCTTCAGGTGTGCTGTTCCTTCGTCGTCGTCCTTTTCGTTCGAGGAAAACGCCGGAATGTATGTACCCAGCGCGACAATGGTGGCACGTTTGGTGTGCAGTGCAACGATTTAGAGAGGCCATGTCGGAGGATTTGCTTTGAGGCAGGTGAAGAGTGGAGTGGAGTTCCATGAAGGCATTTGTTTTGTTTAAAATGGCTAAAATGCCACGTAAGGAATGATTTTAAAGTTTTTAGGAGGTCATATTAGCTGTGTGATCCCTTTCATTATCGGACCTTTTTCAATTAAAACTCTATCATTAAAAACAACAACTCCACTATATATTTTAAAATAGATTAATATATATTTTTTAAGAAAATCATTAAGAAAATCCCTTCGACAGATATTTAATTTTCGAAAAAAAATAAAATGCCTTCTTTGGTTATAAGGAAACCTCCCGAAAAGTTTCAACCAAAATGAAAAATACAAATACAAATTTAATCTAGAGCGAGTTGTGGCACTATAACCACGCCAAATTGTGTGCCGGGCATTTGTGGAAACACAACGTCTCATCCCTGAGGGTCCCGAAGCACCAACACTTCTAAGCATGGTACTCCCAACAATTTATTGCTCTAACAAACAGGATCGTGAGCGGGGGATCCCCACGTTTCTTCCTCCCCTGTAGATTCAGAAATGTGTTGTGGTTTGAACATTCGTGCTCAAATTCAATCCACTTCAACGAATCACCTTTGCGGTTAATTTTACGCAGTTGGCCTGGCCGTTTAGAAAAGAAGGATGCTGGAAGTAATCACTCTGACATTCGCCAGGATGCTTCCGAAAATCTGGCTACGGTAGAGTTACATTAGATAAGATGAGATTGGAAACGAAAAATTCAAAATAATAGTATGTTCGGCTAACATACGACCCGCTCGATTTATCAAATATGAAAAGGAAAAAAATAGTATAGCATAGCATAGCATAGCATAACGGGTCTGCACCACGCTGTAGGGGACAATTTGATTGCTGCCCGGTACATCGAAAAACATCTAATAACGTTTATTTCCACACTGTGCTCCAAGGCTACGCCCATACAGTCCCGTGGGTATTTGGGAGGGGATGTTTTTGTTTTTCACTATTGGCAAAAAAGCAGGGAACCCATGCGACTTTTAAAAGTGAACGGAATATTTTTGGGAGGTTTGGAATGGGGGTTAGGGGAATTTCATAGGGCTGATGAAAATGGTTGAATGCGTAATGCAATAAATGATTTGGAAGTATGAACGTGTAAATGTGAGTCTTTAGTGTATTCTCTAATAAGCATATAGTTTTGTAATAATAATAAATAAAACAAATATAATACACATAATAAATATAATATATATATAATCAAGATTATTCCAGGAAGCTGTAAAAAAATTACAGTAATTTAAAATATAAATACTCCATATGGTTCCCATGCTGTTTTAGAAAGTTACGTTAATTTAAACAATTTGATCATATATGATATGAGGAGAAGGAATAGGATAAGAAATAATATAAACATGCATATAAATCATATAGTGAGTAGATAAATTTGCATGCAGACAGTTAAATTACCACAATCACTCACCCCATACGAACAGCGACACAAAAAGAACACAAAAAACCTTAATAATCACGACATCGCGTCCCCACTTCCAGCGCACCACCATGAAAAGGAAAAAAATCGTAAATTTCTGATGAAATTAAACAAAATATTTGGCCAACTTTTTATCTGGTTTAATCAATACTGTCTATAAATGCCACAGTTTAATCGGGCGCGAGGTTTTTTTTTCGGAAATCTTATAGACTATTAAGTATTTTTTGAAGTAATTATAAATGCTCAAAAATGTATTCGGGTTATACATTAATGTATCTTTATGATCAGTTGTGTAATGAAAAGTCTTCCATTTCATTAAAAAAAATCTAGAAAACTGAAAAACTTTTATGTGGTGTTCAAATAATAGCAAAAATGCTATTTAGAGTCTTGCAATGTTTAATTGAGCGGCTCGCCCTATTTTGCCCACCTCTACTCTGCACTACGAATGGTTTCCCCAATTTTTTATTAACCTATTTAATAAAAGTGATAAACGGTAAATTTGGATGAAACGCAAATACTTTATTTTTCTTATTTGTTTTTCTTTCGGAGGCTGTATAGCATACAGTAAAGAGTCTTCAAAATTCATTAAATTATCCAAAAACTAATATTAAAAGAAGTGTTGAGCCATTTTTTTGTTTCAAAGAGTATTAAAATAGAAGTATGCCTTATACCTTACAAAAAATTATTCAAAAACACTTATTTTGAACTTAAAATAATGTTTTAACACTACATTTGCTTTGAATTATAAAAGAAGAATGATAAATCTTAATCCATAACTATAAAAAATGTAGCTGGAAATTCGAAATATGATTTTATATATATTTAATGAACCCAATTTTTTTTATGAAACTTGTTAATATTTTAATGAACGCTTTAAAATTATTCCAAGGGAAACCAACAACATAGTTTGTCCGCCTCGGGATTCGAACCGGCGACCTTTGAATTGTGAGTCCAGTGCGCGGTCCGATTGATCCACACAAGAAGACAATAAAAAAAACATAAAATCAGTTAAACCATCTGAATTCTACAAACATTTGAACTAGTTCATATCCTCTCTTCGCTTTACCATCGTAAATTGTTGGATTTTCGTCTGCCTGATTATTAATCGATACTTTGCCAGCTTTTTCAAATTTTGACCTGGTAACCCTGGATATTTCTATAAAATTTCCAGTGTTTTTTTGAAATTAAATATATCTTTATTGAACTTTCTAATAATAATTACATTTCATTTACATTCTAAGTGGTATGGCTACATGCTCTTCATCTTTGTTATATTTTTCGTTTTCTTATTAACTGTTCACATTCATTTATTTACTTCAAATTGTTTTACATTTTTGCATTGAATCGAATACATTTGGGTAAAAAAAAAAATCTTTTTAACTACTAATCCTAACTTAAAACTAAAAAAGCAAAATCATTGAAATATTCAAAATCATTAGAACGAATAAACTACGAACTGTATTTTAAGATGAATGCTCCAAGCGTTCTTACTTGTTCCTGGCGAGTTTTGCACCCACGCAGTGTTGTTGTCATCTCGATGAAAATGTTCATAAGTTCTTGTGGTGAAAACAGGTCACTGCTGCCTTCATCCGTTGATGCTGGTTGGTTTTCCCTCGGTTGCTGACTGAAGCCAGGAGGTGTTGTATTCTCTGCAACTTTTTGCCGCTGATTCAACGGCAATGGCTGCAGATTTGGAACCACGCTCCAGGTGACGCCAAAGCAGGAAAATCCACGTCCGTGAAAGTTGGTGGTGTTTTGCGACGATTTGGTTGGTGCCTCGTCGTCGCTTGCTGCCGAATTTTCACAAACTCAGCACGTTTTGGGCAGCTTCGATTCTTGGTAGAATGGTCGCCGCCGCAATTGAAGCATTTGGCTTCGATGTTCTCGTTGATTATGTTGCAAGCTTGAGTTTTGTGCTCACCTCCGCAGGTTGCACAACGACTCTTGATGAAACAGTTCCTTCCACCATGTCCAAACTCCAAACAGTTCGAACATTGTGTCACGTCACGGTGCACTGGACGATAACGTTCCCAAGTCACGATGATGTTGAAAATTGCTCGAACTGCTTTCAGCTCAGACGGCGTTTTCGATCCTCTCTCGAGATGAACCAGGTACAGTTTATCACGATACTTGATGTCCTTGTTGTGTCTCGTCATCTTGAAGACTTCGATCACGTTCAACTTCAGAGATTTGAGCTCTTCTTTCAGCACACTCACATCCATGTCATACAGGCCTCGGAGGACCTGTTTCATGGGGCGTTTACCTGGATCGTCATGGCTGTAGTATTCAATCTTTGTGTTGTTCAGGAAATCCCGAACGTAGTTGTAATCCTTTCTGGTAGGTAGCAGAATTTTGAGTCCATCAGCACACAAGCGAATGGAAGCTCGTAAAGCGCCAGATTTGATAAATCCGGTCAGCCACTTTCGCACCGAATCCGATGACGATGTTTTCACAAAAATGGGTGGCAACTTTTCCCGTCGTTCAAATTCTTCCTTCTCGCTCACGTCCACAGGGAGGGTAGCGAACTGGTTTCCAGACAATTTTTGAGCGTCCTTGCTCAAACTGCCTGGCTTTGCAGGTAGCGCTTCGGCATTCTTTAGCTTCTTCAAATCTGCCGATCCTGCTGGTGAGGACCGCCTCTTTTTTTTGCCGTGAGGCATTTTTTGCACTTTTTAGCACTTTTTTGGTTTGTGAGGGACGCACGTCTGACTCGCTTCTCTGCTGATCGCAGACTCCAAAATTTCCAGTGTTATTTCTGATTACATAGACATTTTTTTCTATAAAATTTAGGTACCATTGCAATGCCCAAGAAATTATATTATTAATACTCATTCTATAAGTATATTGGACCTCAGTTTTGATTGCATCCCTGGAAGGACATTTTTGCTGCTAACCAATCCACCATTCCATTGAAAAAATATGAAGACGATTATGCAAGTGCATCAGCGCTGCCATCAGCAGCAGCTATAATGCAAAAAAAAATAAGCAAACACTCCCGCCCAGCACTGCAATGTGCAGCTCGACAAAGTGCAGCCTAGAGAAGTGCATTTCTCATCGTCAAAGGACTTGGTGGAGGGGGAATGAAGAATGCACTGCTCACAGACAGGTAAAGGTAGGTACAGCGTACAGAGCAATAGAAACACGCGGCCATATTTCGCCGGGATGGTGGGAGAAGAAAAATTATTTCCTTTTCCACAACAACAATTGCCCCACAAACTGACACACACGCACACACAGCCCAGGTGAGTTGTGGTTGGCTAATCCGCCGTGTACCCCCTCTTTGTTGGATTCAAGCATATTTATATCCCAGCCAGCCATTGCACCTTTGTAGAACTACGTCCCATTCTTACTCGCGCGACGAATATCACATATGTTGGGTTGGACTCCATGCGTGCGTTCAGATACCCTTTGCCAAGCAGCAAGACGTTTTTTTTCCTTTTAACCATACAAAAATGCACATTGATTGCTAGAGATGGTCGAGTTTGTGCATTCAATATTTACAGTGTAGAAGTAAACTTAAAAGTAGATTTGTTCTATTTTTAATTTAGATTCGAATCAAATTTTTCGCTAATAATCGATTTAGGCTCGAGCCAAAATTCTCAGTTGAAATTATACCCCATTCGCACTTATATACCTTATAACAAGGTTAACAAGGTAAACAAGCTTTTAACTCATACAACTTTGACAGTTGAGGTTTTAACAATGCTTATAACCTGCTATAAATAGCCCTTGCGAAGGGGTATTAATATAAGCGTTGAACAGTCCTGATTCGATTATCCAATTGCCTCGAAAGAAAAAACACTTAGGATATCGAATCACGGAAAAAATATCGCTGTCTTATTTTTTATTGATGATTTCGAATATAGTTACTAGGGTTAGTGAAATATCACGATTTCGCGGACAGCGTGAAATCCGTGAAATTTTGCTTTTACCGCGAAACCCCGTGAAATTGTATATTTGTGTGAAACGGTAACGACATTTCTCAAAATAGTTTACCAAACTCAAATAGGAATGAAAATAATCCTAATAATTACTGCAAAGTTAAGCAGTTTAATTACTATTATAGGGTTAGGGATTTTTGGCGATTTCGTGTACGGCTTAAACTTTGTGAAATTTATCAATTTCTCATTTTTTTTTTTTGAATAGCAAAACAATAAATATTTGTTCCATAAAGACTATTTCAGTAAATTTTATTATTTTTCAATTGTAAAGCTTGATATAAACCGTTTGAAGAATTGTTCATTTTTTTCAGCTTTTTAAAAACTTACTAAATTTAGTAATATTTTAATTCGTTGTAGTACACATTTTGCTGCTATTTTATTTGAAAAGTATTGTTTCAATAGAAATTCGAATAATCCAGCTTTGTTTTATTCAAAATGAAATGAAGAGTATTTTTTATTTTTCAAATTACCTTTTAAAAATATTTAAATTTTTTTTGAGTCCTATTTAATTTTAAAAATATTCAGGATATAGGATGCTTCCCGTGAAAGATAAAATACTCTTTTTTTAGTTTTCTGTTCTCATTTTGAATTAAAAATTTCGATTTCGTTACAAATCATATCATTTTTGCCTTTTGATTTTAAATTAAGTTTTCGATAAGTGAGATGAAAACTTTAAAAAATATTTTTAATGGGCTAACTGTAGCAGAAAATTCAAATAACTTTACTCATTTTGGCTGAACAAGATTGTTTTGTCTTGCTTTGATATGAAATTTAATAAAATGCAAATCAGCAAAAACTTTTTATCTTTACTAGTCGAAAATTAGTCGAAGTAAATGAGAAAACGCATACCCTAAAAATCCATCCATTAACCAGGTGGACACTTTTTTTGAAAATTAGGAGAATTTTGTTTTTGTGTCACGTTCAAATAAAAGTGAAGTTAAATTTTTTTATTTTTTTTTTGAAGAATAATATATAATGCAGCATAACAAGCAGTTTCTGAGATTTAAACATAACGTTTTCAGAGTTATTTTAACATTTTTCACGTTCCGCGAAATTTGCGTTAAATTTGATGTTTTGAAATTGAGGTCCCCGTGAAATTTGCAATTTTCAAGCGTTAAAAATCACTAAGCTTAGATTACCCCAAAACTATCTTAGAGTTATTTAGAATTTTAAATCCAAAATGGAGGTGGTAAAATATTGAGACAATGCATTTGATATGCCAACATGCAATCAACGCAAAACTCGAATTTGAAGTAAAAAAATAAAATAAAAATAATAGGATTTTTTTTGTTAGTGTTTCGATTGTTTCCATACAAATCTTTGGATCAAACTTCGTATATTTGAAATTTCGGATAACCGACTCTTGAACCATTGCTTGACACATCACTAGGCTAAATTTCAGTTTGAGCTCATTCTGAACACTTCTGACCAAGAATGACAGATTAGGGTGCCCAGAAAAATGACGGTTTTTTGGGTCTGCGCAAATTTCTAGCCATTGATAACCAAGCCTAAAGTTGCCTTCTATCGGATGGGGAAGTAAAACGTCGGTCCATTTGCGTAAAAGAGGTTTTGGGTGACTCACCACACATAACCTTCGGATGCCTAATGCCTAATGAGCAGAAACTTGCAACAGAGCCCACAAAAGACCCGGGGGTCATTAAAGTGGATTGCTTTGCTTTTTTATTTTTTTTTTTGCTTAAAGTTAATGAAAACAATGTTTTTCGAGTTGCGTTGGAGAATTTGAACGGTGTGCGTCGCGGTCGTTACGCAGGATTTTCGTTGCCGTTTCCGTCTCTGTTGTCCCCCCGATTGTGCGTGTATTTCGATCCGGGCGGTTTCGCGTTTTCGCATTTAATTTCGTTTTATCTTTCCACAGCCGGCTGTCTAAGATTAAATCATTTATGCTAAACTCAACACCAAATAACCGGGAATAGTCTCATCTGCATACTCCGACTGATTGCCTTGAGAATGCATAATACATCACACCATTAAACAAAATTTATTGATTATTGGGTCACATCATCATCTTCTATGATGAATTCTGACCATCACCCTTCCCTACTAACAAAATCCCAAGTAGAAGTAGTTTTCCGGCACACGCGGGGGTGTGGATATCGTATAGAACCCACCCTTGGTAGCAGCCTGTGCTAACTAACATTCCCGTCCCATTCCCTCGAGATCTACAAATTGACATGGCGGGCGCCGTTGGTGGCCAACGACTGTTTCCTATTCGCACCGGCTCCAGTTTTGATGATCGTGATGTTTTATCTTTTCAGCGCATTCATGCATGCTGTTGATAAGGGAAACATCATTTGATCGTTGAAGCCAAGGGTTTCCAGAAGCGATAATTACTTGCCAGTCTGCCAATTAATTACTCAAATTACTGTTCCAAAATGATTAATTACATAAATTACTTAATTACTATTCACTACGAAAAAAAACATTTAATTTAAATTTAAGTATTCATTTCTACGGTTCTAAACAAAATTATTTATAAATGGCTCATTCGATAGCTCTTTAAAAAATTATGCTGTTTACTTTTTTTGTACCAATCTAGATATTGTGAATTTCGCGTATAATTTTTATTGAAAATTGCTATAGGCGATCAAACGGAAAAATGCCCCCAACTAGAGGGCGCTGAAACTTTGAGTGATGTCTACATGATATCCTACAGCGAGTTAATTGGTTTGAAATTTGGAATTGTTTTATTTTATTATAAAATTGACTTTTATATTTAATTATCCCATTTTCCGGTAAAAAATAAGTAGCTCAATTGATATCTAGAGTTTTTTTAACAGGTCATATAAACATAAAAAACACAATAGCTTATAGGACCTTTTCAAAAAACTCTAGATATGAACAGTAATAATTGTTTCATGGCCAATTTAACCTGTTCATTATCTGATTCAAAATTCCATTATGTTTCATGTTTCATTCAACTGAACCATTATCACTCAATTGCAAAAGAAGATTATTTAAGTTGACTTACGTTTTTGAAAGTCGTGTTTGTCATAAAAGCAATAAATAAATTTTAATAATATTTTCATTTTATTGGAAGTCGAATGCCATTAAAATATAGAAGTTGTTTGAAAAAAGGCCCCCTGCTTTTTCGAGCCAAACACAAAATTTGATGTATCTTTGCAGCGGCTTTTCTTGAAAATTGTGAAATTCATCAAAATAACGTTACTTTGCATGTTTTTTTTCTCAAGCAAATTAATAAAATCTGTTACTGAAAATACGGATAATGTGGAATGTGACATTTACATTGGATTAAATTTCTGCATTTGGATATTAGTCGATTTTAATTTCACTGAGTTTGATTTTTAACATTGAAACATTTGTCTCAGAAATATTTGGAAAATTTGCGGGAAAATATCTTAGCTCTTAATAGAAAGATATAACAGGACTGTCAATTTCTGCAGATGATGAAAATATATATATATAAAAAAAACATAATTTTATTTTTATTGATTTTTAAATGGCTATCACTTGCAAACTTTGTTTTTATCAATGATAATTAAGTACCTTTTGATTTTAAATATTTGATCCACATAAACTTCAAATAAATTTGACTACCTATTAGAAGGAAAAGCATAAAAAATTTATCAATTCTTATGTGTTTTTTGCAAAAAAAAACACATATTTTTATAATTACTTAATAAGGACTGGTATGCTCTTCAAAAGAAAGGGGGTCAAGAAACAGCTTTACGAACGGCGGAACAAAAGAGTGGGAATGTTTTCTTGGGGCTTTTCTTCGCCCTCTCTGACTTGCTTTCGCTACCGCTGCTGCCCATTTGAATTTTTTCTTGACCGATTACTTCCGAAGTGCGTACCTTACATAAAAATGAATAGATTGCGGATTCACAAAACATTTTTCACTGGGTAATATATCGTGGCCTTTTGTTGTCAATCAGCTTCGATAAACAACATGATGAAAATAAATTTTAAGAGAGTTATAGGAGAGAAATATGGTGAAAAAGGTCTTCTACATACAGAATCAGGATTTTTTAATCTTTGTGTTTCACTCTTATTTGAAATTAATAAAATACTGTTATAATAGATTATATATAAAAAGTAAATAGTTTCGTTGAAGAAGTACAATTTGAAAAAAATCAATTGCTTTAATTACTCAAAAATTACTTTAATTACCAATTAATTACTTAAAATTTTTCTAATTACCATGAATTACTAAGTAATAAAAGAATTAGCTAATTACCAGCTAAAAATCAAAGTAATTATTAATTACTTGCCAGTCTGAGGCCTTGCTGGAAACCCTTGGTTGAAGCGTGTGACCGGTTGTGCTGATGGGATATTATGGTCCTGTTCAGCAACGGAGAAGGACAACCATGGGTGGTCTCTCATGCTCATGCTCATGCTCAAGTTAATGAAAACAATGTTTTTCATACAAAAACGACCTTTTTAAATCACTAATAACTTGTCAGGATCAGGAGTTTTACAGCTTTGGTGTGTTCTACAATGTTGTAGAGCATAAAATGTTCAATAAGAATCTCACTTTTGGGAATATTTGAGCTTGTATCAGGCATTTTTTGAGGTGCACAGACTTTTGTTGTGGCCTGAACCACAACACGCCCTTTTTCCCATATTTACCATCTCTGTTTGGCGATATAAGACAATAAAACTTATGTACGTCAACAGGTAAACGCAATGACTAAATCTAGGAGATAAAAGGATGTTAAGTCGATAGGTAGTCAATTATAATACTAGGGAGGTAGTTGATCTACCGACATGGAAATACTTAATAAAGGTGAGCTCGTCCTTGGACGAGCAGAGTTGAAGTACAACGGAACAAGTGTACATTGTTTTATATTAAAGAAAGTCCGCGATAATAAATATTTAACATTTGGTGTCAGAAGTAAAAAAAATGTAGCTGAAGTAAAGTGATTTAAAAAAAAGGATCATCGGCCAGGAACCCTGCAGTAAACACGGACACGATTGGTAACATATAATAAAAAATACTTTAACAAACATGGAAAATTGGTTGAAATTTGAACACATCGAACTATTTGACGGTTCGGTGCAAAAATTAAAATCCTTTATAGAAATTGTGGATCTTTTTCACGAAATCTATAAAACAAAAAATATAAATGAGAAACATTTCCTTACAGTGATTAAATACTGTAAACTTTCGGAAAATGTACAATATGAATTCAAAAATGAAAAAATTGATACTTGGGACCAACTTAAATCTTTTTTGCAAGATAGATTTAAACCAAGTTTAAAATTAATGTTGGAATTATTAGACGAAATGAATGCATCATCAATCAAGCAAAATGAAACCTTAACTGATTTCATTGCTAGACTTAATTATATTCTGACAAAAATAAAAAACAATTGTGGCTCCGAATTTGAATTATTCCATCAGCATGCCATGGGTAAAGCTGTATGGAAAATAAAAGATTTGTTGTCCATCGACACAATTATTATTTTAGGCCAAGCGTCTACTTTAGACGAAATCAAAATTACTTTGGAAAAATTAAATTTAGGTGACAAAAAAATGTATGGTAAATTTCTACCATTAATTGACAGAGCAGGAAATTTAGAACAATCTACAGCTCAAAACAACGGAGTTCAATATTTTAAATTCAAAAACCATTTTCAACCATGTTTAAATTCTGGGAAAAAAGTTCCCCAAAACATCAATCCCAGGTATAAGGGTAACAATTTTAATCCATTGCACAATAACAATAATGATGCAAAACAAGAAAATATTTATAGAATCCGACAACAAAATAACATGAATTACTTTCACGGTAAAAATAATTGGAAATATTTTGTTCCTAAAAGGGAAAACATTCATTATAAAGATACAAAAATTAACCCTAATTATAAGGGTAAAACTTTCGTTCCATTTTTTAAAAACAAAAGACCTTATTTTATAAACAATTACGATAACAACAATAATAATAATATGACCAATGGTAATTTTCAAAATAACAACTCTCGCAACAATGGTTATAATAACACAAATAATTGCCACAACTATAACACAAAATATAATCATTACTGGCAAAACAGTATGCCAAAAAATAAAAATTATTTAGCGAAAAACAATTCAAATGATGAAATCTCGTATATTCAAGCTGAAAATTTCAACAATCCAAATATCAGTGAAAACCTTTGTGACAATACTGAAAATCCAATTCTACATAAAAATAAAAAAACAGCAGAATATGAAAATTATGGGGAAATCAAAAATAATTCAAAAATTTTCGAGCTTGACGAAAAACATAATGAGCAAATTAAAATTATAAAAAATGAAGATAAAAAACAATGTCAAAAACTAGATTACCAACAAAACAAATTTAAAAATTATTTCATTGAAAACGAGAAAAATATTTTTTTAAATAAAAATGATCACTTCTACCAACAATTTATAGAATACTTAGATGATCTAAGTAATCAGTATTCTTACTGTTAAACAAAAAAAAAAACACACACACACACACAATCATGATAGACATATCTTAACCATCAATTATGTTGATATCTGGCCAATATCAATTATCAATGAATGTTAAAGATTTACTCTACCTTGATCGTAAGAACAAAATATTTAAAATCATGTATATTTTCCCGGAGAATACATCTGATTTAAATATAAGTTCAGCAAAATTATAACAAAAATTCTATCTAACAAAAATCTAAGAAAAGCAATCAGCGTACACAAAAATGAACCAAAGCAAATATTTTTGCTAAATACAAAATCATTTTCAAAACAAATTATTCGTAAAAAATAAAAATAAATGGTTCAGAACATATAACAGATTGAACAAAGAAATATGCAATGCAAAAAGCGAAAAGTAAATCAATTCATTATAAATATTATACAAATATTACAAATAAATCGAAATAGCAAAATAGTTGCCTAATTTAAAATCATAGTATGTCGAAAAAAAACAGGCGAGATATCAAAGATATCGAAATCAACCTTTTAACACTTCAAATTAAATCAATCTATATTGTAGATATAATTTAAGTTTGATTGATTTAATTTGGTTTGTAAAAATCACTTTCATATATTAATTTTAAAACTAAAAAAAAAACAACCATTATATTTTGAATAAATTTCCAATAAAAACACTGCAAAATAATGTTATGTGTTATTCAAATATTCACCCAAAATTGATTCATATTTTCCACTTTCAAACCAGACACAAGAAATAATCTTAAAATTATATTATAATAATGAAAGTGAAAAAGTATTCAAACTAACAATATACATTGAAATCTGTTCAAATAGGTTTACTAATAGATCGATTAAAAAAAATAAAGTTTTTCTTTTAAAAATTTAAAATCAGCTGTCATGAAGCAAACATCTAAACAGAAATGTTCATTTCATTTAGTATAATAACTAGTTTGTTTGAAGTATTTTAATATAACAATTTCTCTTATTTTACTTATTTAACTGTAAGTTAGTTCATAACAAAATAAGGAGATTACAAATTGTGACTTTATACTCAATAAACATGACTTGAATGATAGTATTAAAAAAGGAACAACAAACAATTTCGTAGATACTTATGAATATATAGATCCCTTAAAAAAAACGTTACCAAATATGTATAAAAAGGGAAAAATCAGTTATTATCCATGAAAATATAAACATTATAAATATACCAACTGAATTACAAAAAAAATGTTCAAAAATAATTATTTACAAAAATACATGCATTATAAAAACAATTCAACATACAACATAATTATAAAATAAATACATACACTAAAAACACACATATAAACACAAAAACAAACACCTCGATTATCACTAAACATAGTTTTGAAATTTTATAAAATACATTTGTAGTTAAGTAAAATAAATACAAAGTAAATAAGTAAAATCTGCATAAGACAAAATTTATTTTTGTAGGGGGAAGGAGACCCCCACGTTCCAACCATCAGACCAAACAATTCTATTTGTTTCGCCATCTTCATCTTCATCTAATCGTCGCCGAGATCGTGGTCGTCATCAAAAGATTCACGAAAACGAAACCGTTAACAATCGAAATGGTTCCAAAACAACAACATCAAGACATCTTCAGCACCATCATCACAAAGTGTATTTACACATTTTCAACGCCTACAGTCCTCCTGCACATTTCACATTTCAAATATATTTTATTGAAATCTTTCAAATTTTAGGAAATGTAATCAATGTAACTAGCATAATTTTCGCGTCTTTCAATTGTAAAACATTATTTTTGCAGTCTAGAAAAAAAAAAACATATTAAATTAAAAGTAAAATTAATAATAGCACAGTAAACAAAATTATGAAACGAATCCATTCAAAATCAGTAAGCATTAAAATATTATTATTTAGCCATAAGAATTATCACTGATTTACTACTTTTATTGTATCCCACTAATCCCGAGTAAACCGCGGGTAATCGGTTCCATCAACTAACATTAGTTTAAGTAAATTTTGTAAACAATATGTACCAAACAAAACAATACCGTATTTCAGAAATCAGAAAAAATCAAAAACATCATGAAAACTTATGAAACAAATGAAAACAATCTACATAAAACAAAACCTCTACAAATTCAGACAACACATCTATAAATGTCACATTAATAGGTTTCAAAATATTGTAGCACTATTGACAACATTAAATGATAAGATAAAAAAAGATCTCTTAGATAATAAAAAACCTTTTCCGAGGGGGATAGTGATGTTGTGGCCTGAACCACAACACGCCCTTTTTCCCATATTTACCATCTCTGTTTGGCGATATAAGACAATAAAACTTATGTACGTCAACAGGTAAACGCAATGACTAAATCTAGGAGATAAAAGGATGTTAAGTCGATAGGTAGTCAATTATAATACTAGGGAGGTAGTTGATCTACCGACATGGAAATACTTAATAAAGGTGAGCTCGTCCTTGGACGAGCAGAGTTGAAGTACAACGGAACAAGTGTACATTGTTTTATATTAAAGAAAGTCCGCGATAATAAATATCTAACACTTTCAAAAAACTTCATTAAATTATTATTTTGTAAAAAATACCAACAGAAACTAATTTCGTTAGTCTTAAAATGATTAAAAACGCAATTTCTTATGGATTTCATGACTATAAAGATATTTTTGAATTTTAGACAAATGCGACAAATACACAGACTTTTTAACATATATTAAAAAACATGTCGCATCCCTGCTTCTGACCCTCCCAGTAAATCCTTGATGTTTTTTATGGGAAAAATCGTCAAAATCGTCAAAAAACGGTAGGAATTGGATAAATATTGCGCCCTCCATAGGTAAACAAATAAAATAGCTGCTTTTCTTTATGCATTTTGACGATTTTTCCCATACAAACTTCAAGGGTTTACAGGAAGGGTTTCGAATTGTCAGAATGAGCTCAAATTTGGAATCTAGCCTCGTGACGGGTCAATCTTTGATTTCAGAGGATAGCATCGGGGAGTAGCCGGATTTGAACCGCCCTACTGTCCAATGTAATCTAAATTACAAAGTGTTTCAATCAAAATTTTAATTCAGTCAATTCATTCAAAATTTGCAATTTCCCAAGTGAAAATTGAATTATACAAAAATAAACAAACTAACATCCCTACTATACATCACCTCTAGCAAACCACCTTACAGTGCAGTACAGGCACTCCACGATGCAAGCACGAAGAGTAAATTTAGTGCAGCTGTTATGCTGCCGTGCAAAACTGCACAAAAAAGTGCGGGTGTGGGCCGTCCACATAAAAACACCCATTCTTGACACAGCACAGCACAACAAGACAGAAACAGCCAACAGGAGCAGCAAAAAAGAAAGCTCTTTTGATGCACTCCAAACCTACTTAGCACATGCCTGGCAGAGCACTATTTATGAACATTCCGTCAAAATAAACAACAAACGTGTTCACGTACGCCTCTAAAAATGAGCACCATGGATGGGAATACATTATCATGGGAACTGTGATTGGTGCTGCTGTTGAGTTGGAGGGCGCCACTTCCTGGGCAGGGAACCTTGTGACACGTGGTGTGCGCTGCGTTGAGGACCATCTTGGCCCTCTTTGACGTTGTTGAACTAGCACAGGTAGTAGGCGGTGCCTTGGTGTATACACTACATGCACTGCAAGCTTCTATGAACATAGCTGTTTTGAGCAAAAAGAATTTCAAAATTTATTAGTTTTTTTTTTATTTTTTCAAAGATGTTAATAATTATTATTCTTTCACGCATTTTAAACAGTAATAAAATAAACTTAAATTTCACAGCTCACGGCATTTCCTATAAAAAGCTTGAAAAAAGTCTTTGTTTAAAATTTAGAGTGACAACTGACGAGTGAGAACTCGCTTTATCATTATTACTAGGGCTAGTGATTTTTCACGGGAAAAAAATCGAAATTTCGCGGCATGCCAATTACAAAACATTGGAATTTGGAAAATATTTGAAATAAAATAAATAATGCTTAAATGTACTGAGAAGTGGTTTATCAATGAAATATTTAAAATTTCGCGGCATTTCACGGTGCTTGCAAAATTTTACGACCAGAGGCAAATTTCACGGATACGCGGCTTCCGCGAAATCGCGAAAATTTACTAGTCCTAATTATCGCTTTAAATTATAATTTTAACGCTGTTGAAGAATCATTTCAGTGAATTCTCAATCTTATTTTTTTCACAAGATCTTGTTAGCATTAGCATTAGCATTAGCATTAGCAATAAAGGTCGCACAATTCCGGATGGCTGCACAACGCTTATCTTGCTGTTTAACTGTAATTAAACGTATGATAGCACTAGACTCTCATCCGGTTACAATATTCCAACACGGGAGATACCATGTTTTCCTCTTTAGATGAGCGTGTAATACTTTCCAGTAAGATAAGGGGCTCCTGGCCGGTACCTTGCTAACCTCGGGGATTGGAAGGTATGTTAGTAAACATCTATCTAGAATGCGCAGAGATCTCTACGTCACCTAGTGGTATAGATGTTTGTAGGGAGGTTTTGGACTCAATGTTAGTAAATTGAACGTTTGTTTTTTTTTTAACACCGCCACCACCACCACCACCAAAACCATACCATCACCACAAAAAGTCATGCTAGATTTAAATACAAATACATTACAAAACGAACACAACAATAAAACCATCTTCCTGGCCCTGCTGCCCACACGATACTAACGCGCAATAATATTAATAACCACAATGACCCCCCACTGCATGCATGACTTGAACATGAACACGAACATAGCACAAAGAGAACACCACAAAAATCCACCTTCCCATCACCACTGCTTGCACGATACTGACGCGCAATAATATCAATTAACACAATGACCCCCCACTGCATGCATGACTCGAACATGAACACGAACATAGCACAAAGAGAACACCACAAAAATCTATCTTCCCATCACCACTGCTTGCACAATACTGACGCGCAATAATATCAATTACCACAATGAACCTCCACAGCATGCATGACTCGAACATGAACACGAACATAGCACAAAGAGAACACCACAAAAATCCACCTTCCCATCACCACTGCTTGCACGATACTGACGCGCAATAATATCAATTACCACAATGACCCCCCACTGCATGCATGACTCGAACATGAACACGAACATAGCACAAAGAGAACACCACAAAAATCTATCTTCCCATCACCACTGCTTGCACAATACTGACGCGCAATAATATCAATTACCACAATGAACCCCCACTGCATGCATGACTCGAACATGAACACGAACATAGCACATAGAGAACACCACAAAAATCCACCTTCCCATCACCACTGCTTGCACGATACTGACGCGCAATAATATCAATTACCACAATGACCCCCCACTGCATGCATGACTCGAACATGAACACGAACATAGCACAAAGAGAACACCACAAAAATCCACCTTCCCATCACCACTGCTTGCACGATACTCTTTTTTTCACAAGATCTTGTTTGAATATAAAATATATGTTCATGGCTTAAGTTCAGTTATGATTTCTAGACAATTTTAAATGTAGATCGTGCAAAATGATAAATTGTGTGAATCAAAAGTCGTAATAGTCAAAATTAAAGAGAAGATAAGTTTTTAAATTGATTAGAAACAGAACAATAAACATTATGAATTGAATTGAAATCTATCTGCTATTGTACAACATTTTACATTCATCAAGGCATTAAAAAGGAAAGTAAATTAAAGGAAAATTTATTTTTAACACCTTTTTATACACAACATCTTCCATGAACTGAACAATAATGTTATTGATTTGAAATTCGAAATAAAATTAGTTGCCTTGTTGCATACCGCAAACGAAACTATTGGCACCCGGGGCATGGCCTTCCTCTAACGTGGGATTTCTGCTCCAGCGCCTCTGACGAGACAGGAGAAACCGGGACCGACGTTTTACTTCACCATCCGATAGAAGCTCAGTGGATAAGGCGGGAATCGAACCCGCGTCTCATAGCATCATCGGGATCGGCAGCCGAAGCCGCTACCCCTGCGCCACGAGACCCACAATAGCATAAAATACCGCATATAGCATAAAAAATTATTTTCAAACATTTTTATTAAGCTATACAAGCATCCATCCCGGGAATTCACGGGACGAAATTCTCTGGATTTTTCCAAAACCGGGAATTCCCGAAATTGAAAAAAAAACAAACCATTTTTGGTATGGAAATTAGGTTGTGATTAAGATTAAAAATGTAAATTATAGCC
Source organism: Culex pipiens pallens (assembly GCF_016801865.2). Taxonomy (NCBI): domain Eukaryota; kingdom Metazoa; phylum Arthropoda; class Insecta; order Diptera; family Culicidae; genus Culex; species Culex pipiens. The sequence continues at coordinate 122,838,222 of NC_068938.1, forward strand.
AATTTATAGTATCGAGGTAATTTTATAAGCTTGACAAACATAACAAATTGAATACAAACTATGATTTTAAGACTGTTTTAAAAATTTCCGTGGAATTCCCAGAATTTATAAACTATTTTTCCCGTTTCCCTGGAAATTCAATACCCGGGAAAATTGGACGCCCAATAGTAAAGATTCTAGAAAATGGTTTGAAATCGCAAATTGTTCAACCGAATTAAACTAAATTATGAAACACGGCGAATAGCAACGAGTCATTCAAAGGTTATATGGAATTTGAATATTTAACCTACAATCGGAATTAGTTTTCAATACCTACTAAGACAATATTGAACTCGGTCGTTGATTTTTTTTTTTTTAATTTTTTGTGTTCGATATTTTACATTTTTGTAGTCATCACAATTGAGGGTGACGAGCGGGAATTCCCGGTGAAATGGACAATTTTTGGACGTCTCGATTCCCGGGAAATTCGGTCGAGACTCCCAGGAAATTTTATACTTATAAATATCGAAGCAAAATTATACATTTCTATATTGTATCTAACATTGGAAGTTCAATGTTCGATGTCCAAGTTAGAATAAACCAATGCTTCTCTGATTTTCTTATTCAAAAAGTTTAAAATTTAACTTGTCAAAAATTCCAATAACCATAATTGAGAGAAGCCAAAAAAAATTGGACCCCAAAATTTATCTTGAAGCATACTTAGCAGTTACACCCCAGAAATGAAATCTAAAGTGGTTTTTTAATTATTTCTATAAATTTATTCTAAAAGGGAAAAGCTTTTTCATAATAAGTTCAATTTTCATATCCTCTCTACCTCTCTCGAGCATAGCAATCCTCTCTAGGGTAATTTCGCAGTAACAAGGTAATTTCCTTTCTTGATGTCAATAAGTCGTTTTGTGTTTCATGTCAACCTCAATATTCAATTATATTTTAGAAAAACAATTGTGAATATTCGGGTTTATTGATAACTGTAAATATTTCTTAAATTAATATTTACAGTTAACCTTAAAAAGGAAAAAAAGTTTGATTTTTTTTTTCAATTCGTTGTTTTTCATATTGCAAATATCCCGATACTGGGAAAATATATATTAGCTATTTGTTTTTACTTCACAAAAATCATGCAACAAGCTTGTGAAACTTTTAAAAAATCACTCAGTGCGAATAAAGATTCGTTAACATTTTAAACTACAATTTTGAGTCAGAAAAAGCTCAAGAAACGATCTTGTATTTGCAGATTCAGAAAAAAATCAAAAGGTAGATATAGTTCCTCAGATAAAGAGGATACTGAAGTTAACGTTTCTTAGAATAAGTATGAATTAAATGTAACTTAGTTGATTGAAAAGAAACAATATTATTACATTGTCTTTTAAATTATTGCCACTGTTGGCATAGAAAAAAAACTCCCGGGTCCCGGGAATTCCCGGGAAATGGCCAAATTCAACTCTCGATTCCCGGGAAATTGAAAATCTCGAGAATCGTCACCCTCTAATCACAATGAACATTCGATAAAACCGAGGCTTTAAAAAAGGTTCTAGTTTTGCGTACTGTAAAAAACGAACCCTAATCAATGCCATATATTTTTATTTGTGTAATCACTGAGTGAAATTAAAATCAAACCACTTCCTTCTTGATTCGATAAAAGCATGCAACATTGTCATAACCATTCCACCTTAAACGATTTCCAATAAACGCCTCATCGCAAAAAAGAGTCACAACATTAAAGTTTATGTCTGCGACGACAACGACGCATAACGAGAACTGACTGCGCCGTGGTGCGACGCCACCCCGGGACAGGGTCCGGCCCGCAACGTGTAATCACAATATGTCTTTCTTAGTGCCTGTTGATGTGAACTTTTCAGCACTAAATTACACGATTGCCCGGCTGCTGCTGCTGCTGCACCATTAAGGCCAGGCACCTAAAATGAATCATTCTCCGGACGCTCATCACGCGGACTGGCCTTCTCTCGCGCGTCCAATGTGATCATATCGCCACCCTAAAGGATCTGAACCCACGGAGGAGGGGAAGGAAGGGCAAACTGGCCGATCGTATCATGGTCCATTGGAACCTCTCCCTCCCGTGTGGCTCGTTTTCAACTAACGATATCTGCGGTGGGTTGATGTGTTGGGGCCAATGAAACATTAAACTTAATAATTATGTTGGCGCCCAAGTACGATTATGATACCTTCTTCTGCGCGCGAGTCCAGGTCCCTCGACCACCTCAGTGAACCAAAGGCCGAGGGACCACACGATGCTCGGTGGAAACTGGGGAAGTCTCGAAAATCCTCTTATGGTAAGTGTACCCATTTTCATCACCAACTTGCTAACATGCCAACAATAGAAGTCTGACAAAAAAAAGTGCCTTTCCCCTATTTATTGAGCAAAAAAGAGCTCGTCTCGTCAAGAATTGGCCCGTCGTTGTGTTGTCCCCCCTCACGTGTCCGAGGGTCGTGGCTGCCAGGTATGAACGGAACAGCGTCCGAGAGAGAGATGCTATTTTAAAAACCATCGATCATAAATAATATCTAAATTACAGTCGAAGCTGTGTTGTTCGTGATGAAATCATAGCAAGCGAGCGAACGAGGGTTAATGATTTGTTTGTTTTTACGTAATTGTTTCCTTTATGCCTTCATTCGTGGGTGCCCATTCTTCGCGATGTTGGCTGATGTTTAGCATCCTTCTTTGGGAAGATGTTCGGTGGGTTGTAGGAGCGAGAGTTTGAAGAAGATTCGGATGCTGGTACTAGAGAAACTATGAATTTTGTTTTAATTGGATCAACTGGAAACCAACATTACCAACAAACAACGTAGAAATTAGAACGAAAACTTTCCGATTCGTTTTTCTAACATTTGGTCTGTTGTGTGTTATATTGTGACAACGATTTTTAAAGTATGACGGTAAATATTTGTCACAAGTATGTATTGCGATATACGGGAAACGGAAGTGAATTTCCTAAATCGGTTTAAAGCATCTTGTAGGGTTTGTTGAGTTTAACAAAACGTCATTATTAACTCATTTTCGACCAAAATGGTCGTTGTCACAAGATAGCACAAAACAGATGATTGCAGTTTGATTAAAGTATAGAAATATTCATACCGTCATCAGGGGTGACATTGGGTCTGGGGGTGAGAATGGGCCATACAAAGTTCTGCATTTTTGTATGACCCAATCTCACCCCCAGACCCAATGTCACCCCTAATGACGGTAGACTAGAGAGCCTAAGTCCCTACGGTAGACGTTTACTTCAACTTATCTAAAAGTATTTTTTCACAGAAAGCTCATAGACCCACCTCCAAGTATAACTTTCGACTTTAAATCAAAATTTGACAAATTAGAATGCTTGTAAAAGGAATAGAATAACTTTAAGTAAAAGTGAAAATAAACAAAACTGTTCAAAAAAAGTGGGAGCGGCCGTGACTGACTGGTTACAGTGTTCGCTTTGTAAGCGAATGGTTCTGGGTTCGATGCCCATCTGCTCCCAACGAGAAAGATTAGAACACAGAAATTAGAAATGATAAATATGAACGAAAAATCAACGTCGCTCGAGGCGGGGTTCGATCCCCCGTCCTTTGGATTGGTAAGCAAAAATGCTAACCACTAGGCCATGACGACTTGGTGAGTGTGGACTGGAATTAGGAATACTGTTACAGAGAGCGAGTTGTGGCGCTATAACCACGGCAAAAAGTGGCCAGGGCATTCGTGGAATAGGGGGATGGCGTCGCTATTTTTAGACCACGTTTTCCACTTTTTCTCATCGAAACCGACTACTTTATCGACTTCATTTTGCTGGGCGAGATAGGACGCCGTCTATTTTTAGACGATGACTCAGCACTTTTCCACTCTTGCGCTTAAAAAAACCAGGTGGCAGCACGATGTAACGCCACGTCCCTATTACAATGTCCCACCCCAGAGGGTCCCGGAGTACCAAACCTTCTTAGCATGGTGCTCCCAACGAATACAATCAAAGCTCGGAGCGTATGGTGGTGTGTCCGCACGCTTCTTCCTCCCCTGTCGATTCAGAATCGGGGGATGGTGTCGCTATTTTCAGACCACATTTTCCACTTTTTCTCATCAAAACCAACTACTTTATCGACTTCATTTTTCTGGGCGAGATAGGACGCCGTCTATTTTTAGACGATGACTCAGCACTTTTCCACTCTTGCACTTAAAAACACCAGATGGCAGCACGATGTAACGCCACGTCCCTATTACAATGTCCCACCCCAGAGGGTCCCGGAGTACCAAACCTTCTTAGCATGGTGCTCCCAACGAATACAATCAAAGCTCGGAGCGTATGGTGGTGTGTCCGCACGCTTCTTCCTCCCCTGTCGATTCAGAATCGGGGGATGGTGTCGCTATTTTCAGACCACATTTTCCACTTTTTCTCATCAAAACCAACTACTTTATCGACTTCATTTTTCTGGGCGAGATAGGACGCTGTCTATTTTTAGACGATGACTCAGCACTTTTCCACTCTTGCGCTTAAAAAAACCAGGTGGCAGCACGATGTAACGCCACGTCCCTATTACAATGTCCCACCCCAGAGGGTCCCGGAGTACCAAACCTTCTTAGCATGGTGCTCCCAACGAATACAATCAAAGCTCGGAGCGTATGGTGGTGTGTCCGCACGCTTCTTCCTCCCCTGTCGATTCAGAATCGGGGGATGGTGTCGCTATTTTCAGACCACATTTTCCACTTTTTCTCATCAAAACCAACTACTTTATCGACTTCATTTTTCTGGGCGAGATAGGACGCCGTCTATTTTTAGACGATGACTCAGCACTTTTCCACTCTTGCACTTAAAAACACCAGGTGGCAGCACGATGTAACGCCACGTCCCTATTAGGTTTTACGCCGACTCAATTTTTAGGTTAGAAATTTGACAGCTTGGCTGCACTGTTTACATTTTATGCACGTGTGTCTCTGTAAAAATGTGTGTGCGTGTGCGCTCGTGACGTCACGCTGTAAAACCTAATTGTGTTGTTGTTCGAACACTCAGTGCTCAAACTCAACCCAATTACGAGTCATCTCTGCGATACGGCTTTACGCAGTAGGTCTGGCCGCTTTAACGCTTGTGATGTTTCAATGCATTTCGATGCAATGGCGCACTACAAATGTTAATAAATGACAAGAAGAGTGTTAGGCGTCATCTAACCTAAGGCACTCTCCAGGATCCTTCCGAAAGATTTGCTGCGCTAGGGTCTGATTAGATTAGATTAGATTAGAAAACTGTTCACAAAAAGTTGCTCTACTCGTTGGTGTACTTGGATTTAGTAAATTTCAAAGAACACTCCAGATTATCCAGCAAACACGACCGCACGACCTCGGATGATCGAATTTTAAATAATCGAAACATCGGAATTTCGAGTATTCCGGATAATTGTCAATAAACTAACGTCATGTTTCGAATTCTCGGATGCTTCGAAACCCGGACACTTCAACTTGTTTAATCAATTATTTGGATATAAGTGCGCATTATGAATGTCAAAACTGTGTTATTTGATGATGTCTAACATCAACGTTCATTTAAAGTTTGTTTAATGCCAAAACAATTAAATAAAATAAAATTATAAGTTTACCAAAAATGCGAAACATTTCAACGGAAATATTTCATAGGCATCCGTAGCACCGGGAAGGCAAAGCAGAAATTTGTGTTTTTGATTTTCTTAAATTCTATCCATTTTTTATACCAACTATCGATTGTTTTGATGTTAACAGCTTATTTGAGACCTAAAGAATGCCATTCACTAACATTTCAGTCCAAATTTGTGCGATTCAGCAAAATCGAGTGTCCGGAATTCGAAGCAAAAGTGTCCGGATTTCGAATCAGCTTTTAACAGTGTCCGGGATTCGAATCACAACAAGTCATTTTAATTTTCAAATTCTGATGAAAAATTGTCAGAAAAAAACATATTTTGCATGCATTCTCTTAAAACTAACTGTTAATACTAAATTTTGATGATATTTTTACATTTCTAACTTATTACATGATTTTTTGCCAGCTATGACAAAAATAATATGGTACTAAGTGTCCGGATTTCGAATCATGACGTTACCTTGGTTTTAGTAAGCTCGTATTTTTGGCTATAAAATAGTTGAGTTTATCAATGTTGTAATTTGAAGCATGTCAATAATCATACAATCGCTATCTCTATTCACCCCCAGTGTACGGTGGTAATACCAATAACATTTATGACATTCATTCTCGAAAGGAGATTATAATCGAGTCAAGTGCAAATATTCACGGATTTTTTGTTCCATTCCGTAGATCCGGGCCAGCTGGAGTCGACTTACGCACCTGAATGCCTGAATTAATGGCTTGATTTTTATTCATTCGGCAGTGCACAGACTTCAGCAGGTAGCATCTGGCCACTGTGACTAAAGGTTCCCACAAATATTCATCACATCGTGGATGGCTTAGTCCTGGCCTCTCGGTTGAGGACACAAATCGGGAAAATGCAAAACTCTATTGAAAATGTGCTCACTGCTAAATACGATGGCGCAGGCAAAAAAAAAACCCGAGTTGGAAGAATCGGGTGAAAAAAGCTCCTTTTTTGCCATCAGCTTTTGGAATCTCCAGCTCTGGAAGTACGTCAACAACAGTTCAGCATCAGCAGTGGCTCAGCGCAATGTGTTTGAATTCGTTTGACATGACGGAATGATTGAATGTTGTTTTTTTTATTATTATTTTGCGTTAACCCAGGTACGTTTGGGTGCTTTTTTCATGCTCCACATCCCGGCCATATCTGGCTGGTTGAATTCGGTTTATTGCAAAGGCCTTCCAGAGACAGAAAGAGAGAGAGTCAAGCGCCATTGGACGAAATAAAAATTTCATTTTTGCATATCCATTTGAAATTCAAATAATAAAATAAAATTTTCGCTCATAAAATGAAATAAAATAAATTTGAATAATTGATTCTGCCGCTCCAGCGGCTGGTGCTCGCGATGGAGGCCGCAGCATTTTTCATCACGAAAGATTTTTTCTATGCAAACCCAGTGCAACAAAAAAAAATATAACCCAGCTGGTTGGAAAACTGATTTTTCTGTTTGTCCGTTACCCTTTGGAGGAGTGATCCTTTCTCTCCATTGGGTCGCCAAATGTAACCCCCACGCGCAGCTGCTGTGATTTATTCATCAATTTTGCCTCAATTCACTTGACGATATGTTGCCCCTGATGCCTGCCTGTATCAATCATCGAGGGCCAAACTTTTACCCGGCTGGCGTTGTAATACGCGCGATGCACAATAAAATATTCACATTTTTGTGTGAGAACAATTTTTAACTCGTCGAATGCTTCGACGAAGTAGAAAAATAGTTGCACGGGTATGCTTTCACAAATCATCAACTGTGGCATTTAAAAATCTGTACCAATAGAAATATTGGAAAAGAATCACATTTTCAACATTGTGAACTGCAACACACTGAATAAGGGACTTCTAATGTTATTTATTCTACCACTTTTAATTGCAATGCCACGAGTAGTTTTTTTTTTTGTAAAGTGGCTATGTCTATTCTATCAATTTCTACAAATTTAGTTTCAGAAAAAAATGAATGCATCACAAATAATTCGTGACATTTTTGGGCTTCAAAAACGTACAGATTTCACTTGTTTTTAATTTTACTACTGCTTATCATAATAGTTTTGAGATCCAGATAAACAAAAATGAAATTAAACGTCTCATTTACTCATCACAAATAAAACAATCCTTGAATCTGCACAGAAAAAAAATCATGGTAATATTACATCTGGGAAGAGGTAATATTCAACCTTCCAAAATTAAAGCTTCCAAATTTACATTATTTTTTTCTGTGTGGGCTGTCGAGCTTCCAAATCCAATCTACCTTATATAAAAACATTATTTAAAAAGCCAGTCAATATAAATTTTCAAATATCCTCAAAAATAAGTGGTTTCCCACAAAAACAAAGAATTGAAGAATTGAGTTTTATTGCACTTCTAAATTTTCGGAATATCATGGCTTGACTTGAAAAATGTGATTTTATACAGAACAAAAAAAACAGATTAACATCAACTCTAGCAAACAATGCAAAAGGGCCGAGTTTGAGGAAGAAAAGTGTGTCCTGTACACGCTAGAAGATGTTTACATCTTTTATGAAAGGGATACATTAAAGGCAACCCTTAAACAGAGTTTCGATCAACTTTTTTTTAATTAAAAATAACAATTCTAAAAAAGAAATAACTTCAAATTGTTAAAAATATAGCTTGAAGCCAAATTTTCATATGAAATTAACCCTCTACTGCCCAATTTTTTTTCGAAACATTTTTCCCGTGTTCAGGAGGCCATTTTGAGCAACATTTGTTCTACGAAAAACTACACTTTTGTTGGTTTATGTTTTCTTGTTTTATTTATGTATTTTTATTTTCATTTATGCTTGTTTTTGGTAGTATTTGTCCTATTAACAAGTTGAACTTCCAACCCTAAAGTTTAAGAGTTCTTCTTTCCAATGCTTTTTAACGATCAAAAATTGGTTGTTTGTTGTAAATTTATTTGTTTATGTTAAACAATCATTGGTCCAAATTTGATGAAGTGAAAGCTGAGTTTAGAGATTTTTCAGCATGAAAGAGGATTTTAATCAATTTTTTTTTTAAATTGGCTTTAACTTATTCAAATCCAACCGCTGTTTTTAAACAATGTAAGTATAGTTTTGTTTTATGAAACATGTTGAAACTAAAATATTTGCTAAAGAGTGCAAAAAAAAATTGAGCAATTTTATGTTATATCAGAAAATTATACAAATCAACAAATCTATTATGCTGACCGAGCACTCGTAACTGATGATCTTTTTCCGTCTGGATTCGATTGCTTCGTAAAGGGAATGTAGTGTATCATAACAAGCTGGACCTTATCATGACACCTTAGGCAGAACACGTATGGAATGTTAACATCAACCTAAACATGGTAAACATTAATTAAGAAATAGCCAATACATCCGCTTTGTAAATGCTTTGTCAAATCATGTAACGTAATGATTCGAAATCCGGACACTTATATTATTTTTGTTATAGCTGGCAAAAAATCATGTAATAAGTTGGAAATGTAGACATATCATCAGAATTTAGTATAAACAGTCAGTTTTAAGAGAATGCAGGCAAAATATGTCTTTTCTAACAATTTTTCATCAGAATTTGAAAATTAAAATGACTTGTTGTGCTTCGAATCCCGGTCACTGTTAAAAGCTGATTTGAAATCCGGACACTTTTGCTTCGAATTCCGGACACCCGATTTTGCTTATGAATCGCACAAATTTGGACTGAAATGTTAGTGAATGGCATTCTTTAGGTCTCAAATAAGCTGTTAACATCAAAACAATCGATAGTTTATATAAAAATTTGCTAGAATTTAAGGAAATCAAAAACATACACTCAAAAAACTGTTCACCACAATGTTGCATGAAAATATGTGTGATTATTTTTCATACAGTATTTCATGCAACATTGACATGAACGTCCGGTGGATGATCAACACCAGCACACAGAATCTTGATGGCTTTTCACTGTCACATCATGTCAAGTTTGCATGAATTTCACGTCAGATTTGCCTGACGCCTCATGCAATATTTACAATAATGTATTGTGGAATTCACATGCCTATTCGTTGGCTTTCAATGCGATCGATGCATTATTATTTCATGGTAAGAATAATTAAAAGAGTTTTAGTTTGTAGTCGCAAATATAAAACGTTTTTATTATCACTTAATACAACTAAAGAACACACACATATGATTCACAATTTTATAACCAGCACACTAATTATACACACACAGTTTTACGATCAATCCTCTCACACTTATCTGCCACTTCCGCTCATTTGCGCACGCTGGAAGTTTCCGGGCTGGCCTCGTTTTAATCGTCCTCCCAGACTCACTCCAAAATTCATTTTCTTTGAAGATCCCTCAAAATCCTTTGGCCTCCTGGCTCATCTCATCTGATTTCTCGTTCACCTAAAAAAAAGTATAGAAACAAATTGTTTATTACATTTGAGCCACATTTTTAAGAACTTTTTAAACTTACCAGCAAAACACGACAACTACAGCACCAAGATTAATTGATTTCAATTTATTTATCAATCTTACTCCGATCAGTCCAGCAAAAAAAAAAAAGAAAAAAAAAGCGATAACGGACTGTCTGCCACATCCGCTCGTCCAAACAACTAAAAATCAACTGAATTGAAATCGGCTAAGTCCCGCGGTCATTGAGCTCAACAAAATTTGCAGACAGGAATTTCATGCAACCTCGACTAATTTTTCACCACAATGCTGCATGAAAAGGTGTATGGATTTTTTCCATACTGGTTTCCATGCGGGTGTTGCAAGATTGTCATGCAAACACAAAACCAGCTGACCGTAAGCCACGCCTCCGAATTTTCAGGCATGGATTTCACGTGACATTCAGTTGTGTGAGTGTTAGCTGCGTGAAAACCAAGCAGAGTTGACATGAATGCATGGTGATAGTTGCATGACTCATGTGAAACGTTGTTTTGGACCAAAAATTGGCTGCCACCGGAATTTTCATGCAGCATTGTGGTGAACATTATTTTGAGTGTAAATTTCTGCTTTGCCTTCCCGGTGCTTCGGACGTCTATGAAATATTTCCGTTGAAATGTTTCGCATTTTTGGTAAACTTATAATTTTATTTTATTTAGTTGTTTTGTCATTAACTACAGCGTTCAAACAAACTTTAAAAGAAAATTGATGTTAGAATTCATCAAATAACACAGTTTTGACATTCATAATGCGCACTTATATCTAAATAAAATCACCCTGAAATGTAACAGTCAGTCAATCAGAGCGTCGAAAAACACAGTTTTTATTTTCAAAAAATCATAGGGCTTTTGTTAATTTGATTTGGTTAACCGCGGTGGATTTTCTTGAAATAATTCGAACTGTCAAAAATCCACCAAAGCATCTACCACATTGATCGCAGAAAAATCTGTGGTAGAAAAGTATCCACCGGTAGATGCTTTGGTGGATTTTTGACAGTTCGAATTATTTCAAGAAAATCCACCGCGGTTAACCAAATCAAATTAACAAAAGCCCTCATATCTCGGAATCCTTTTTAAAACTCCTCCCATTTTGATTATGTTACTCAAAATTTTCCGAGGAATCCGATAAAAATAATTTCAGACTCTTTGGTCCAGACACGGTCAAGACGCAATTAGATGTTTTAATACGACTTTTTGAAATGTTATGCTATTTTTTTTAATTCAGCAATTTTTTTCTTTAAATCACAACTAATAACTTTTCACTTGCGTCAAAGAAAGCTCAAATTGTTTAACACGGCTCGGAGTTATAATTATTTGAAAAATGAGTTTTTTTTTTCGAAAATTGATTAAAATTAAATTTTTTGGGACCACCATAGCACGGCGTAGTTAAGGCGTCAAAAAATAATTATTTCTGCAAATAGATATTTTAAAGGAAATGGTGTGCGATTATTAACTATTTGGAATTTGCATTTATAATCCCATTGAACACTTTTATAACAAATTTAGATTATTGAAACCACAGATTCAAAAAGACTACTTAGAAAAAAATCATTTAATGTTCGAATTTTTACAGCAAGGACCATCCATAAACACCCTGGATACTCCTTGGAAAACTATTTATGATATTTTTTTTTTGTAATTTAAGAACAAGAATAATGAAAATTTAATTTATCGGATGCAAAAGTGTCTTCATATTTTTATTTTCCAGAGGTGTCTCCTTCATGGACTATGGCGCCTGTCAACCAGCGCCAAATTATGCGAATTATGCTGCAGCAGATCCGCAAGACCTCATCATGAAGGATCCGTTCGTCGTTTGTGTTTAGATCACATTCCCGAGGGGCTATAGGGTATTGGGGCAATTTTTGGGTGAAACTTTAATGTTTTATATAATGTACTGCATAAAGATTTAAACACTCTAACTAACACAATTGATTTATGTTTACGTTCCAACTTTATGTAATAAAAACGTATACCAGAAGCAACTCTCTTATTTGCTGCTCTTAATGAAGCCATGGCCTCGTGCAGATTGCTCGGTGCGAAATTGAACCCATCAACACATGGGCATGAGCACAGCGCACGGTTCATATATGCAAACACATGGCCACGGTTCACAGGAGGGGGAGGGGAATCGAGAACACCTTTGCTTCTAAACATGCAACCAGCAACGAGATGACGACGACAAGGAACGTCGCGTATTGCATTTCATAAGTGGCCATATTAACGTCTCATTTTATGTACGAAGGCGCGGCGGCGATCGTTCTGCAATGCGATAGGGCCGCAACTCAACGCGGAGACTTCAATGGGGTAAAACAATAGACCAATGCGGCCCGGGAAGATATTACGCGGTGATGTAGGTACTAGGCGGTGACTGCAAAAAAAAAACGAGTATGGCTGAGCAAAAACTGTTTTTATTTTGGGGAAATTCTCATCTGTTGGCAGGCTAAGGATGATTTTTACCATTTAAACAACTTATTTTGCAGAACTGTTGATAGAAACTGGCTTGCTCACTTCCTATTGAGCTTTTTGTCACTCAATTTCAGATGAAAACTCCTTTTAGCAGCTAAGCTGACAACATTAAATTAATACAGGACTCTTTTGTTAAATTTTTGACATTATCTCAGGAATTCATATGAAATGAGCTTAAAATTGGCAATCCAATTAGCCTTAGCGAGGTTTTTGTCTACAGGGCAAAAATTAGGTTTATAGTTAGGGTTAGTGAATCCCACGAAATTCTAGAATTTTCATAAATCAATGCATAAAAATACTCAATATTTTATCCACAAAGGTTTTAAGTGTGAATTTAGTTTTTAATTGAACAAAATGAGGAACGTATGTTTGCAGTAAGGCTAATGCAAACTTATTTCAAGGTTAAAACTTTCAAAAGGTCATTTCTGCATAGGAAACCCATGACTCACAGATTGTTTTGAACATTTACTCTACATTTGTTGTTTTTGTCGGGGAGGGGTCAAAAGATAGCAAGATAGCATAATTATAAATATTCATTGAAATAAAAATTCGTACAATCGATCGATTTTCATTTTTTCGCGTTTTCAATTTAACATTGGAAATATCAGTGGAACATCTGAATTTTAAGACTTTTTTGGTATTTTGTATTTTTTTTTCACAATAGCATGCATCTGTAAAAATGTTCAAAGCATCAACTGATACTTTTTGCTTAAAATAAAAAATAAAATAAAATAAAAAATAAAACAAAAAAATGCGATCTCTTCCTCATTTTTATTTGTGAAAACTATTTTTTTAAAACTAATGAAAGTGTTTAATGTTCTAGGTAAATTCCGTGTACTAACAATTTGACTACCGTCAGTGGGGGTGACATTGGGTCTGGGGGATGAGATTGGGTCAAAGTGATTTTTTACGGATTTTACAATTTCTCAGATTCTTCTCAATGAAACTGAATTCTGTTAAAAGGGTTGTGTATGGGACATCTTAAGATGACTTCGCTGAAAAAATATCGTTCCTAGAACAAATCCTGTTATTTTGGCAGCTGTTTTAAGTTGAGGTACGTTTTTGACCAAAAATGACCTCTCGAAAAATATTTTTTCTAATATTTTTGTTGGAATTGCTCGAAAACTACCCAAACGTTTGAAAAATCCCTCTTCAAACATTTTAGCGTGTCAATACGATTCCCTCGAACAAGAAACACTGTTGCATGACTTGTTTTTACCATATTGTTGTATTTGAGCATCATTTTAGTTTCATTTGACACAATGTCACCCCCTCTAAGGGGTGAAATTGGGTCAATTTTCAAACTATTGGCATTTAAGGTAGTGTTCATCAAAACCCACCATATTTTGGGAAAATGTTAGTAAACTATCTACAGAACAAATCTACGTTGATAGATTTTCGATGTTGTTTAATTTGTTTTTGTTTTTAAGAAATTACGAGAGGTGTATCGTTTTTTGACCCATAGTCAAACGTTAAAAAAAATAATTTTGTAAATAATAAATGTGTTTTTGAAACATAATTCAATAAAATCTCCAGGTTAATAGGCATTTTCAGTAAAACTAATTTCATATAAAATGTGAAAACGTTTGATTCGTGCTTTAAATTCAGGTTAAAATGCAATATAAATCGATAATTTTATTAAAAAAAACTAGTTTTAACGAATATCAGGCAAAATTCTGATTTGCTAACAATTTTACCAAACAATTATAAAATATGTCAAAAAAGTATTTACACCCCTTAGGCACTATGCACATTATGTTATGAAACTTCTAAACAGTTTAATGTTGATAAAACCTAATACTACGAAACTCAAGCCAAACATTTCGCTACAAAAAGCTCATGAAAAGATGATTTCTTTAAAAAGTTATATAGCAAATACTATTACAAAAATCGAAAAAGGTACAAAAAAAGTTAGTACACCTTTTGAATGTATACCTTTCGAAAAATTAACATAAATAAAGTTATTTGTTGACAAATCACCATAAATCCAGTCTCTAAACTCCAAATAGGCATCCTTGACTGATTAATAAAATAATTGGGAATGAGTATAAACTTTACTAACTACTTAGTGTAATAGTTTATATAACTCTAGAAATTTAGAGCGTCCAATTTCCCGGGGTTACAAAATTCCCGGGAAACGGGAAATTTTCAACAAATTTCCCGGGAAATCCCGGGAATTCCCGGGAAATTAAAAATTGCATTTAAATTTGTCTCAGTGACCATAAAGTTAAAATAAAAAATAAACAAAAAAAATCAACTTGTGAATACATAAATAATCATTGAATTTGACTTAAAAATCTAATTTCTGGCGTTTTTCAACTTGAAACACAATTTTTTAACTTCAAAATTTGATACGAAGTTGTTTTTAATGGTTTTTCATGGTTTTATGATATGATTTGAGTTATATGGTATTCAGCCTAATAAATCAATTAGATTAAAATAATTTTGAGAATTTAAAAGTGGTTGAAATTCAACGATATTTTTTCCTATATAACCCTCTAACGCCCTTGGTAGCTCACGTGCTTCATAAATGTATAACTTCAATCTGTAATTTCTCGAATACTTAGAAACAAATTCTTCTCACACAAACCTTTTTTAAAGATTTAATTATATCAGTTCAATTTCCATCCAACATGTTCAAGGTAAAAAAAGTCAAAAAATATCAATGTTGATCTTGGCCAGAAGATGTAAATATCTTATTTTTAAATGATTTTACAAAAAAAAACATTAAAAAAGGTTGCCAAAAATAAAATAGTTTATAATCATTCCTTAACAGCGTAAGTTTTGTTGTCCAACATATAAGCAAACAATATTCCTAGTGGTGAATGCTTCAGAAATAAATATTACCTGAATTAAACCTTGACATGAAATTTACAGACAAGCTGATTAGTTCAATATGAACAGTAGATAAAAATAAATAAAATCAAATCAGGTTCTCAAATTATAATTTTTTGTTTAATTTCAAAACATGGGTGCCAAAAAGGTAGGAAAATGTATACTTCTGCATGTATTTCGGGAATTCCCGTGAAATTCATAAATTTCCCGGGAAACGGGAAATATTTTTTTCCGGGAAATCCCGGGAATTCCCGGGAATTTTTTTCCCGGGACGGGAAATTGGACGCTCTAAGAAATTATATATAAAACTTATCTAAACTTAATTCCGCAAGCTTTTAATTCCGATCTTTTGATACCCAAAAATCTAGGTAATTTATAAAACCCACGTTTTAAAATACCTGAGCAAAAAGTAAGTTTGATCCACGAGAACAAAAATTACGAAAGTCCATACATTTTTGGCAGGTTGCTCAAACGAAACCACAACAACGTTTTTACCTAGGTATTTAAAAACGTGGGCTCTATAGAAAACCTGGATGTTTGGATATCCAACGATCGGAAATTTTATGCCCTTTCCGATAGGTTGACTTGTGAATCGTGGACCGGTTCGGATGCCGGCGTATTTTCCGACGCCGTAATTCCGGGTGGGTACGAAATTCCAACCAAAAATCTATTCTATCGATACAAATTCACCGAAAACGGTGTTATACCCACTCAAAAATGTTTATTTGTACGCGAAGTAAGTTACAGACGATTTAAGCTGAAAATTTTCGATTTTTGATATGAAAAAAACATAAAAATATTTTAATCTTTTTTGAAAATAACCTTTTTGAAAATCGGCCTTCATCATGCACGGGCTTGTGTGTCTAACGAGCCTTAACCAAAATTTTGAGCCAATTTGGTAAAGACAGTGTTGAGATATCGGTGCACCCGTTTTGTGAAAATGCTAAAAAAATGTAGGTATCTCGGCAATGATACAACCAAATGTCTTCAAATTAATTTTGTTAATAGTTGAAAATGTATATTTTGATGTCCTGAAAACAGATTTAAAAAAAGTTACAGTTTGTGCTTAAACCAACCTCTGGCATTTTTGCCGATTTACATGTATGTTACCCCTTAAATTGAATTCAATACAAATTTTAGAGTAATGATCAATTATCTTCGAAAATGATCAACGGCATCACCTTAAGAAGTAGTTGAAACTTGCAAAATGCTTATCCTTATTTTTTTCAAATGTTGCTCCAGATTTGTAACCTGTTGAGATGGAAATTTTGTGTCAAAGGTATTTTTATGTAAAATTGGGTGTCCAATTTGATGGCGTACTTGAAATTAAAAAAAACATATTTTCACCAAAAAAAAATACTAAAAAATTTGTTTAATTGTAAGGTGTAATATTTATCAATAATCTAGTAATCTAAATTCAGACAGCCATAGTTGCATTACAACAGAAAAAAGGTTTTTTTTATTTAGATGGACAATAAAAATTTTACTGACGTAAAAGATGAACCCAGATTTTATATTACCATGTTTTTTTACTGTGTAGAACAGATTGCCACTTCTCTGGCTGAACAGATAACAAATGAATAGTTCTTTCCATGCAATTAAAACGCGAAATGTATTTAGTAATTGTTCTTTTATTTGAAGTTTGCTTTTGTATTATAAAATATGTCAAATAAACTATACTTTACCGCGAAAATATCATAGATTCTAATAAAATTATTCAAACTACTTTACATAATAGGTTCGCAACTATTGCTTTACATAATTTTGTTATTTTTTGCTTTTACTGCGGAATGTTACACATGTCACGGAAAGGGAGGAGATTTATTCTTCCAAATAAAGTACCCAGAAATGATTTATTTAACGAAAACTGAATTGAAAAATAAATGGCAGCGCCGCATTCACGTTGTATCCGAACCATTGATCCATAAAAAAGAGACACAATAAAACCCATTTTTCTTCCGGCTGCTCAATGAGTACAATTTACAATTTAAAATTTGTATACATCCGCTTGTTTCGATTTTTGCACTTGTTCCACAAATACATTTTTTATTACCTTCTGCGTGAGCTTTTTCATTTTTTTTTTGTTTCTTTACTGTCCTGTTTTCCAACTTGTTACACAGTCACATTTTAATTAAATTTTTCACAATACGAGCTTTTCCTATCTACAAAATTAATTACAATTACATATACAGTTGATTGTTGCAACATAATCCGTGCACTCACGAATCTGCAACCCCCCTGCTTTTTTGACCTGGGCCCCTTCCGCTTTTCAGGATTTTTTTTTGTGACAGCGGATGCGAAACAAAAATGTTGCTCGAAACATTTCATGCATAAACTGTGTGCCATCCTGTATTTTTTGTTTGTTTCCTCTCGTTACTGTTCTACTTTATCGGTTACATGATTGAATCAATTTACACCATTAATTAAAACATTACACTTTTATTCGATATCACAGTCTTGTTAGTAACTTGTCGGCCTTATCAAAAATTGACAAATAAACTAATTTGCAGGAAATAATTAATCTTAACTACATTCTACCTTTTACTATGTTAACCTTTTTTCACAACTTACAGTTTAACGGAGAGTGATACAATTGACGAGAGAAAAATCAGTGCCAAATAGAGAGAATCAGTGCTCGGTAAAGAGATTTTTGTTCAAATAATCGTGTTTTAGCGTTTTACAAACATTTCAAGTGTGTGGTTCCAATAATGTGAGAGTAACAATTTGAACTGTTTTTTCTTGTCTATTTATAAATGACACATTTAAAGCATTTTGTTTGCATTGCTTAAACTCTATTTGAGTGAAAAAAGCATCACACAAATAGAGCCTTTACGTACAACGGTACTTTGCTTGCATGTTTCAGTATGTTGAGCATCGGGTTTAGTCCCATCAATTTCGACATCAAGATTTTAGTTATTGTTTTTAAACCCACTTGTTTAAATCTTTCTAACCATCATACAGAAAAATGTTGTAAAATTAATCACTTGGGCAAAACTTATACTAAATAAACAGCAAAAAAAAGTTATTCAGCTGCTTGCAAAAAAAACTGGCTGTGAAATAAATGTTCCATTATTTCATGAAAATTAATGTTATATTACACGCAGAAATATGTAACCAATCAGTGTGAGAAAAATGCTAAATAAATCAGCAAATTGGATGGAAATATAATTAAACATGCCAAACATACGACAATTTCCTCTAGAAATTTGCAAAAAAAAAGGTCGAGTGATATATTTATTGCTTAATTTTCAATTTAAGAGGAATGAGTGATTTTTTCTTGATTTTTTTCAACCCGAACTGAAATTCTGTTAATTTCACAACATTTTTCTGCAAAGTCAAAGCAATTCAATTCTACGCGTTCAACACACGAAACTGCATTTAGAGAGCTGCTGCCTTAAATTCTCGTCTTTTAGACTTAACCACGGTCGTGGAACCCTTCTTATCGTGCAGCGGAGCTGCTACTGCTGCTCCCACCACCACTTTATGAGACCCATCCCTACTTCTCGTCGAACTTGCCACGTGGTTCTCCGCAGGCACTTGCCGACGCGTCTCCAACAACCGGGCGTTCAACTTTCGGACACTCTCCGGCGAAAGAATCGGCGTCCGAGCTCGCGCCCCCAAACAGGTCGGCGAGGGAGATTCTGTGCGGGAATTGCCAGCACTGCCACCGCTGCTACTCAGCGAAGACGATAAGGCCACGTATCGCTCAACCGGTTTGTCTAGGTGCTGCTGCTGCTGCTGCTGGGGTTGGGACTTTGAAGTTGAATGTCGCGGAGAACTTTCAACCGGTCGAAAAGTACGATTCTTGCTTATGCTAAGTAGACTACTGCTAGTGGTGTGGCTGGTGGCACCGCCAGCTTTCGGTGGCTTTTTGTAAGTGGGCGGCTTCTCAACTACTACTAACGGTTTGGACTTGGTGGAGCAGCTGCTGTTGCTGCTAATACTACTACTTGTACATATGGCATCCGTTGCGGTTGGTGTCTTTTTGGTTCGGTAGACAAACACTTGCGGGAGATTCTTGTCCGAGAAAATATTTCTAGATGCTTTGAGCTTACTTATGGCATAGCTGTTGTTGCTAGAAGAAGTTGGAGGAGAGCTTTCGTCGAAGCTAGACTGAGGTTTCAGGTCCGAAGTTGGCGAGATTTTTTGCTTAGAGTTGAACATGGCTTTGTCAGAGTATGCGAATTTGGGAGGTCGGATTTGTTCCCCGGAATCACTTCGCTTAAGCTGGGGAGGAACTGGGGAGCTAACGTTGCGTCGCTCAAAAATTGGAGTATCGTTAACTCGATACAACTTTGGTGTACATTTTCCACTCTTGTTGGGACTCTTTGCTCGGGCTTTCTCTGACGAGCTGTTTTTCCCACTTAATATTGTTGAGAGCGGATTTATCTTGCTGAACATTCGGTTTCCCTTCGACTCCTTACCTAGGTTGTCCAACTTTTCAGACTTAACATTTTCCTTCTCCGACTGTTGCGTAAGCGTATCTTTGCGACACAGGTCTAGCTGCGTTTTCAGGTCCTCCAGAGTAGTTTTGTGATGTTCCGGTCGGGGTGCTTCCGGTTGCACTGCGCTAACCTTCACCGCTGGCACCGACCACACGTCCCTAAACTCAACCGGCTTTGAAAAGCTGTCCTCGTTCGACTTTGGTGTCTGAAAACTGCAATTGGCACTTCCTCCATTCAGATCAATATAGTTCAAACTGGTATCACAGCTCGAGTCAAAGTCTGAGCAAGCTTCCAGATCTTTCACGTTATTCAAAGTCAAATTTCCATTGTTCAAGTGTATAATGTAACCCTTCTCACCGTATCGTTTAGTCCTGGGTGAAGCATCGTCCCTCCTCGTCAAGTCCGGATCCTTCTCGAGCGTATCCCTAACCGAGTTCAGAATGTCCTCTGTCGAAGGTGGTTCCTTCAACGCACTCGTATCGACCTGAATCAAACTAGTCGGTTCCGAAACACTCGCGTCCGCACTCACAATCCCACAATCGGCACTGCTCAGCTTCAACACTAAACTGCTCGAATCCAGCGACTTTCGCTGGTTCTCCCGGTTCAGTATCATTCTTTGTCTTCTTCGCGCCCTAATACTATCTCTAATGCGATCGCCGTTTGGCGAAAAGTCCTTACCCAAGTGCGGCGACTTGGGAATTTCCGTTCCTCCAATGATGAAACCACTTACGTTTACGCTACTGCTAGAACTATTGCTATTGGTAATGTTATTATTTTCCACGTTGTCTTTCGTTGTCTTTGATGCCGCCGATGAGGGTGGCGGCGGCGGCTTTCCACAGTCCACCACGTCCGTACCCTTTTCCGGCACAGATTCACAGTTTTCCTTTTCTTCCACATTTTCACTTATACGCTTGCAACTGAGTGAGGGTTTCACGCCGATCGGCGGGGGCGTTGCAAGCCCATCCGGGGTCGTACACTTGCTAGAGTCGTTGCTCTTTAGGCCTTTAAAATGTTCAATCTCGTGGGCAACGTCCAGCGGGACCGTCCTTCCGACGGCAAACTGCCGGACCATCCGCTCGAACCAGATCTCCAGCAGCTCGAATGAGGGTCTGTGAAAAAGAAGCTGTTAGAATTGTTTTACAGACGTCTTGAACAAACTAACCTTTTATCCGGGTTCAAATCACAGCACAAAAACGCAATCTTGTAGAACGGCTCCGGGCATTGATCGCAGAACTTTTCCTTGAACACTGCCTGATTCAGTCCAAAGTCCGAAGTCCTCGGCAAAAAGTCCGGATCCGCTTGAACTCGCCCAATTATCTCACACAGCATTATCCCGAACGAGAAAATGTCCACCTTCTCGTCGTACTTGTTGCCACGCATCATTTCCGGCGCCATCCAGTACGGATTGCCCACGACGGTGTACCGCTGCCTTCTCGGCCGGCCTCGTCTTCCCAGCGTTCCACTCCCACCATTCTGGGAGCACTTCTCAAACGCCGTACTAAAAGGTTGCTTGATGATCCGCGCCAACCCAAAGTCGGCCACAATCACTGTTCTATCCTCGCGAACCAGACAGTTCAGAGAGTTCAGGTCTCGGTGTATAATGTTCATGGAATGCAAGTAGCTCATACCGCAGGAAATGTCCCGCGCGAAGCAGATCCTCTGCTTCCACGACAGCGGCAGCCCAGAGTCGTGAATCAGCTCTTTGAGCGATCCCCCAGGAATATACTCCGTCACCAGGTGCAGCTTCTTGTCTTTATACAACACTCCAATGAAGCGTAGGACGTTGTGGTGAGACAGCGATCGCAGCACCGCCACCTCCTTGAGAAAGTTTTTCTGGGCCTCTTCGTCGACCCGGTACAGCTCCTTCAGGACCATCACTTCCTGGGTTACGCGATGCGTCACCTTGAACACCTGACCGAAGAAACCTTTGCCGAGTAGCTCTCCCTGGACGAGATCGGACGCGCGGAATATTCGAGCAGCTTTCTGCTCGACGCGGAACGATTTTGTACGCGACAGATCGTAGAACTCTCCACTGTGATGCTGGTGGTGCTCGTCCAGCAGCTTGGACATGCTGGAGCTACGCTCCTTCTCCTTGAGACTGTTTGAGGCTGTAATATAAAAGCAAATTTGAACTCAATGGCCTTCAAAGATCAACTTAACTACTCACCATTGTTACAATTGACATCCTTGAGTCGCTTCTGCAGCTTGCGAGACGTTCCGCTGATGTATCCTTCGTCCTTCTTCTTGAATATCCGCTCCTTGTCCAGCTTGTTCGGGGACGAAGATCGCTCCCGTAAAACTCCAGAGTTGCAATTCCCATCCAGCTGGTAGTTGCTTTCGGCGCTCGCTGGACTTAGCAACTCACAACGGTTGATCGCCTCCGGATCGTGCTCGATCGTCAGCTGCAGCACTTTGCCCGAGTTTTGAATCAACTTTTCCACGTTTTCCAGTGGGGTATCTTTCACCGGGGTGCCGTTCACTTCCAGAATTTTATCGCCAATGTGCAGGGACATTAGGTCGGAGGTCAAATCGATTCTGTAAGAAAATCACGATTAGATTGTATTCAATGTGCGATCAAGCTGATTGGTTAGTAAGCCGGATCCCCTGAAGCCATCTATTGGGTTATTTACCTACAATGAAGCACCCCACAGCAAGCGTTAAGGGCGGAAGACACACACGAGAATATGTACTTCCCAATCTGACCGTAGAAGGTACAGAATACCCTACAATTACATGTTAGTAGAGTGTTAGTATTAGTATGAAAACTGAAAATTACCATAATCAAAAAATAGTAGAACTTACTCCGAGATTCGAACTCCTTTGCATCCAGCAACCGAGTGGACCGGAATGCCGTACGGATGTTCGTCCACCGACAGCCGGATGCCATCCTTGCGGGCGCTCGACCACGGGATCTCCACTAGTCGGATCGAGTGTTGCGTTTTCTTCAGCGTGACCTCGGTTCCGTTGGAGTTGGCACTGCTCGTGGATTGGTTCAGCGCCTTCACCGGATGCTGCAGCTGCCGCTTGTAGCATTGTCCGCTGAAATATGTTGATTTTTTTTTAATATTCATCTTAGCTCTATACATAAGTATTAAATGCGGCAATTATGTCGTTATTGCTGACTCAACAAAGCTAACTATTTAACCATAAAATAATTATTGTTATGCGTAAGTCATTTACAAATATTCCCTCAATTACTCACCAGAATAGTTTCGACCGTTCAACGAGCGCGTAAGACTCTCCGTCTCCGATGAAAACTTTGCACGCATCACAGCAAAAACATTCCGGATGGAACTTGTGATCTCCAGCTACCATAACCGGGCCGGAAATTACCTGCAACAAATCAGAAACACAATGTTAGGGTAGTAAGTCAAACTTACAAATTCAAACAACGAACCTGGGCACACTGCTGACAACTTTCACCATACTTGGCCCAATAGTCATCCTTGCAGAACAGCAGACCCTCCTTTTCGACGTACCAATTCGAGAGATGTATATCACAGACCGAACACCTGCAAAGAAGAGATTGGCGAAACAAGTCAATACAAAACCACAAATAATAACACGCTTCTGCAGGAAGAGGTCTAATTCGATTAGAGCGCGTGTCAAAACACACTTGCGAATTGCGTTTCCTGTTTACTGTCTTCTGTTTTTGTTAATTGCAACACAAACCAAAGCACTAAAGCCCGAAACCTCACCTGAAGCAATCAGAGTGCCATTCCTGTCCGAGTGCTGAAACATACTCGTCTTTTTCTAGCGCGTTGTAGCAACTGGCGCACGATAAGTCGCTTTTACCTGGAAATGAAGTAAACGATTAGTTATTTGTTTGTAAAAAAAATACTAATTTCAAAAAAATTGTAGACATTTGTCAAAGAGTTCGTTGCATGTTATGTTTAATTATAACAGCACATTACGCAATAGTTTAAATTACCAAAGCTCAGCATCATTTGTTATTGATTTCTCATTTTTATTCGCGAAGAACCTCGAAAGCAGCACACCAACAACGACGACGACTGGTGCCAACGAAAAACAAAATCATTTTATTTTCTATCCAACAATGCCTCAGAAATGTCAAGGTCAGTCGACGATAAAAATGAACTGAACTAGAAGTTTTCACTTCTACCAACACCGAGAACTGAACGCCACTGAGGCAGAACCGACAAAAAAACGAATCGAAGCAACCCTTGTTCTAGAGTGGTCAAATTTCGGAGGCACTTGGCGACACCAAGAAGTGACCGCCGTCGTCGGCGACACGATCGGCTCAGCAGGCTTCGACTGGGTGACTCAGCCACCGCATTGGAACGCAGCAGCAGCTCATATTTTTCAAAACATACAATTCAACATTGCACTAACACACGCAAACACCAAGATGGCCCCAGAACGAATTCTTTTGGGCGAACTTTTCCGTCACTTTTGCGCAAAATAACTCCCCAAACCGTCGCAATTGTCCACAAATCTACTTTGGGAGTCTTTAAACCACTTATTACCACAACATTTTAAAACTTTTCACGTGAATTCTCCCCGAAACATTCGATTCTATCGTTTTTGCATACATAATCAGCTCTCCCACGCACAAAACTTCATCTGTGATTTTCCTCTCAATTATCGCCAGTAATCCTGCATTTTATCACCCAATTCCACATTTCAAACCACAAACGACCCCTCAAAAACCCTGCAAACCACTTTAAACTCCCCGAAAACGCTTACCTCTCTGTGTATTTTCATCCATAGTTGCATCTTTTTTCCTGACACTGCGACCGAGACTGCGACGCTAATAAAATTTTTGTGATTCGATAATCCAATATCTTCCTGTGCCTGTCTGCTGCATAAACCTCTCTCCTTCCTCCCTTCTGCTTGCACGAACTTGCTGTCAAACGACACCAAAGTTGAAGTAGGTATAGTCGGTTTCAGCGGCGACTGCGATGTTTGCAGCCGCTGGCCGCCGCCCGTTTAGGTCGACGTTAGGTCTTAGGTCGACTCAGGTGAGAATAGAGTTGGGGTTTTGCATGGAGTCTAACTAGAAGTTGGATCATGCTTTCCAATTAGAAATTTGGATATTCTCTAATTTAATTTAATTTATTTTCAAATAGATAATTATTTATAAATGAAATATCTCTATGTTTTCGTAAATCAACTTTTCTTAAAATGTATTTTTTTTTATTTGGATGACACTTTTTCCACGCATTCCCTCTATCAATTGAAGCCATTTTGCATCATTAATTATTCATTCACGTCTCCAGAAAATGTTAAGGGCTGATCTTACAAAACGGCAAATGTGAATAT
Source organism: Culex pipiens pallens (assembly GCF_016801865.2). Taxonomy (NCBI): domain Eukaryota; kingdom Metazoa; phylum Arthropoda; class Insecta; order Diptera; family Culicidae; genus Culex; species Culex pipiens. Next base: position 122,863,251 of record NC_068938.1, read on the forward strand.
TTGAAAATCTATATTTTAAGGTTTTCTAATCGATTCGGCAATTTCGACAGTGTTGGAGATTATTATAAGGCTTAGTTAAAATAACCGTCAAAACAAATAAATGCCGGAAAATTTCACGAGAATTATTTAATATTATACTTAAATTGAATATCACCAAAATTAAATTTGATACCAATGCATTCGGCAGTGCGTGGCCGAATGGTTACGCTGTCCGCTTTGTACGCGGAAGATCATGGGTTCGATTCCCATCTGCTCCAACCTTCCATCGGATGAGGAAGTAAAACGTCGGTCCCAGCCTTGGTTGTTAGAAGGTCGTTAAGTCATTCCCTGCTATAAAGACAAACAACACACCAAACCAAGACTGCTCGATGGCGGCGGTTGGACTCGCAATCCTTGGTTCCTTGGAGTAGAAAGAGGTCTGGGTGCCCAAAGGTACATGACTTTGCAATGAATCGTGCTTGTCAGTGCAATGTCTAATGCAAACAGGAACAGTTTAGATTGGTGAAAGGGGCACAACCAAATAAAATAAACTTTACAATAAAATAAATCATTTTGTTAATTGTATAGTTTTTTATTAATATTGATTTCTCGAAAAAGACCTGACCCGATCACCCACTCGTAGATGAAAACGATTATTAATAAGGCTTTACAAACTATCCTTAACATTTTTGAAAATATTACAATTCTTACGTAAGGTTGAATTTAAATGTTGTCTTTAAATAAAGATATATTAGAATTGGTCTAAAAATCAATCGAATATTTGAAGAATTTCGATAACGTTGATTCTGAAGTAATTAAAAAAACTACCGATACTCTGTTTAAAAAAATTCATAACTGACTTATTTGATTGGTCGCGTTACCAAATGTTTTCATAAAAACAATTCCTCTCCAATAGAAATGCAACAAAACGATACAAAACAAAGAACCTTCACGTCAGAGCTGAAAATGTCAGGGGTCATGACGCGAAAATCGGCGACGCATACACGAATAGCCGACCGGCACGAGTCAGGCGGCAGGTTAGTTTAATGTTTCTCGCCGCTAATTGCCAATATAAGCAAATAATTATAATTATAACTCGAGACTTTAGCAACCAATTTCAACAAAAAATGTGGGGCAATGCACATAAAGCTAAGAACAAGATTTTCCGTTCGACGCATTGGTGAACGCAGAACGCTGTGCCAGTTCGATTTTTTCATCAACTGTCAGTCGAACAATCTGCAGGGGTTGCTTTGTTCAATGGTCGATGACTGGCAGGCTATGATGACAGGCGCAAAATTTTGCGTCTGCGTTCAGGCCTGACGGACAATCTTGTTCTTACCTTTACAGTCAGATGCTAGCAGTGAACTGACATTTTGGTTTGCTTCATGTGTACGCTGGGTTGGTAACATTATGCAGGCCTGCTTTACGTACTACTCCTAGGGTAACGTATATTTTTTCTAGGATACTCTCGAAAATTTCTGCGTAATGTATCTGTTTCCGTGCTGCACGTTTGTTCAATAATGTCGGAATCAGAACCAACATCGCCAGCAAAAGAATCACATTGTGACGACTCATAATCGAAGGAATGATTAGAATCGAGATCAGAATCAAAGTCAAAATCGCAGTCAGAATCGAAGGTGGAATCAGAATAACAATAATCTTCTGAGTTCGTATTAGCATCTATAGAAACAAGAATCTTCCAGATATGTTTGCGTTTATGTTGTTTTGCTAGATCAAGGGGAGTTTTGTTATCCGAATCCAGAATATTTTTATCAACACCTTTATCAATTATTTGTTTGATCATTTCCTTTGTCCCCTTCAAGATTGCATAATGTAAAATTGTATCATGCTTAGCACTTAAATGAACGTCTGCTCCTTTGTTAAGCAAGAATGTCACATTTTCTGCATCTTTTATTTCTATTGCTCTATAAAGAGGCGTTTCTCCATCCAAATTCTGACTGTTCACGTCAACACCTAGCTGGATAAAATACGCAAGTATAAGTGTTGATGCATATCGGGCAGCAAAATGTAAAATACTATTATTTTGGTAATCTAGTTCATGAACATTAGCTCCTGCATCAATCAGATAACTAAGTAAACTTATATCATTTCTAACCACTGCTTTATGAAGAGGAGTCTCTCCAAATTTGTTTCTTTCGTTTATTTTCAAACCTTTACCAAGCAGATAACCAATAAATTCAGTTGAACCTTGTCGAACGACACGATGTAAAATAGTATTATTGATATTATAAACCGTTTCAGTACTTGCTCCTGCATTAATTAGGAATTTTATGGATTCTTCTCGAATACCTTCATAGCGGAAAATTGCGTAATAAAGGGGAGTCTTTCCCTCAGAGTTTGGGAGGTCAAAGGCCACATTTTTCTCAAATAAATATTCGATAAGATCAAGTGATCCCTCTTTTGCAGCATAGTGCAAAACATTATTACCCTGTTTGTCAACTGAATGTATGTTTGCTCCCTTTGAAATAAAGAGTGAAACGACCTCTTTACTACCCTGAAAGGCAGCCAAATGAAGAGGAGTTTGGCCATATTTATTTTGGATGTCAATATCAATGCCGTTGTCGATTATAAATTCAATCAGTTCCCTTGTCCCAAATGGAACCACACAATGTAAAATTGTATCGCCCGTAAATCCAACTTTCTCAAATTGAGCATTTTTCTGATAAGAAGCTTTATCGTTTCTTCTTGCTTTCCATAAACTGCATAATTTAGAGGAGTTTCATTCAATCTGTTCTTGCTGTTTATATCAACACTTAGCTCTATCAAATATTCTACAATTTTAGTAAATCCAAACTTGGCAGCGTTTCTTAGGGTTACGCATCCTGAATCGACAATGTTTGCCCCTTTGTCTACCAGAACTTTTAAAAGGTCTAGGTCATTTCTCTTTGATGCAATATAAAAAGGAGTCTCATCTATATTATTCGTGCTATTTAGTTCAGCACCTCTTTCAATAAGATACTCAAATAATTCACTTGATCCGTAGCTTGCAATGTAATGTAAGGTATTATTTCCATAACAATTGTTTAGTTTGATATCCGCTTGTTTTAAAACAAGAAGTTTAATTATTTCGTCTCTTTGTGCTTCTGCTGCGATATGAAGAGGAGTTTGCCCAAAGTCATTTTGAGTGTCGATATTTTGCTTCGAATTTGCAATGATGAACTGAATCATTTCCTTACTTCCACTTTTGGCAGCAACATGTAAAATTGTGTTTGTATATTTATCTATGGATTCTAGGCAAGCACCATTGGAGACCAAAAGTTTGAAGACATCAAACCTATTCCGTTCAGCTGCCAAATGAAGAGGAGTTTTACCATCGTAACTAGATGGCATGTTTACCTGAAATTTCTTTTCAATAAGGTATTGCACTGTATCAAAAGAACCGTAATTAACAGCACAGAGCAACATATGATTTGTGTTTTGTTCAAATTTTGCTCCGTGACTAGCGAGTAGCTTCATGATGTTTAAATTGTCGATCGTACTAAACAAAGGAGGGTGCTCAAAAGCATCCATTATATTTGGATCACATGGAACATCCAGCAAAAGTTGTAAAGCCTGGTATGCTTTGCAATAAATTGCCCTGTGGATCATTGATGGGTTACTATCACGATCAGGGTCACGAATGGTGTTGTAGTCGTAAAATGTTTGTAGATACTTCAATAAATTACAACAATTTCCTTCACATGCCCAAAAAGCTCCTCGCTTGCCAATCATTCGAACAAACTCTAATCGCTGCATACCTTCTTTGGTAGGTTTTGATTTTTCAAAGTTTTCTGAATTTATCATTTAAAAAATAAAAATGCGAACAACCTCGGCTCGCTTGAGATACGTATTTATTTTGTTCCAACATTTTGATTTCTCCGTTTTGCCAATGTATTCGAAAATGTATCTAGCAACTAAATACTCGCTGTACGATATGTGAGTAAATCTAGCGCAATTATTAACAACTTCAATGATAAGAGTTTCATCTTTATGATTAATAATTTCTTGGCGAATTTCAGTCACTTCCGTTTTAAAATCTTCATCAACAATAAGATCAAGTAGCTTTTTAGGAACCTGATCTTCTAACGCAATCAACTGATAAGAATGTCTCCAGTTTTTCACACTATGTGTACCTGTTCTTGGAATTGTCGATTCAAAAGGAATGTTATTTATTTTAGTATAAGTCTCCCGTAAACTTTTGTTTATGAACGTGTCATAAATATCAACAATCGTTAGGTGATCATCAAATACGGTTTCCATGCCACAATCAGTAGATATTATATCTTTAATAGAATCTAAATAAATATCAGCCAACATTCTTATCAAAAGCGGCTTGCCAAGAAATTCAAACTGTTTGCTTAAAATTCCTTTGTTAAACTTTGTTAAAAATAGTTTTGAAATTTCTTCAATATTATCAGATAAAACTCCATGTGAAATCCAAAACCTGATAAGAAAATTTTGCTGGTCCTCATCACTTAATGGCAGAACCGACAAAGCTTCAACACTTAAACTTTTTTCCAATTTTTCCTGTACCCTTTGCCTACCACTCACAAACAGCTTCAATTTCTTCTTTTCTAGCAAAATATTCATGGCAGATGTGAAAACATCCATGTTTTCAGGTAACAGTTCATCAAATGCATCCAAAAACAAAATAACTTCTGTATCTTCATTTTTCAAATATTTGTGATTGGCAGTTGAAACATAACTCCCGAAAACCTTAAGGACATCATCAATTGTTTTTAACGTGGCGAGCTCATCTCGAAAGTTATTTAAATAAAGTAAAAAAACAAACTTATTCGTGTACTTCCTTTGAGCATAGTATGCCATATTTTGCCAGAGAGCACTTTTCCCCATACCAGGCTCGGCAATCAAAATGAAACATTGTTGATGCTGAAACTTGGTAAAGAGTTGTTCAATAAATTTGGTTTCACTTATTTCGTCAAATACAATTTGGTTAAATATTTGCTTATTGGACTTATTACCTTTTGAGGAGCATGAAATTCTTCGTTCGATATAATAATTTTCAATCACTTTCAAACTAGCACAAGACCGTTTGTGTTTTTGATCAATTGTTTCATTTAGTTCATTTTCGATTGATTTCATCCATTTCTGAGTATCCTGTTCCGTAATGAGCTTTTTATGTCCACCATTCGTTGCATCTTGTTCTTTATACCAACATTCAAACAGATTTTCAATTTTCTGTCTGGGAAGCTCTATCTGATTTTGTGTTAACGTACCCAAATCATCAGGTGGTATCCAACCTTTCATCCACACTAGCATTCCCTCATCAATTATGGTCAGCAAATCATCAATTTTGGGTTGTGAAACTGACAATATTAGATCATTGAAAAACTGCTTTACGGTTTCCTGATCCGCAACTGGCGGCAAGTATTTTTGTCGAGATTCGCCGGCAAAAATTTTATCCATGTGTGTTTTAGCAATCTTTGACCCCCCTTTAAATTTATGCTTTAGTAGATCAAACAGCTTTCTAGTTTTACGATTGCTATCTTCTTCAAATAATGTATCAATAAGAGTGACTTCCTCACCAGCTAATCTAAAAAATCTTCTTAAAGGTGTTCTATAATCAAGAATAATTTCGCTTAGTCTTCCATTTGAAACTACACTGTCAATTGCATTAAACAGTTCTTTAAATTTTGTACTGGTAGTTTCAGACAATAAAATTATTTTTTTCGAATCCGGTATCAATTGATTATGTGAGCTATCCTTCCAAGAATCTAAAATTGTATCTACAGGTACGTTTTCACAACTACCGATCAACGTTTTACTAACTCCTCTTGTGGTAAAAATAACGAATCTCTTTTTCCTTCCTTCATATGGGTTCATGAAATCCTGAATCTTACAATACGATTCCAAATACTTTAACAATGAAAAATCACCATCATCAGTTTTGTCGAGCATAGCAGCGGTCACATTTTCGTTATTTTGGCAATGTTTTACCTGAATAAATAGCCATTCGTCCGAGTCCTTGAGATAAAAAACCACATCATCAAATTTCTCGGCAGCGGTCATTTCAAACGCTAATTTGAAGATTCTATTTTTGAAAAAGGCTTTCTGCGCGAGATGTATCGCCAACATTCGCTGATATCGGAAGCCATCGCTGCTGTTGACGTTGAACTTTTTTTTTTTTTTTAAACTTCATCATCATCCCGGTACGAGAATCGAACTCACGACCTCTGGATTGGAAATCCAGCACGCCGTTAGTCGAAACCCATCCCCTACCGGTCAGTATTCCCAGTGAGCAGATTAACTCTTTGAAGGGATCTGACTTTGCCGAGCCAGACAGGAATCGAACCCATCACCTTCCGCTTACAAGGCGAAACCCATAACCTCAAGGCCACGGAAGCTCGGCAAAACTTGAAATCTACCAGCTCTTTTTTAACCTTTGAGGATGTCATGGTTTTATTGGTAAAACACTGAAAAAGACGAGATTAAGGGTATAACTGGGGTGAAACGAGACTGTAGTATGAACAAGAACAGCAATTTTTAGAGAGCTCGAAAGCTTAAAATTAGGATGTGGATGACATTTTATGATTTAAAGTTAGTTTTATAGGTGAGCAATTCTCTGAGATTTCGGTCATTCGATTTTTTTTGTATTTTTTAATCCGGCTGAAACTTTTTTGGTGCCTTCGGTATGCCCAAAGAAGCCATTTTGCATCATTAGTTTGTCCATATAATTTGCCATAAAAATTTGGCAGCTGTCCTTACAAAAATGATATGTGAAAATTCAAAAATCTGTATCTTTTGAAGGAATTTTTTGATCGATTTGGTGTCTTCGGCAAAGTTGTAGGTATGGATATGGATTACACTGAAAAAAAATGATACACGGTAAATTTTTTTTGTGATTTTTAATTTAACTTTTTGTCACTAAAATTTGATTTGCAAAAAAACACTATTTTTAATTTTTTTATTTTTTGGTATGTTTTAGAGGACATCAGTGTTGCAAAAGAGTGATAGAAAAGCTATCAATAGATTATCTCTGCACCAAAAATATCCGAGAGTATAGCGGCCGTCACTATAGCTTGTGAGATCTCTTCTTATGTCTCGTGATTCCCAGCGATGCCATTCTCTCTCTATCACTCCTTCCCTTTGCCTCGACTATGCGCTCTCACCGCTGAGTCTCTCAATCTCTCCGAAAACTGCAATGAGAGAACGCGAGATGGCGATTAGGAGCCGACCACGCATGACGCCCCTTCAAACTGCGTTAGCAAAATTGGTTTTGTGGCGGCTTTTGTGGTTAAACGCTGTTGCGGTAGGATGTTCGTGGAAGCGAGAATGAGAGAGAAAAGAAAAATGTCAATCGCGAGTGGGTAAACACGAAAACGTGTTCGGCTATGTTCGGCGCTGAGAGTTTCAATGAAGAGAGAAGAGCAGTTGTATTTAAGGCATGAATATTCAGGCGAGATAATTGTAGTTGCTGTGAGCTGATATTTTGATATTTTAACAACCCTGGAGGACATAAAATGCCAACATTTCAGAAATTTCCAGAATGGGCAAAAAATCTTTGACCAAGTTATGATTTTTTGAATCAATACAGATTTTTTCAAAAAATTGAAATATTGGTCGCAAAAATTTTTCAACTTCTTTTTTCGATGTAAAATCAAATTTGCAATCAAAAAGTACTTTAGTGAATTTTTGATAAAGTGCACCGTTTTCAAGTTATAACCATTTTTAGGTAACTTTTTTGAAAATAGTCTCAGTTTTCCATTTTTTAAAATTGGTGCCCATAATTGCCCACCTTTGAAAAAAATATTTTTGAATAGCTGAGAAAATTCTCTATATTTTGCATTATTGAACTTTGTTGTTACGACCCATAGTTGGTGAGATATTGCCATGCAAAGGCTAAAAAACAGGAAAATTGATGTTTTCTAAGTCTCACCCAAACTGCCCGCCGTTTTCTAATGTCGATATCTCAGCAACTATAAATCCGATTTACAATGTTAAAACATGAAACATTCGTGCAATTTTCCGATCTCTTCGAAAAAAATATTTTCAAATTTTTTTAATCAAGGCTAACATTTTAAATGGGCGTAATATTGAATGATGGGCCCGTTTGAAATGTTAGTCTTGATTTTAAATTTTTTTTTTCGAGGAGATCGGAAAATTTCACGAATGTTTCATGTTTTAATATTGTTAATTGGATTTATATTTGCTGAGATATCGACATTAGAAAACGGCGGGCAGTTTGGGTGAGACTTAGAAAACATCAATTTTCCTGTTTTTTAGCCTTTGCATGGCAATATCTCAGCAACTATGGGTCGTAACAACAAAGTTCAATAATGCAAAATATAGAGAATTTTCTCAGCTTTTCAAAAATATTTTTTTCAAAGGTGGGCAATTATGGGCACCAATTTAAAAAAATGAAAAACTGAGACTATTTTCAAAAAAGTTACCTAAAAATGGTTATAACTTGAAAACGGTGCACTTTATCAAAAATTCTCTAAAGTACTTTTTGATTGCAAATTTGATTTTACATCGAAAAATGAAGTTGAAAAATTTTTGCGACCAATATTTCGATTTTTTGAAAAAATCTGTATTGATTCAAAAAATCATAACTTGGTCAAAGATTTTTTGCTTATTCTGGAAATTTCTGAAAAGTTGGCATTTTATGTCCTCTAAAACATACCAAAAAATAAAAAAAATTAAAAATAGAGTTTTTTTGCAAATCAAATTTTAGTGACAAAAAGTTAAATTAAAAATCACAAAAAAAAATTTTTTACCGTGTATCATTTTTTTCAGTGTAGTCCATATCCATACCTACAACTTTGCCGAAGACACCAAATCGATCAAAAAATTCCTTCAAAAGATACAGATTTTTGAATTTTCACATATCATTTTTGTAAGGACAGCTGCCAAATTTGTATGGAAAATTATATGGACAAACTAATGATGCAAAATGGCTTCTTTGGGCATACCGAAGGTACCAAATAAGTTTCAGCCGAATTAAAAAATACAAAAAATAAAATTAAAGAAAAAAGACCGATTCCGTAGAGAACTGCTCAGGTAACTGATTGCTATAACATAGATGTTTTGTGCCAGAAAAAGTATGGCCCATCAAAACACGACTCCGAAAAAATCACTTTCCGTTACAAAATCGTATAGAAAGTTAGCTTGGGCTGCCCGAGTTTCCATCTGGTCGAGCACATATTCGGAAATAAGGAAGTAACTGGAGCTGGCCTGTAAAGGAGATCGAAGTAAGCTACGCTCAGAGAAGGACGACAAACATTTTCGCTGTCGTTTTTATCTTTACCGATAATCATATATCCCAAAATTTTGTTTGCGGTGATTTCGGTACTGGTGTTGGTTGCTGTGGATAGGTAGTAGATCTAGCGGAAGATTTTGATTGAAACCATTTGAATGTTCGAATTCAAAAGTCAACGTGCATAGAGCAACGGCCAATGACGGTTCAGTGTGCATGCCAAGAACCTGAGCAGCTTGCAATTGGCAGAGGAACCACGGAACCCATCAACGGGAAAACCTTCAACGTAATCGCTCTAGATCTGAAGAACTTGTGACAACTTCAAAATTTTGTGTTCTTTTCCGGTTTTCATCACGGTCAGCATTCACCAGCAGCAACAGTAACAGAAAATGGACGTCGCGGTTCAATTCCAAGAAGCTGGAACTTGACATAATCGGAAAACAGAAGTTCGAAGGCTGGAATGGATCGAGATTTGAAGATGTCTTATTTGGTGAGCCCGTTCTTTTTTTTTAACACAAAAAACTCTATCATCTATTCATACTCACAAAACAATCAAGACAACTACGCCAACCTTATTAAATACACGGTAGGGTGTTCACTTGGTCGTTCGCTGTGAGTACCTTTAGTGACATGATGGGAGCAAGGGCGTCTATACAAAGAGTCCCTACACCCGCTACTGAAGCCCTACATAACTGGAGCTGGCCTGTAAGAAATAATTCTGGCTGAAAGTGGACCACTATTCAGGCAAGGTATTCGAAAATAAATTGAAATGCATTTTCAGGTTAAAATTTAGGTTTTGTTTAAGTTTTGCAAAGTTATTAGCATTTTCGAAAGTGCGACCATTCAAATGTATTAGTTTGTTTTTAACAAACTTTACCAAACAAACATGATTTTTATAATAGCTTGATGTGGGCTATTGAAAAAGTGGTCCATTTTTAGCGAAATAATATTTGAATTTAAGAGCAATTTAGGAACAACATTTGAAAGGGGCGGTACGACATTGCTCTTACGGCCTTTCATTACACAAGTTTCAATGGGACGAAAGCTCGTAAGAGCAATGTCGTACCGCCCCTTTCAAATGTTGCTCCAAAATTTACTTATATGAAACCACATACAATGCTGCTCGTTCAAAGTCCACAGGATACAGCTAAACTTTTTTTCACGTGTATTCGTACAAAATGCTTAAAAAACATTGCAAAAATGTAACGTTATTCCAAAGAAATCACAAATTACTAATCGACACCTTCGCGTAAACCAAAAGATTTTTATATATTTTTGCTTTTGTTTATTAACTTTTTTTTTTGTAGGATCAATTGATGGAAAATGCTTGTTTTAATCTTACCAGGTCATTTCTGGTATGTGAATTTTTTTTTGGATATACATGCTATGTATTCGTTCAAAGAAACCAAGTACAGCTTCATTGAACCTCCCTCTTTTAGATTGCGTTCAAGCAGGCCAGGCCATCTTAGAATTGAACCATAGCATTTGAACCCGATTTTTTTCTGTTTAAAACTTTACATAAACAAGCACATACCAATTTATTCTACGTACCTTATGAATTTTTGGAGGCCAATTCACTTCTTCAACACGTTATCACTGGTTTGCCACAAGATAAGCAGGGCAAGTGTTCGCAAAAAAAAACTGCATAAAATGAAATAAAAACATAAGCAATACATTTTGAATCTTTGCATTGAAAAACTTACTTTTTTTCTTTGATTGAACTTACTTAACCACTCAATCCAATTGAAAATTCGTAAAAGAGAAAAAAAATCAAATGAAATAGCCTTCCCAAGGAATCTCGATCTCGATTTCGTCTCACTCAGTCTACTCGTTGACTCTGACTCAAGCAGCTTACGTGTTTCACTGTTGGAATCAGAAACATACATACGCGAAAAGTAGAAAGGGTTGATAACGCCACGAAATTGACAAACAAAAGTTTACGATTCAGTTCCTTTTTTTCTAACGATCAAAAAAACTATGTTCATACAGTTTATTTATGTGTTCAAAGAGAAATCTGTGGCAATAAACAAAATCAATGATTTAGTCCTTCAAATCGCAGATTGTTGCAAAATGTGTCAATTGTATGTCAGATAGAGCGCGGAGCAACCAATGGTCGATGTCCAACTGACATCCAAATCAACGGCCAATTTATTAATATATTATGCGAAATTTTCCGAGGAATCCGATAAAAATATTTTCAGTCAAAACGTCATTTTGAGTTTTCATACGACTTTTTCAAATGTTAAGCTAGGTTTTTGGAACTGTTTACTATTTTTCTCAAATAACCTTTCATTTGCGTCTAAGTCAGCTAAAATTGGATGAAATGGCGCGGAGATAGAATTTTTGATAATAGTGGTTTTTGCGAAAAATGACAAAAATTGAAATTTTTTGAACCACCCTAGCACGATGTAGGTCACCTTAATGGCCAATCAAAAACATACGGGTCTAATTTTTTTAGCCAAGGAACCCCCAGAAAAATGTTGAGCCCGATCTGTTAACTTTTTTCGGTTTAGGCTCTTTTCAAATGGAATTGCTGTATAGTAGGCCGTCCCAAAAAATGAAAAGTTGTCAAATCTTCGGTACTCACCCCTAGAATGATAGATTAGGATGTCAGGAACACGATAGCGGTGTGCTCTAATGTTCTAACTGAAAATTGGGCCAAAATGAGTTAATGATGCCATCTTTTAGCTAATTAAATTCCCTACAAAACGCTTCTAACAGATCTGAAAAATTCGTTTCCTACGCGGAGATATCGCCCTGCAACCATTTGTACTAACTGACATTTTCGAACGCATCATGGATGTGCTCTCTTATTTTCCATCATGGCTTGACCTTTTGAAAACACGCAAAAGACTCTCTCGTCAGCTCTTGCAGTGAGCGGTCGTCTTTCAAGTTTAAGTGCGTTTTTTTCTATTTTTGACGGAATATTTCTTCGCTGACGGCCATGGCGGCGGCCGCGGAAGCGGGAAGTGGTTGGACGCTCCAAAAGACCAAGGAGGGGAAGCCGTTCTATTGGAACACAATCACGAATGAAAGTGTGTGGAAGAAACCGGACGGGTTTCAGGAGGAGAAGCAGCCGGCAACGGAGAAGAAGGTGGAGAGTTCCGCAGAACCGGATTCACCAACCCTGCGCGTTCGTAAGTACCAGGACGAAGCACAAGCCACTGCAAACAATGCGGATTTCAGAAGAACTGTGGAAGCACTACCCCGGGGTGACGGATGTCACCAAACTCCACCAGAACAAGCTTCGCGCTACTGTCAACAACCCGAAGGAAGCCAATGCAATCGTCTGCGATCCGCGGTTCTGTATTGAATACCGGGTCTGGATTCCGGCGCGTTCCGTGGAGATCGACGGCGTAGTGAGCGAAAATGGACTGACAGAGCAGCAGGTGTTGAAGGCGGTTGGCCACTTCAAGAGGAGGAACTTACCAACAATCCCAGTCATCGAGGTTCGACAGATGGGTACGTCCGAAGGCGAGGGCGCGTCCAAACGCTTCGTTCCGTCGAGCTCGTACCGAGTGACGTTTGCGGGGACAGCTCTACCGGACTACCTGGTGGTGGACAACATGCTCCGTCTTCCGGTGCGCATGTACCGCCCGCGCGTTATGAGTTGCTCTAACTGCAAAAAGCTGGGACATACTAAGGCGTTCTGCAGCAACAAGACAGTCTGTGGCAAATGCGGAGAGAAACATCCGGACGAGCAGTGCCAGAAAGAGTTGGAGAAGTGCCTGCTCTGTGGAGGACAACCTCACGAAGTTCGTTCTTGTCCCAAATACAAGGCGCGCGAGGACAAGTTGAAACGCGAACTGGAGAGGCGTTCGAAGCGCTCATTCGCAGACATGGTGAAGACGGTCACGACCAGTGCCGGCAGCGAGAACCCCTTTTCCGTCCTTTCTGAGGAAGAGGATGGTTCATCTGAGGACGGAACTGAGGATGAGCTGATAGTCAACACAAACGGCGGTACATCCAAAAGGAAGAGAAAAACAAAGAAAACGAGCAACAGTGACAAGTCTCGGAGCAGCACCCTTCCACAGCCAGGTTCGGACAAGTTCAACAAAGCGTTCCCAGGAGTGAGCTCAATAAAAACATCGCCAAAAAATCCGACCAACCCAGCAGCAGTCGTGCCTCAGAAGGACTATGGTAAAGACAACCGAATTCCGTTTTCGCTCTTGTTGGAAGCGGTGTTGTCGGTAGTGAGCGGATCAACAAGAACCCTGCTGGAACCTCTGATCCCCTTCTTCAAAGAACTCGGCAAGATGCTCAGGGAGAATTCGGCGCTTAATGCCATTATCTCTTTTGATTAAACTGTTAATTTACTATAGCCTTAAGTTAAAATGTAAATTACAACTACAACCCGGTCCGAACCAGTTTACTTACAGCTAAAGGGACCTAAATAAACAATTTCACAAAAAAAAAAAAAAAAAAAAAACACGCAAATCCATAAAAATACGATTACACTATAATATTATGGTAAATTGCCAGGTGTCCTTACTAGTTTGAGCAATATTATGGAGCACTATTTTGGAAGGCAAATAGCACAAGTGTGCACATTTGGAAGCGAGAAGGAATTATCAGTTAGGTGTAATGTGTTAAAATGGTTTAGTGGAGTAGTTTTTTTTGTTTGGACGACCCATTGATTAGGATTAGTGTATTTAGATTCTGTAGGTTAGTTTAAAATGTTGTTACGTCGTTTTTTTTCATGGACGACCCCTTCAGTTGTGTTAGGAGTGCACAACGATTTGAAGAATATTTCAAATTAGACTTTTGGGTTAGGCTAAGTGGGTAATGGGTTGAAAAAAAATGTTGGTACGTCGTTTTTTTTTGCATGGACGACCCCAGCAGTTGTGCTAGGAGTGCACAACGACTTGAAGAATGTTTCAAACTGGACTATTGGTTGGGCTAAGTGGGTAATGGGTTGGGGAAAAATGTTGTTACGTCGTTTTTTTTGCATGGACGACCCCTGCAGTTGTGCTAGGAGTGCACAACCACTTGAAGAATATAAAATTGGGCTTTTGGGTTGGGCTAAGAGGGTAATGGGTTGAAGGAAAATGTTGTTACGTCGTTTTTTTTTTTTTGCATGGACGACCCCTGTAGGTGAGCTAGGAGTGCACAACGACTTGAAGAATGTTTCAAACTGGACTATTGGTTGGGCTAAGGGGCATTGGGTTGGGGAAAATTATTGTTACGTCGTTTTTTTTCATGGACGACCCCTTCAGTTGTGTTAGGAGTGCACAACGATTTGAAGAATATTTCAAATTAGACTTTTGGGTTAGGCTAAGTGGGTAATGGGTTGAAAAAAAATGTTGTTACGTCGTTTTTTTTTGCATGGACGACCCCAGCAGTTGTGCTAGGAGTGCACAACGACTTGAAGAATGTTTCAAACTGGACTATTGGTTGGGCTAAGGGGCATTGGGTTGGGGAAAATTATTGTTACGTCGTTTTTTTTCATGGACGACCCCTTCAGTTGTGTTAGGAGTGCACAACGATTTGAAGAATATTTCAAATTAGACTTTTGGGTTAGGCTAAGTGGGTAATGGGTTGAAAAAAAATGTTGTTACGTCGTTTTTTTTTGCATGGACGACCCCAGCAGTTGTGCTAGGAGTGCACAACGACTTGAAGAATGTTTCAAACTGAACTTTTTGGTTGGGCTAAGTGGGTAATGGGTTGGGGAAAAATGTTGTTACGTCGTTTTTTTTGCATGGACGACCCCTGCAGTTGTGCTAGGAGTGCACAACCACTTGAAGAATATAAAATTGGGCTTTTGGGTTGGGCTAAGAGGGTAATGGGTTGAAGGAAAATGTTGTTACGTCGTTTTTTTTTTTTTGCATGGACGACCCCTGTAGGTGAGCTAGGAGTGCACAACGACTTGAAGAATGTTTCAAACTGGACTATTGGTTGGGCTAAGGGGCATTGGGTTGGGGAAAATTATTGTTACGTCGTTTTTTTTCATGGACGACCCCTTCAGTTGTGTTAGGAGTGCACAACGATTTGAAGAATATTTCAAATTAGACTTTTGGGTTAGGCTAAGTGGGTAATGGGTTGAAAAAAAATGTTGTTACGTCGTTTTTTTTTTGCATGGACGACCCCAGCAGTTGTGCTAGGAGTGCACAACGACTTGAAGAATGTTTCAAACTGAACTTTTTGGTTGGGCTAAGTGGGTAATGGGTTGGGGAAAAATGTTGTTTCGTCGTTTTTTTTGCATGGACGACCCCTGCAGTTGTGCTAGGAGTGCACAACCACTTGAAGAATATAAAATTGGGCTTTTGGGTTGGGCTAAGAGGGTAATGGGTTGAAGGAAAATGTTGTTACGTCGTTTTTTTTTTTGCATGGACGACCCCTGTAGGTGAGCTAGGAGTGCACAACGACTTGAAGAATGTTTCAAACTGGACTATTGGTTGGGCTAAGGGGCATTGGGTTGGGGAAAATTATTGTTACGTCGTTTTTTTTCATGGACGACCCCTTCAGTTGTGTTAGGAGTGCACAACGATTTGAAGAATGTTTCAAATTAGACTTTTGGGTTAGGCTAAGTGGGAAATGGGTTGGGGGAAAATGTTGTTATGTCGTTTTTTTTTGCCTGGACGACCCCTATACGTCAGCTAGGAGTGCACAACGACTTGAAGAATGTTTCAAACTGAACTTTTAGGTTGGGCTAAGTGGGTAATGGGTTGGGGAAAAATGTTGTTACGTCGTTTTTTTTGCATGGACGACCCCTGCAGTTGTGCTAGGAGTGCACAACCACTTGAAGAATATAAAATTGGGCTTTTGGGTTGGGCTAAGAGGGTAATGGGTTGAAGGAAAATGTTGTTACGTCGTTTTTTTTTTGCATGGACGACCCCTGTAGGTGAGCTAGGAGTGCACAACGAATTGAAGAATGTTTCAAACTGAACTTTTTGGTTGGGCTAAGTGGGTAATGGGTTGGGGAAAAATGTTGTTACGTCGTTTTTTTTTGCATGGACGACCCCAGCAGTTGTGCTAGGAGTGCACAACGACTTGAAGAATGTTTCAAACTGGACTATTGGTTGGGCTAAGGGGCATTGGGTTGGGGAAAATTATTGTTACGTCGTTTTTTTTCATGGACGACCCCTTCAGTTGTGTTAGGAGTGCACAACGATTTGAAGAATGTTTCAAATTAGACTTTTGGGTTAGGCTAAGTGGGAAATGGGTTGGGGGAAAATGTTGTTATGTCGTTTTTTTTTGCCTGGACGACCCCTATACGTCAGCTAGGAGTGCACAACGACTTGAAGAATGTTTCAAACTGAACTTTTAGGTTGGGCTAAGTGGGTAATGGGTTGGGGAAAAATGTTGTTACGTCGTTTTTTTTGCATGGACGACCCCTGCAGTTGTGCTAGGAGTGCACAACCACTTGAAGAATATAAAATTGGGCTTTTGGGTTGGGCTTAGAGGGTAATGGGTTGAAGGAAAATTGTTGTTACGTCGTTTTTTTTTTGCATGGACGACCCCTAAAGTTGAGCTAAGCGTGCACAACGACATGAATAATGTTTCAAATTGGACTTTTGAGTTGGGCTACTATACCATATTATACTATTTTAACAGAATTTAGAGTCATAGAGACGCACCTGAGAAATGGTAAAATCCGTAAAAAAATACTTTGACTCAATCTCACCCCCAGACACAGTGTCACCCCCACTAACGGTACGTAGTATTTTTTTGCATAATCGAACTCTGCAGTTAAGCTGAGAGTGGACAACGACTTAAAGAATGTTTTCAATTTGGTCTTTTGGGTTGGAACCCACTTGTAAAATGTTGTTACGTAGCCGAAACTTAGCTTACATGTTTCCTGCACAATAAAGCTCATACAAAATCCCATACAAAGTACTTAAAAAGATTAAAAAAAACTCAAGACCCACTGAGCCCAACCCAAAATATAATTTAATATTCTTCAAGTCGTTGTGCACTCTTAGTTCAACAGAAGGGGTCGTCCAGGCAAAAAAACAACGTAACAACAATTTTCCCCAACCCATTTCCCACTTAGCCCAACCCAAAAGTCCAGTTTGAAACATTCTTCAAGTCGTTGTGCACTCCTAGCACAACTGAAGGGGTCGTCCATGCAAAAAAACAACGTAACAACAATTTTCCCCAACCCATTTCCCACTTGGCCCAACCCAAAAGTCCAGTTTGAAACATTCTTCAAGTCGTTGTGCACTCCTAGCTCAACTGCAGGGGTCGTCCATGCAAAAAAAATGACGTAACAACATTTTTCCCCAACCCATTACCCACTTAGCCCAACCTAAAAGTCAAATTTTAACATTCTTCAAGTCGTTGTGCACTCCTAGCTCAACTGCAGGGGTCGTCCATGCAAAAAAAAAATGACGTAACAACATTTTTCCCCAACCCATTACCCACTTAGCCCAACTCAAAAGTCCAATTTAATATTATTAAAGTCGTTGTGCATTCCTAGCTCAACTGCAGGGGTCGTCCATGCAAAAAACTACGTAACAACATCTCCCATAGTTGATGTGCACACTTGGCACAACTGTATGGGTCGTCCATACTTAAAAATATTACGTATTTAATTTATTTAGGGCACATTTGTTCTATTCAATACATTCATCGATTCCATTGCATGAGATACACTTGTTCCAACTGCAATTCACCATAAATCTAAATAACGGTTTGTGCCTTGGATACCATTCGTTTTTGAAAGGTCGTATGATATAATTGAAATAAAATAAACTAGCTAAAAGTTTTTACAACATCATTTTCTTATGTTTTTAGGAATACATCAACCTAGTATTCGTCATAGTTGATGTATTATGGATGGTTTTACAATTATATTCATAAAAAATATAATTTCACTAAATTTTTCATGCAAAAATTTTGATTTAAATGCTATTTTTTTTCAAAAGGTTAATTTTCCTACCAAATTCAAACTAAAATAAGTGTTTGAAAAAAGTTTTGATATAAAATGTTTTTCTTACGCTTAAATTAACCAACTCGTGAAAAAATAACATTGAAACAACTAATTTGAACTATTTTAACAATTAAATTACTTTGCACGCTTTTGTACCAAAGCCCTGTGCACGTTTGTGCTAACTCATACAAATTACCTCCCAAAACACACTTGTGCCAATTGCAAGCATGATTTTTTTTTTCGTATTTTCTCTGCCAAAATTTTTCTAGCATTTCAAAAGTTTTTATATTTCACAATGTCTTTAAGTAATGTCAGGTGCATACTTTAAAATTGTTAGAACAATTGTTTGTCGAATAGTTTTCCAGAAACAGTAATTCAAAGTTTAAAAATCGATTTTCTCGCAACTACCAAAATGTCAGTTAGTATAAGAGAGCACACCGCTATCGAACAATGTTTTCATACAACAAAAAAATTCCAAAAATGGTTTACAACTCGCGCGCGGAGCTTGAATGAAAAAAGATAATTTTTCGAGTATTTTTCAGAAATGCGAGTAACAATCATACTAAAGTCATTCAAATTTGATCGCCTTGGGCTTCAGTTTACGTCACATTGTGAGAAAATCTCATGTTTTTTTTCATGAAATTATTAACAAATATTGTTTTTGAGCGGGCAAAATAAAAATTTCCAAAATATATGCCTTCCCGTTTGTAATCATAGTAGCCAATGTTTTATGCTAAAAGTGCTTATATACCAAGAATTTTGAAAATTCGACACTTTTTGTTCATTAAAATGCAAATATCTCGGCTTTGCGTGGACATAAATTGAATGTTAAAAAAAGCAAAATGATCTCCGTAAAATTTCCTATAAGCTGTATGCATTAGTTTTAGCTGCAAATTTTTTTGGCTCGTTTTGGAGAGTGATTTTTGAATTTTTTTGGCTAAAAAATACAATTAAAAAAAAACGAAACGAAAAACGAAACTATTGGCACTACGCCCCCCGGGGCATGGCCTTCCTCTAACGTGGGATTTCTGCTCCAGCGCCTCTGACGAGACAGGAGAAACCGGGACCGACGTTTTACTTCACCATCCGATAGAAGCTCAGTGGATAAGGCGGGAATCGAACCCGCGTCTCATAGCATCATCGGGATCGGCAGCCGAAGCCGCTACCCCTGCGCCACGAGACCCAAAAAATACAATTATATCTCCCTAAAACGCCCTGCTATGCCCAAACACAAGCTTTTATGGACTATGTCTGTACAGGAATTTGTTCAGGGGACATTAACCTACAACTTGAAGCCCAAGGCGACCAAATTTGAATGACTTTAGTATGATTGTTACTCGCATTTCTGAAAAATACTCGAAAAATTCTCTTTTTTCATTCAAGCTCCGCGCGCGAGTTGTAAACCATTTTTGGGATTTTTTTGTTGTATGAAAACATTGTTCCTGACATCCTAATCTATCATTCTACGGGTGAGCACCAAAGATTTGACAACTTTTCATTTTTTTTGGAACGGCCTACTGTATAGTGATTATTATTATTTTTTTTCATTTCAATTTATTTCAAATTCAATTTCTGGACCCTAAATTCAGCACTATCATTGACAGTCATTGATAGCGTTATCCGTGAATCCTTCGAAAGAATATTCATATTGTGCATGGAAATAATATTTTTACATTCTTTGAATGAACCACCCTCATTCAGCTATGCTTACCGGCGCCGTCCCCTGGCCTCCACAACATATTCTGGCCGCCGACGCCAACGACGGCCAGAACGATGTTTGTGTATTCGCTTCTGCTTCCATAGCTTCCAACATATCGCAGCATATCAGGCCGCCGTCGTCGTCGTCGCCACCACAAAGGTGAAAAAATAAACAAAAAAGTGACATTCTGTGTCATACCTGATGGTCCAGTCGACGTCGCCGTCGTGAAAAAGGACACGAAATGTTCTGAGCGTGACGTGAACGAATAAACGAACGAAAAAAAAAGAAGGATAATAATCGTGCGTAAGATTATTCAATTGGTGTTAAAATTCGCGTAGTCTTTTGTTACTGGAAGGACCAACCAGAATGAGCGTCGTCGGAAAGAAGCTTTCATCGATTTCGTCAGCTGCCCCAAAGGGTTCGTCCTCGGCGGGGCCCAGTGAAGAATCGGCTGCGAGTGCAGCAGCAGCAGCTACACCCATCGGCAGCAGTCCACTGCCCGCGGTCATCACGCCCGATTACGTGCTGCAGATGACCAAAATCACCGACGACTACCTGTGCGCCCCGGAAGCCAACGTGTACGACATTGACTTTACCCGCTTCAAAATCCGAGACATGGAGAGTGGGGCCGTCCTGTTCGAGATTGCCAAACCTGGCCCACCGGAACAGCCCACAGCTGCAGCCCAGAGCAGTGCCACCGATTCGTGTTCCGGTGCTGGGGCGGTCGAGGGAACCGATGACCATCCCGCCGCCACCGAACTCGACGAGGAACCCATGGACTTGAACGCGGGACGATACGTACGGTACCAGTTCACGCCACAGTTCCTCAAGCTGAAAACTGTCGGGGCAACGTACGTGTTATACGATGTACCCACAAAGAAAAGCGCGACTAATTTCATGTGGAAAATTTTTCCATTTCCAGCGTGGAATTCACGGTCGGCGGGCGGAGTGTGAAAAACTTTCGGATGATTGAGCGGCACTTTTTCCAGGACAAGCTGCTGAAAACGTTCGACTTTGAGTTTGGCTACTGCATTCCGTACTCGAAAAACACCTGTGAGCATATTTACGAATTTCCCACCATCCCACCGGATCTAGGTAAGTTCAGTTAGTGGAAGGTGCAAAGTGAGAGGCATGGCTGGTGGGGATTTTAATTCTGTGCCACTTGCATTATACGAAAACGGAAACAATATCCCTTCGTGGTGCGCGAATAATTGAAGAGGACGATGATGGTGGCTGAAAGGTAAATGATACTGTAATCGACAACTGTTTGTTCATTATTGAAAATGTTCCAATTTCTATTTTGAAAAGGGATTTCCAATAGATTGGTTTCCTTGCGAAAATTGTAGGGCATTCAGAACCTTGTTGGAAACATTCTCATATGTTGGCAAGTTTGCTGATGCTTTTATTTTAAACAATGTTTTAATACAAAAAAAAAATGATGGAAAGTTGCTTGCTCATTTCCTACAGAGCTATTTATTACCGTGATCAGAATGAGCTCAAATTTTGTATTTAGCCTAGTGATGGGTCAATCTTTGATTACTGCACATTTTATTGACTAATGTAACAATTTTTAAGAAGAACATTAACTCACGAAATGTACAAATTTCGGAACATTTTTTTTTCTTACGGATTTAAATAAATTTGGGTTCAATCCAGAAATACATGAGCATTCTCTACCAAAACCGTAAATGGATTTTATTTGTATTTTTTGATTTGGCTCAAACTTTGTGGGGGCCTTTCCTATGACCAAATAAGCTATTTTGTGTCATTGGTTCACCCATACAAGTCTCCATACAATTTTGGCTGCTGTCCATACAAAAATGGTATGTACAGCTGTAACTTTTGAGTGAATTTTCTGATCAATTTGGTGTCTTCGGCAAAGTTGTAGGTATTGTTGAGGACAATTGAGAAAAAAATAGGTACACGGAAAAAAAATTGCAAATTTTTTTTATCAACTTTTTTTTCACTAAAACTCAATTTCTCAAAATACGTATTTTTTTATTTTCGAGATTTTTTGATATGTTTTAGGGGACGAAAATCCGCAACTTTTGAGCTATAGAGAAACATGGTCAAAAAATCTGCCGGAAAAAAATCGAAATTTCATGCAAAAACAAATCTGAAGTTATTTTTTGATGCAAAATTGAATTGGCAATCGAAAACTATTTTACAATTTTTTTGATAAAGGGCTCCATTTTCAAGATATAGCCACCGAAAGCTTGATTTTAGCAAAATATTAGCAGTTTTTCGAATTTTGAAAATAGTGACCATGAGCTACCATTTCTAAAAATATTTTTTTTTAAAAGTTCAGAAAATTTGCTATAAAATTGTCTAAGAGACATTGAAGATAGGACCACGGGCTACAACCCACCATTTTGTAATATCGATATCTCAGTAACTAATGGTCCGATTTTCAATGTTAATACATGAAACATTCGTGAAATTTTCCGATCTTTTCGAAAAAAAATATTTTGAAAAAAATTTAATCTAGACTAGCATTTTAAATGGGCATAATATTCAATGTTTGGCCCTTTTAAAATGTTAGTCTTGATTTAAAAAATTTCAAAATATTTTTTTCGAAAAGATCGGAAAATTTCACGACCGTTTCATGTTTTAACATTGAAAATCGGACCATTAGTTGCTGAGATATCGACATTAGAAAATGGTGGGTTGTTTTGGTGAGACTTAGAAAACTTCAATTTTCGTGTTTCTTTTTCTTGAAGCGGCTGTATCTCAGCAACCCGAGGTCCTATCTTCAATGTCTCTTAGACAATTTTATAGCAAATTTTCTGAACTTTTCAAAAAAAATATTTTTAGAAATGGTCGCTCATGGTCACTATTTTTAAAATTCGAAAAACTGCAAATATTTTGCTAAAATCAAGCTTTCGGTGGCTATATCTTGAAAACGGAGCCCTTTATCAAAAAAATTGTAAAATAGTTTTCGATTGCAAATTCAATTTTGCATTAAAAAATAACTTCAGATTTGTTTTTGCATGAAATTTCGATTTTTTCCAAAAATCACTATTTTTTTCAAAAAATCATAACTCGGCGGCAGATTTTTTGACCATGTTTCTCTATAGCTCAAAAGTTGTGGATTTTCGTCCCCTAAAACATATCAAAAAATCTCGAAAATCAAAAAATACGTATTTTGGGAAATTGAGTTTTAGTGAAAAAAAAGTTGATAAAAAAATCTGCAATTTTTTTTTTCCGTGTACCTATTTTTTTCTCAATTGTCCTCAACAATACCTACAACTTTGCCGAAGACACCAAATTGATCAGAAAATTCACTCAAAAGTTACAGCTGTTTGAATATTTACATACCATTTTTGTATGGACAGCTGCCAAAATTGTATGGAGACTTGTATGGGTGAACCAATGACACAAAATAGCTTATTTGGTCATAGGGAAGGCCCCCACAAAGTTTGAGCCAAATAAAAAAATACAAAAAAATAAAAATGGTCGAAATCGGCCGATTTCGTAGAGAGTTGCTCACATATTTTACACAAAATGACTGAAACGCTGAAATCAATAAATTCTAAGGTCAACAAACAATCTGTAAATCAATCAAATTATTCGCTCTACAGCATTGCCTTGGCGTTCTCGATTGCGAGATTCCTACTCGAAACTAGGTGTCCGAAGGTGTGAGATTGTTGAGTCAATTGCAAACCTCTTTTTACACCTAAACTTCCCTCTACTCCAGGATTCAAACTGATGACCTTTGGATTGTGAGTCCAACTGCCTACCAGCCGAGCTCCCGTGGTGTAGTGGTACGGGTTTCGTTTTGTAAGCGGGAGGTCTATGGCTTAAAACCCATCTGGCGAGGCAAAAGGGGTAGGTGGCGGTCGAGAGGGGAATCCGGCTGCTGCGGGAATTTTTATTTTTTTTTTTGTTTTATTAGGGGAACTATACCCTTTCTCAGCCTATTTCTATTATCGGTCTATCAGCACTTTGATCATGAATTACAGCTTTCATAAAGTGTTTTTGACGGTTCCAAAGCAATAAATAGCTCAAACAAAAGTGAGCAAGCAACTCTCCATTGTTGATACATCTGAAAATGTTGATTTTATAGCGGAAAACGGCAAAAGTGATGAGAATTGGTCGAACGGCTTAGAGTGATTAAAATGGGCATATTTCCCCTATAGAGCAGTTCTCTAGGATTTCGGTCATTCGATTTTTTTTGTATTTTTTAATCCGACTGAAACTTTTTTGGTGCCTTCGGTATGCCCAAAGAAGCCATTTTGCATCATTAGTTTGTCCATATAATTTTCCATACAAATTCGGCAGCTGTCCATACAAAAATGATGTATGAAAATTCAAAAATCTGTATCTTTTGAAGGAATTTTTTGATCGATTTGGTGTCTTCGGCAAAGTTGTAGGTATGGATACGGACTACACTGGAAAAAAATAATACACGGTAAAAAAAATTTGGTGATTTTTTTATTTAACTTTTTATCACTAAAACTTGATTTACAAAAAAACACTATTTTTAATTTTTTTTATTTTTTGATATGTTTTAGAAGGCATAAAATGCCAACTTTTCAGAAATTTCCAGGTTGTGCAAAAAATCACTGACCGAGTTATGAATTTTTTAATCAATACTGATTTTTTCAAAAAATCGAAATTTTGGTCGTAAAAATTTTTCAACTTCATTTTTCGATGTAAAATCAAATTTGCAATCAAAAAGTACTTTACTAAAATTTTGATAAAGTGCACCGTTTTCAAGTTATAGCCATATTTAAGTGACTTTTTTGAAAATAGTCGCAGTTTTTCATTTTTTTAAATTAGTGCACATGTTTGCCCAGTTTTGAAAAAAATATTTTTGAAAAGCTGAGAAAATTCTCTATATTTTGCTTATTCGGACTATGTTGATACGACCTTTAGTTGCTGAGATATTGCAATGCAAAGGTTTAAAAACAGGAAAATTGATGTTTTCTAAGTTTCACCCAAACAACCCACCATTTTCTATCGTCAATATCTCAGCAACTAATGGTCCGATTTTCAATGTTAATATATGAAACATTTGTGAAATTTTCCGATCTCTTCGAAAAAAATATTTTTGGAATTTTCAAATCAAGACTAACATTTCACAAAGGCCAAACATTCAATATTACGCCCTTTTAAAATGTTTGTCTTGATTTGAAAATTCCAAAAATATTTTTTTCGAAAAGATCGGAAAATTTCACAATTGTTTCATATATTAACATTGAAAATCGGACCATTAGTTGCTGAGATATTGACGATAGAAAATGGTGGGTTGTTTGGGTGAAACTTAGAAAACATCAATTTTCCTGTTTTTAAACCTTTGCATTGCAATATCTCAGCAACTAAAGGTCGTATCAACATAGTCCGAATAAGCAAAATATAGAGAATTTTCTCAGCTTTTCAAAAATATTTTTTTCAAAACTGGGCAAACATGTGCACTAATTTATAAAAATGAAAAACTGCGACTATTTTCAAAAAAGTCACTTAAATATGGCTATAACTTGAAAACGGTGCACTTTATCAAAATTTTAGTAAAGTACTTTTTGATTGCAAATTTGATTTTACATCGAAAAATGAAGTTGAAAAATTTTTACGACCAAAATTTCGATTTTTTGAAAAAATCAGTATTGATTAAAAAATTCATAACTCGGTCAGTGATTTTTTGCACAACCTGGAAATTTCTGAAAAGTTGGCATTTTATGTCTTCTAAAACATATCAAAAAATAAAAAAAATTAAAAATAGTGTTTTTTTGTAAATCAAGTTTTAGTGATAAAAAGTTAAATAAAAAAATCACCAAATTTTTTTTTACCGTGTATTATTTTTTCCAGTGTAGTCCGTATCCATACCTACAACTTTGCCGAAGACACCAAATCGATCAAAAAATTCCTTCAAAAGATACAGATTTTTGAATTTTCATACATCATTTTTGTATGGACAGCTGCCGAATTTGTATGCAAAATTATATGGACAAACTAATGATGCAAAATGGCTTCTTTGGGCATACCGAAGGCACCAAAAAAGTTTCAGCCGGATTAAAAAATACAAAAATTAAAATTGAAGAAAAAAGACCGATTTCGTAGAGAATTGCTCTATAGAGACTTTACACCATTGTGCATTCATCTCTTCAAGGTGGATAGTGGAAGAGGAAAGGTTACAGAGTTTTAAATCACTTGTCTGGCTATATTTCAATAATTGTTACCATGCCTTTTTTCTAAATATTTCTGTCTATGATTCAAATATTTAGCGGAAAATTTGGATCTTAAATTATCAAGTTCTTCAATTTTATCTTCATCCTCTTCCTCCAGGGATTTAGCAGTTATCTCATGACACTTATTCCTATAATATTTTGCTTTTATGACATCTTCATCTTCTTCATCTGTTGTTTCTTCTTCAGCCATCTCTCTTCGTTTTGTTGTCAATTCGTCATCCGCGTCCAAATATGCTTGTAAGCGCTTCCGGGTTTTGCGAGTGTGCTTAGAAAGCACGGTCTCGAATCCATCGTTGTCTTCTTCGTCAATTTGACTTGTTTGCTTTGGATGTTGGTCTGATTTACTGTTGTTGCTTTTACTGCTGCTGCTGCTACTTGGCTCAGGTTCAATCGGTGGCGTACTGCTTTTTTGGTTCACCTTTTTAGTTGAATCCGCTCATTTTTTATTCTTTGCTTTAAGTTTGCAAAGCGATTTTTTGCCTATAATCGTCACTGTTGCAGCAGCATTGTTTACAGTGATTGATTTCGGCGTTGGCTGTTTCAGCAACATCAGCAACTCCATTTGGGATTCCTGGGAAGAAGTTAATCCAGCGGTCGTTGGCGATGGTCAAAATTTCGCCGTATTTCCTCATCACTTTTACTACGTCGTCATTGCTTATGCCTAGAGGTAGGTCAAGCACACGAACTTCCGTAGCGTTGTTGTCCAGGTAAATCGGGATTTTGCAACCCTGATATACCAGAGGTTTGTCGATGATGGACGAGGCCACTGCTGAGTCGGCGAACTGCAACACGGCTATTCTTCTTCTATTGCATAATTGCAATGCTCGCAAGTTTTCTTGGTTTACTTGAAGGTCTGCGAGGAATTTTTTTACAAGCTTCGGGCTTGGTTGGGTTTGGAGTTGACAAAAATCCAGAACCACACTGTTTTTGTCTACGGTGCACATTTAAAAAAAAGCGGCGACGCGCACACAAACTGCGGACTGGCGTTGATAATGCGACTTGTAAGGTCGGCGGTTACTTTGCAACTGTGCTGCGGGAATTGACTTTGACCTCCCCAAACCCCATCCCATCCTATCTCTCGGACGATCTGTTGGCGACTGAGTCTGAGCGTTGAAGAACTCTGTTACAATACTTAAAGAAGAGCTTCAAATCTGGAGTTTTTTTTTGTAATTTTGAAATTTCAAGTTTTTGCTTTTTGGGTGTTTTTGAGGAGTTGGCGTTTATTCGGGGAAAGAGGGTTAACACAGAGTGGGTGGTGTTTATATAAAAGATGCGCGTGGCAAAGCCTACTGCGCCTAAAGCTAAACTAAACTAATCACCAGGGCCGCACTTAGGGTTGACTTCCAACACCCCCTCTCAAACCTAAAGTGCTTCGGTGCTTCTCGGTCGAAACAGCTTGGGCCCTTGGTGAACACATCGGCGAGCTGGTCACTTGTCCTGACCACCTATCACGGATGTTGTTGTTGCGGATGCTCCGAGGTTCATCCGCTTCCGGTCGTGTAGATCTTCTTCGTAGTGTACTTGCTCTCCTCTTGGCTTGCCACCGGAGAGTTGATGGCGGTTCCGATCGGTTCGCAGGCAAAAACGAATGTTGAGCGACGATCGACGACGTCGCTTCCCCGGTCTCCGTCCGCAACTCCTAGCAGCGGATCGACGGTCTCGTTCCGTTTGCGCTCCTTTAAGCTTCGAGATCTTCTTGAACAGCAACCGGAACTTGTACCGCTTTTGCCTGTTTTGCAGCGCCTTCAAGCCAACCAGCGATTTGTCCAGCTTTCGCACCTTACTCCCCCTCTCAAATCCTGGAGGCTTCCGTACTTCTGTCTGGTGCAGCTGTTCCACCGCTTCTGCCGGCAGCTCACGAGCGACGATTCGGGCGTTCTTTTCTTTGTAGTCGTACCCCGCACGTTGCGAGCACCCCGTCACGACGAGACGAGCTTTGTACCTGGCAGCAATACCATCTTCTTCCTTCTTGATCCTGAACACCCACTTGCAGCACAAAACTCGGCGACCAGCAGGTGCCTCGACGAGATCCCACGTGCGGTTCTTCTCAAGCGACCGCAACTCGTCGTCGATAGCGCGCTTCCACAGCGGCCAGTCGTCGGCCAGTTTCTGCAGCACTTCATTAGTGTCGGGAATCTCATCCACGAGCGTTGCCGGCCACTTCAGCTTCAACTCGTGGTCGGGCTTTGCCGGATGCTTTTTCTCGCGACCTCTTCTTTTTCCCGCAGCTTCCTCCAGTTCTGGTACTGCGTTTTCTTCGGGCACTTCTTCTTCTTCTTGCACTGTGTCATCTGCATCCGATTCTTCACTGTCGAGTTGATCGTCCGTGCACACTTTATCTTCCGGCACTTCTTCTTGACTCTCCAACTCAGCCACCACGTCCGATCCACACATTTCGAGCTCCACGTCAAACACGAACAAACTTCCGTTCCGCGTTGCAGTGCACTTGACATCTCCGTCCTTCGAAATGCAAGCTTGATTCCGGCCAAACGAGACTTCCATTCCGCGCTCAGCCACCTTCTCCACGGAGAACAGGTTCGTCGTCAATCCAGGCACGTACAGGACGTCGTGAACCGTGCAGTTCAACGTCCTTTTTCCGACGCCGGCCTTCATTTTCACCTCTCCGACGAAGTGACTTTCGAGCGTCACTCCTGCTTCGGCCACGTTGACCACCTTCGGGGTTTCCATCCGACGCACATTCACCAGCAGATTCCAATCACCAACCATGTGCTCGGAAACATCACTGTCCAGCACCCACCGGAACTTTCCGTCTGCTTCCTCATTGTTGGCTTCTTCCGCTTCTGGCACGAACGGCACGTCTTCCTTGGCACCGGCACTGATTGGGCTATATGATCGGTAACGATCTCTAGATGGGTCAAAAATGCACGAGGTTTCCCCTCAATCTCGCTCATCTCCACGTCCTCGGATCGGTCTCTCGTGCTCGTGTGACATGGCATTGGGGGATTGGTTTGGGGAATGAGAGGAGGCAACTGCTCGAATAATTCGTCAAAAACTGTCTCGCTCAAACAATAGCGCTACGGAAGACGATCGTTCGACAGGCTGTAAACAGGCTGTTTTTTATAACAATGGATTTTTATCCATTTTGATTGTAAAATTATTCCACATTTTTCAAGAAAGGAGGTTCATCGCCAAAAAAGTCTCTACAGAAAAATTACCTCGAATCGTTTAATTTTTCGCGGCTTTGAAAGTCAAACGTGAAAAAACTGGTTTAGTTAAAAATGTTAAACAGTTAAATAGCGGTGGCAAAAAAAAGCTAAACTAGAAATTTTCATTAAAGACACATGAATGATTGATTTTAAATCATTTTAAATACCTAAATTGTATAATTTTGTGTTTTTGCTAATAATTTTAATTATTTTCAATAAATTATAAAAACCTGTCCTGCTGTTCTACGCATAATTGTCCTATGTCATTTGGACGACTCTGATTGTTTAACAGTTTTAAGTTTAGTTTAACGTTCACTTTCGAGGTGATATAGACAGGTGTCTTTTCCACCTGTTGTGTAGCCAGAGCGTTACAAATAAGAGTGATAAAATGCTAACTGGGGCGATTAGGGACACATTGGGAGAATGGGGACCCCCCGGGAAAACTTCTATCGCATTTTTCTCTGATGCACTATTTCTAAGGTGAAACGAGACGCCAGCTTTCGGTCGATTTCTTTTCAGCTTAAATCAAATTCTGAACTCGACAGATTGTTCGCTTTTGTCTCATTTATCGGTTGCAATACAGCGAATTATCATGAGTTACTGTTTTCCCGTAAACTTGCTTTTAAAAACTCGACTTGGGGTGTCAATATAGCGGTTCCCTTTCCGGTTCACCTTAAGTGAGTCCAACCTTGACCTGAAGTGAAGGCTTTAAAGCATTTTAACTATGCTACCTTTTTTTTACTTCATATCTTGTTAAGGGACCATCCATAAACCACGTGGACACTTTAGGGGGGGGGGGGGGTATGGCGATTGTCCACGATCCATACAAAAAAGTTTATTTTTGTATGGACAATTGTCCACGAGGGGGGGGGGGGGGGTAACAGAATCCCAAAAAAGTGTCCACGTGGTTTATGGATGGTCCCTAAAGAAAAAAACCATTTCACGGTGTGTTTTGAGAACAAAATAATGATAAAAAAATTCGGTATGCCTGATATTTGGCACCGTAAAAGAAGGGCTCTTTCCCGACATTTTACGGGGTATACCGAAATATTTCGTTTCTTAAAGATATTTTTTTGATTTTATGGGATATTTGTTCAAAAAATGCACAGAAAATCGGTGAATTTATGTTGATATCACTCAAACTTCTTATGAATATGCCTTTGGGGACTCTAACCAGTTATATTTGACCCATATTTGCCCTTCACCAAAAACAAATCTAACCAAATTTACCAGATTTCTAGCTTTCTTTGAAATTACCCCAAAATCCAAGCTGGAAACCCCGATACGACCTAAAGTAAATATTTTCTTAGTGCAATTTGTCATGAAAATACAGCAACACATTGTCCAGATACGAATTTGAGCATTCAAAAATGCAAAACATGGATTATTCAATAAATAAGCTGTTTATTACCCAATAGGTTCCGATAATTGTTTTTTCAATCCTCAAGTTTTGACGAAATTCATGAAAATTATTTAATAGCATTCATTACAAAACTCAGATTTACTTAGATCGTATCGGAGTTTCCAGCTTGGATTTGTGGGTTATTTCAAAGAATGCTAGAAATCTAATAAATTTGGCTTGATTTTTTTTTATTTGATGTCAAATATTGGTCAAATATGGTTGGTTAGAGTCCCCAAGGCATATTCATAAGAAATTTGAGTGATTTGACATGAATGCACCGATTTCCTGTTCCTTTTTGAACAAATATTCCAAAAAATCGAAAAATAATCTTCAAAAAAAATTTGCTCTAGACCCCCCGACAAAATATTTCGGTATACCCCGCAAAATGTCGGGAAAAGCCCTTTTTTCACGGTGCCAAATATCAGACATACCGATTTTTTTTTATCTTTGAGGTCTCGAAAAAATACACCGTGCATTTGGTTGGGATCCGGAGAACAACTTTGTAGAACTATGAAAATGCTAGGAATCGATCATGTTTAGATAGATAAACAAGAATACTTAAAATGAGCGAAGAAAAACTGAAAACTAAAACTTTCTGTCTAAACTGAATATTTCATGCACCACTTAATCAGCCACCATCAAGCCCCCCGTTAAAAACCACCGAAGAAAATGAAAACCCCGATGATTGTCCTCATCAATATGCATCAGATGGTCACACCGGATAAATCTCGACGCTGAGCTGCAATTGAAATTAATCAAATCTCTTCACCACATAACACAAAAAAAACCTCAACCCCATTTTCCAGTGAACGAGATGATTATGAACCCGTTCGAGACGCGCTCGGACAGCTTCTACTTTGTCGACAACAGTCTGGTGATGCATAACAAGGCGGACTACGCGTACAACGGTGGTCTATGAGCTTAAGTCTAAGATTACGTACTCTCAAAACTCATGATTTATATTTTGTACATTTGAGTGGACTACTCGTAGCACTACCAACAACTAAAGATATATTAATTAATCGCTGGAAAGAACTGGATCATTAAGTGTCGTACAAGAACAAAGTTTAGGGAATTAAAAATGCATTCATATAGAGAGATTTCTTGAGTGGAAGAAGACTCAAGCGCGTAAACAAATTGGAACTGTTTCAAGATTCGTATCAATTAATCTTAACAACAAGAGAAAAGCGTCAATATAAAGGGACTCGAAAAGAATACCAACAAAAGTTAGGATAAAAGGCATTCAAATAGTTTTATTGTTTTGAAACATGAAAAAGATAACAAAAAAAAATAATCAAATCACCTTTCTTGCCTTAAACTATTTGTTGTCACTAATTAGAAGTAACAATGTTCACAACACACCAAAATATGCACCACCCCAAAATGCAATCGCAATCGCAGAGGAAAAACACAAAAAAAGCACGCAGTGTCTAATAAGCAATTCAAACAACTAATTTCTCTTGAGTTTTGAAACAGCATTAAAACTACAAGCCGCAAGTGGAATGACATACAAACAAAAAAGGAAGAACCTACCTATAATGCATTCCCTTAAAACAGAACAAAAAAAAAGTAGGTTGAGCTCGACTAGGCGATTTCCCGCGAAGAAAAACATTTCCACTAGGGCAGGGGAAAGGAGGGTGCTGCGCTGCTGCTACTAAAAAGAAAGAAATAAAAACAGGAACCGCTCGCTGATTGGTTCTACTTTCCTTCTGGACTACCGATTACTCAAAAGCAGGGGTTCAAATGTTAGTCGAAAGAAGGAAACGAACGTCATCACGTTCATTATTTTTTTCGTGAATATTACCATCACTTGGTTCAATTCAAACAATTCACGATTAATCAATACCGACTCATTTACCAATTCAAGCAAAACAATGTAAAAGGACCGAAGCCGAAGTGTAAACAAAGAGTCTATCCTGCTCACGTCAGTTGATGTTTACATTAGGAACGAGCAAGATAGGCTTCGGCCCTATTACAATGTTTTTCTAGAATTCGAGAAGCAGTAGAGCAATTGAATCACTGCTACAACTCCAACGAAGGATACTACTTTCATTGCATTTCTCATGCAGAAAACGAATATTCGCCCCCTCCCTTGAGTTATGGCCTGGTCAGTTCAGGGTGTGTGTCTGTGCATTCGGGCAGTCACGTCTGCCCCAAATAAAGAACACCACCACGAACCGTTGCAATCGGGGTGGGTGGGTTGGTCGAACGCGGAAAGGCCTTCAAATTGGGTGGGGAATTTGACCAGGTCAAGCTTTGTACGGATTCGGAAATCAAAGCAGGGTGACTACTTGCATGAGTTTTAGATTTGCTGGGTTTTATGATTTTCATAAAATTTAAGGATTTTTTGTAGATGATTTTTCAGTTAATTTAAAATTGATTATCTCTGGTTTAGAATATCTAAATATTCGGATTTTTTACATTTTCAAGACTTAAATAAGATAAATTAATTTGAACTGTCAGATACCGAAAATTTTTGGGTATTAAAAGAAAGTTTTTTTTTTCGAGAAAGATTCCCACGTATACATGTGGGAGCCCATGGTCCCACTACCTTAGACAACTCACTAATTAATTGCTATCGATCGCACTATCGCGACTTGTCAAACTGGCCTGGGAATTTTAAAATTTCAAAAAAAAAATGATCAAAGCATTCCGATGTGGCTTGGTTGTTTTTTAACTATCAAAAGCGCACATCAAGCGAAAGTCCAGTTTGGTTTGGAAACGTAAATAAACAACTACTGGTAGCCTAGTTTTTCCGAATTCTTGGTGTCAAAAGTGCTTCAAAACTGTTGAGTTGTGTAATATTTGCCGTTCTTGACAGGTATGATGCGATTAATTCGACATGTAAACCGATGTCAACAATAACAACAATGACATTTCGTCTGTTGTGTGATATCTTGTGACAACGACCATTTTGGTCGAAAATGAGTTAATGATAACGTTTTACTATACTTAACAAACACTACAAGATGCTTTAACACTCCTCCGTCCAAGGCGGAAAAAAAGTTGGAACGCTAACTTCAACTCGCTGGTTCTCAGCCAAAACTCAACCAATCTGGATGATTCCTTTTTCCAGAGATTTGTACGGATCTCCAGATGAGCCTAGAACTTTGCAGATCTCGATTTGATCAATCCTTTAATTACTACGACTAAATTAGTCGGAGCAACTTTTTTTTCGCGTGTATTTCCGAAAAGCGACTCAAGCGGGAACATTTTTGCTACGCTGCAAAAATACAATAACTTTGCTAAAATGTTAGCAAAACCCATAAAATTATATATCAAAATTTCCGTTATGATCTCAGGATTATGATGAGCTTCTCAAATTTCCATTATTTTCTCAAAAAAATCACAAAACTACGTAAAACTACAGAAAAAATATAAAATGCCTCATTTTATGACTAGAACTTTATGGTAAAATCATTGATTTCATTGATTTTTTTATGAAAATGTTTCAAGTGATCTAAATTATAAGTTTCAGAATCATTCTGGGTGTGTTTCTTCCTAAATACTACAAAATTTTACCAAAACTACGTAAAATACAGAAAGTTTTATTGTTTCCTTTAGAACTTTATTTGCTTCATGATAAAATCATTGATTTTTTTTTTGAAAATGTTTCAAATGATCTAAATTATAAGTTTCCGAATCATTCTGAGTGTGTTTTCATCCTGAATACTACAAAATTTTACCAAAACTACGTAAAATACAGAAAATTTCATGCTTTCCTTTAGAACTTTATTTGCTTCATGATAAAATCATTGATTTATTTTATGAAAATGTTTCAAATGATCTAAATTATAAGTTTCCGAATCATTCTGAGTGTGTTTCTTCCTGAATACTACAAAATTTTACCAAAACTACGTAAAATACAGAAAATTGTATGCATTCCTTTAGAACTTTATTTGCTTCATGATAAAATCATTGATTTATTTTATGAAAATGTTTCAAATGATCTAAATTATAAGTTTTCGAATCATTCATAGTGTGTTTTCATTCTGAATACTACAAAATTTTACCAAAAATACGTAAAATACTGAAAATTTTATGCTTTCCTTTAGAACTTTATTAAATTCATGGTAAAATCATTGATTTATGGTATGAAAATGTTTCAAAAACTCTAAATTATAAAATTTCAAAACTTTATGTTTATGTTTTCATCCGAAAAGTAATATTAAAAAAAATACAAAATAAACTTCAATACAGATTTTTTTCAAAAAATCGAAATATTCGTTGCAAAAAATTTTCAACTTTATTTATCGATGTAAAATCGAATTGGCAATCAAAAATTATTTTAGTGATTTTGTTATAAAGTGCACCGTTTACAAGTTATAGCCATTTTTAGGTAACGTTTTTGAAAAAAGTCGCATTTGTTATTTTTTTTTTAATTAGTGCCCATGTTTGCCCACCTTTGAAAAAACTATTTGGCGTCATCCATAAAGTACGTCACGCTATAGGAGGGGAGGGGGGGGGTTGTTGCAAGCGAGACAAAGTGTTACAAGGGGGAGAGGGGGGTCCGTTAGACCGTGACGTCACGCTAGAATATTTCCTGAATACTGAAAATTCAGTCAAAGAATATATCTGAAAAAAGTATTTATTAGATAAAATTTACTCATAAATCAAACACGACACAAGGCTTTAAGAAACTGAGTTTCCGATGATAGATTTAATATGCTTAAATTATTATATTTTCAAAAAAAAACTGTTGATGGTGATTTTTATCACAACAACATTCAACAAAAAAAAATAAAAATCTAAACACAACCTGTAAAAATTAAAAACTTTCTCGATTGAACTCTGAATTTATAAATAATCCTATTTATAAATCATGTAATAATTATTCAAAAATCAATATGAAGGGGGGAGGGGGTTCAACAGAATGTGACGTATTTTCGAAAGGGGGGTTGGAGCCAGCGTGACAAAGTGTGACATAGGAGGGAGGGGGGGGGGGGGGGGGTAATTTTGGCAGATTTTAGCGTGACATACTTTATGGATGACGCCTTTTTGAAAAGCTGAGAAAATTTTCTATATTTTGCTTTTTTGAATTTTGTTGATACGACCCTTAGTTGTTGAGATATTGCCATTCACAGGTTGAAACACAGGAAAATTGATGTTTTCTAAGTCTCACCCAAACAACCCACCATTTTCTAATGTCGATATCTCAGCAACAAATGGTCCGATGTTGAAATATGAAACATTTGTGAAATTTTCCGATCTTTTCGAAAAAAAATATTTTCAAAAACTTAAAATCAAGACTAATATTTCAAAAGGGCGTAATATTGAATGTTAGGCCTTTAAAAAAAATCAGCTTTTCAGCTTTCAGCTTTTCAAAAATATGTTTTTCAAAGGTGTGCAAACATGGGCACTTATTTAAAAAATGAATAACTGCGACGTTTTTCAAAAAAATTACCTAAAAATGGCTTGACTTGAAAACGGTGCATTTTATACAAAAAAAAATACTGAAGCTCTTTTTGATTGCAAATTCGATATTACATCGAAACATGAAGTTGAAAATTTTTTGCGAACAATATTTAGATTTTTTGAAAAAATCTGTATTTATTCAAAAAATCATAACTCGTTCAAAGATTTTTGCCCATTCTGATAATTTATGACAAGTTGGCATTTGATGTACTCTGAAACATATCAGAAAAAAAAATAAAAATAGTGTTTTTTGCATCACCATTTTTTACCGTGTATTATGAGTTCTTATCCATACCTACAACTTTGCCGAAGACACCAAACCGATAAAAAAATTCCTTCAAAAGATACAGATTTTTGAATTTTCACATATCATTTTTGTATGAACAGCTGCCAAATTTGTATGGAAAATTAAATGAACGAACTAATTATGCAAAATGGCTTCTTTGGAAATACCGAAGACACCAAAATAGTTTCAGCCGGATAAAAAAAAATAAAATTAAAGAAAAAATACCGATTCTGTAGAGAACTGCTCCCATACAATAAGCTTCCAAAACAATGCTCTACATTCTAATACCAACATAAAATTATAAATATTATAAAATTTTCTGTATTTTACGTAGTTTTGGTAAAATTTTGTAGTATTCAGGAAGAACCAAACTAAGAATGATTTGGAAACTTATAATTAAGATCATTTGAAAAAAAATCATGAAATAAATCAATGATTTTACCATGAAGCAAATAAAGTTCTGAAGGAAAGTATCAAATTTTCTGTATTTTACGTAGTTTTGGTAAAATGTTATAGTATTCAGCATGAAAACACACTCAGAATGATTCGGAAACTTATAATTTAGATCATTTGAAACATTTTCATAAAATAAATCAATGATTTTATCATGAAGCAAATAAAGTTCTAAGGGAATGCATAAAATTTTTTGCATTTTACGTAGTTTTGGTAAAATTTTGTAGTATTCAGGAAGAACCAAACTAAGAATGATTCGGAAACATATAATTAAAATCATTTGAAAATTTCTCATGAAATAAATCAATGATTTTACCATGAAGCAAATAAAGTTCCAAAGAAAAGTATCAAATTTTCTGTATTTTATGTAGTGTTGGTAAAATTTTATAGTATTCAGTAAGAATCACACTCAGAATAACTCAGAAACTTATAATTTAGATCATTTGAAACATTTTCATAATATAAATCAATGATTTTACCATGAAGCAAATAAAGTTCTTATGGAAAGTATCAAATTTTCTGTATTTTACGTAGTTTTGGTAAAATTTTGTAGTATTCAGTAAGAATCACACTCAGAATAATTCAAAAACTTGTAATTTAGATCATTTGAAACATTTTCATAAAATAAATCAATGATTTTACCAAGAAGCAAATAAAGTTCTAAAGGAAAGTATAAAATTTTCTGTATTTTACGTATTTTTGGTAAAATTTTGTAGTATTCAGGATGAAAACATACTCAGAATGATTCGAAAACTTTTAATTTAGATCGTTTGAAACATTTTCATAAAATAAATCAATGATTTTATCATGAAGCAAATAAAGTTCTAAAGGAAAGCACAAAATTTTCTGTATTTTACGTAGTTTTGGTAAAATGTTGTAGTATTCAGGAAGAAACACACTCAGAATGATTCGGAAAATTTAAAATTTAGATCATTTGAAACGTTTTCATAAAATAAATTAATGATTTTACCAAGAAGCAAATAAAGTTCTAAAGGAATGTTTAAAATTTTCTGTATTTTACGTAGTTTTGGTAAAATTTTGTAGTATTCAGTAAGAATCACACTCAGAATGTTTCGAAGACTTATAATTTAGATCATTTGAAAAAAAAATCATGAAATAAATAATTGATTTTACCATGAAGCAAATAAAGTTCTAAAGGAAAATATAAAATTTTATGTATTTTACGTAGTTTTGGTAAAATTTTGTAGTATTCAGAATAAAAACACACTCAGAATGATTCGGAAACTTATAATTTAGATCATTTGAAACATTTTCATAAAATAAATCAATGATTTTACCATGAAGCAAATAAAGTTCTAAAGGAAAGTATAAAATTTTCTGTATTTTACGTAGTTTTGGTAAAATTTTGTAGTATTCAGTAAGAATCACACTCAGAATAATTCAGAAACTTATAATTTAGATCATTTGAAACATTTTCATAAAATAAATCAATGATTTTATCATGAAGCAAATAAAGTTCTAAAGGAAAGCATGAAATTTTCTGTATTTTACGTAGTTTTGGTAAAATTTTGTAGTATTCAGGATGAAAACACACTCAGAATGATTCGGAAACTTATAATTTAGATCATTTGAAACATTTTCAAAAAAAAAATCAATGATTTTATCATGAAGCAAATAAAGTTCTAAAGGAAACAATAAAATTTTCTGTATTTTACGTAGTTTTGGTAAAATTTTGTAGTATTTAGGAAGAAACACACCCAGAATGATTCTGAAACATATAATTTAGATCACTTGAAACATTTTCATAAAAAATCAATGAAATCAATGATTTTACCATAAAGTTCTAGTCATAAAATGAGGCATTTTATATTTTTTCTGTAGTTTTACGTAGTTTTGTGACTTTTTTGAGAAAATAATGGAAATTTGAGAAGCTCATCATAATCCTGAGATCATAACGGAAATTTTGATATATAATTTTATGGGTTTTGCTAACATTTTAGCAAAGTTATTGTATTTTTGCAGCGTAGCAAAAATGTTCCCGCTTGAGTCGCTTTTCGGAAATACACGCGAAAAAAAAGTTGCTCCGACTAATTTAGTCGTAGTAATTAAAGGATTGATCAAATCGAGATCTGCAAAGTTCTAGGCTCATCTGGAGATCCGTACAAATCTCTGGAAAAAGGAATCATCCAGATTGGTTGAGTTTTGGCTGAGAACCAGCGAGTTGAAGTTAGCGTTCCAACTTTTTTTCCGCCTTGGTCGTTCGTGTAAGTACGGGATGCCTTGGACGGAGGAGTGTTAATCCGATTTGGAAAATTCGCTTCCGTTTCCCGCAAAACACACTTGTGACATATACCATTTTATCATCATAATGATCATGCGCACTTGTGACACGTAATACATGTTTTTGGAAAATGTGGAAATTTTTTCTTGTTTTTCACAAATTTGTGTTGATACTTATGTTTTAAAAGCAACCCCATCTTATGCTTTCGAAAATACACTGATTAAGCCAATTAAACCATTGATTTGAGCTGGGAAAATAAAAACACTCAGCATTAATTTGTAAGGCATTATTACAAAATTTACGGCAAATTCAATAAAAATATTGTTAAGAACAGCTAATTATTGACTACATGTACGAATATTTTTCTGTATTCAATTAAGACATTAGTTAAAATATAGCTAGAAATTCGGCCCAGCCTATATCGTTAGATAATTCAAGAAAATATATATCAACACTTACATAAATTATGTCTAATTAAGAAATGTTTTGTTATAAACCACTAATAATTTGCTGCATGAAAAAATATTTCGGTTGATACAACGAAAAAAATTTTTGAAAAATAGTTGAAAAATATGTCCCAGCCAGTTTTTAACAGATGAGTCTACAATATTTCAGCTGAAAACAAGAAATTTATAGTTTTCTGATTTTTTTTTCATTTACAAACAAAATGACAATTCCAACTATTTTTTTAGTTAATTTTAGTTACTGGTGGTCAGCAATTTCGGGTTAACAAAATCAACAACCGATTGTTGAAAAAAAGCTGTGTAAAAAATTAACCCATGCTTTTAGTTAAATTAACCAAGATTTTCTTAGATTTGCCCCGGCCGGTCTCTCCGTGTACATCTAAACTTGAGTTTAGTTTGCTTATTTTATCTGTAAAATAAAAATTGTTCGCTTTGTCTAGTATTACTTTTCAATCAAAGTTTAAAAACAAGAATTATCAAGATTATTATGGTTTAGTAGGTACCATGAACCAAAGAGGTTAGCTTTAACGATGCGAAAGAACAAGTCGGACTAAATTTATAATTTTCATGTAAAACGATAAAACAAGGATTGAATTACTTTGCATTTATACATTTTGAAACTAAGAAGCTAAACAACATGAATTACCAATAAATTCAATTAACTTTCCTTTTGCCATATTAAATATTTACAACACGAAAGTTGCAACATGTGCAACAATTCCCATCATGCTTGTTTTTCTTTTCCCTTTCTATCGCTCTATCGCCAACGGTCATTTGCACAAGTTCCCGATTTACAACCTGGGTGTGATAATTATAGATCAACCTCTTTGCCCACACACACACATTGTGCTCTCTACAGCCACATCAGAATGTCCTTTTTTCCGCTCGAAAGTTGCTGCTGGTTTTGCAAGCACTCATTTGCGCTCCTCCTATTTGTGCCTGAAACCGTCAACCGACCGACGCGACGTGATAAATTGCTTTCCAATGCATGTCCCAGCGCCAGGGTTCCCGCGGCAAGTGGAGACGACTCCTAGGCTAGGCGTTTGTAGGGCAGCTAATTGAATATAAATTGCAATCAACGTCAACGGGGAGGAAGAAGAAGATGTTGTTGCTGTCCTGTGCCACCTGACGGCACGACATCTGATAAGAAGAAGAAGCAGACAGTTTGAACAGTTTAATTGTCCACTCAACAAGAAAGGGGGAAAGTAGAGCAATCGCGAGCCTGTTTCACAAATCGATACCCTAATGAGGGGCAGATCTTTTTAAAACAGTTGAATGTAGCACGCAATGTTTATTTTGATGCAAAAATAGTAAAAGAAAAGAAAAATAGAGGAAGAAAAGTAGATAATTGAAAAAGTACACAATCCACAATTACGGAAGCGAGAACCAATAGATGTTACATGCTACAGAAAAAAAGCTTCAAAGTTGAAAACCCTTATTGGAAACGTATTTCATGCTTTATCATTGATGTTTATGATTATCACGTGTAGAACAACAGGCTAGGAGTAACACATTTGTAACAAAGATACTATAATTGATTGCGCCGCGGAAAATTGCACGCTAGCACAAATGCACCCGAAAAAAAAAGAAATCACAAACTAGGCAGTGACGTGCAGTAACGTGAAAGTTGATCGAGTAAAACATTTTAAAATTATGTAATATGATTAATGTAATGTTAAAAGAATTTTGTGTCTTAATTTGTATAATTTTCACTTGATTTTTTCAGTATTTTTAAAACTAGGCATCCACAGTCATTAAAAATCGATCAAAGATGGCTAAAGAATGCAACAAAGAGTTTCTCAAAAGAGAAAGAGCTCAATATTCAACCAAGTACAGAGCGGATTCGTTAATTCGAATTTTGCTGCTTGGAATGTGCTTTTGACAGCTGTCAGCCGTTTCAATTAGCGAATTTGGATTTGCTTTCATTAGAATTCGCTCTGTAACTCGAAAGAGCTGCTCTCTGGTAAAAAAAAGTAGGCTGAAAACAAAATCGTAGGCTTGAATTAGTTGGAGGACGTTTTGACTATGTCAAACAAACAAACAAAACTGGCACTTGTTCGTGTTTGACAGTTTGCCAAACTCGAAAATTTGTTATCGCGAACTCGCAAATAAAGCAAAATGTATGCAGAATGACGTTTCGGCAAACAAACAAAGCAGGCACACTGCCAAACTGCCAAAAAGTTTGTTTGTGATAGTCTTATACGTCTTTGAGAAACTGAATACACTCAACCCCCGGTGGTTGGTCCCTTTTTCGTTTGACACTTTTTTAGTTTGTACCCCGTTGGTTGGTCAAAGTCAAACTAAAAAAGTGACGAACTGTCACTTTTTACACGGCGCTCACGCACACTACCAAAATAAACGTTTAGTAGTGTGTGTGAACTCTGTGTAAAAGCGGTGTCAAACTAAAAAGTGACCCCGTTCGTTTGACAACAGTTGGTGTCAAACCATCGGGGTTTGAGTGTAGAGTAAAACTACTATAATTTGAAAAATTACGTTAAAATATTTTTATTTTGATAACTAAAGAAATATTTTGATAATAAGTAAAATAGTCTAATTTTTAAATAAACGATCTCATTTTTTATAAGAACTAATCTGTTGAAATCTATCTTTAATGCTTTAAGATTTTTAGTTTGTCAGTGAATTTGATTCATATTTATTGTGCACGATCTCATCACTATACGTATTTTAGATAAACTGGCAAACAATACCAACATCAGTTATTCTAGAACCCTAGAAATAGACGACAACCAAAAAGAGACAACGTTTGTTACACTACCACATAGATATAAGAAAGTGTTAGTCAAACCCAAATGTAGACCATTGTTTAGATGTGCAGCACACACACAAACTACCGCAAAGTTCGCAAATTTATGAGGTTCCCAAAAAAAAAACAAATACAAAATCGATTTCAAATTGCAGCAAACAACAATAAGCAGCACTCAAAAATAACTGCACACACACACAAACAAACATACACAGTTTTAAGAGCAAAAACATCACCAAATAATCGAATAACGGGCCGCCCATACAAATGAAAAATGAAAACAATAAAATTGTCGTACAAGAAACTGCTGAATTTCGATCCAAAAGACGTTAAATTTAAAACAGTAAACAAACTATCGAGTCCAAATTACAGGAAAAATAACTTGCGTCAAGTGAACGCAATAAAAAAATCAAGATCATATACGAGAACGTGAAACTAAATCTAGTCAAATATTTGAAGAAATAAAAATGGTGAGACATCGTTTCTAAGGCAAATGCAATAAGTCACCACACTA
The DNA here is from genome assembly GCF_016801865.2 of Culex pipiens pallens. Lineage (NCBI taxonomy): Eukaryota > Metazoa > Arthropoda > Insecta > Diptera > Culicidae > Culex > Culex pipiens. The sequence goes on from NC_068938.1 coordinate 122,905,913, forward strand.
CTAAGCGTTCAGTTGTTCTATTCTATTAGTGCAAATCTGATTTACACACACACATTTTGTACGCAATCCATTATATTTTAAAAATAAAGATATCAAATGTTCGGTGTAAATTATAAAAAAATGTGTTTGGTTGTTTAAGATGACAGCATCAGAGTAGGCGCGGAAGCAGCGCCACGCCGCAGTTGGCGGTTTCCCAGCGAACTACGCATGCTTTGATCGAGGCTTTCTTTTCTGCGTTCCCACGGAATAACTCGATCGTGTTGCACATTTACCAATAATTTTATTTGATACACCAATAACAAGATAGATCAACAAACAGGTTGAGTTTGACTATAGCTTGCATCACATCAGAATAGACTTTGTCCCGAATAAATATTCCCTTCCAACACAAACGCACACAATGATATTTTCCCACAAATTTGGTATTCCCTCCTTCTTTCTAAAATGCAATTTCCCACTTACCTTTTCCCCTTGTCCCAAAGCGCGCCTTTTTAATACGGAATCTGGTTCTGATAATACTGGATCATGTCGTACGTCCGCGTGCGGAAGTTCTGGTACGAGTTCCGGATCACGCCGAGCATGTGGGCCGCCGCTTCTTTGTTGTTTTTCGTCGGAACAAAGCGCTGCTTCAACAGCGTAATCGTCTGTCCCCGGAAGCACGGCAGCCCGGTGTCCAGCATGAGCGAAACCAGCGTCACGATCGCGTCCTGGTAGGGTCGGATCGCGAGGAACGACTGCACGCACAGATCGCAGAACCACTTGAACGGAGCGGCCTCCATCTTGCCGCCCATGACCATCACCATCTCGTCCGTGAGCTTCAGGTCGGGCTCGAAGCCAATGTTGCCGCCCGGTGACGACTCGAACATGAAGCCAAAATCTGAAGAGTAATCGTTGAATCATCTTGTTTCGAGTCTAGGAAGTTCCCACACTTACCAATATGGATGATGTGACCGTCCTTGTCGATCATGATGTTGCCATTGTGACGATCCTTGATCTGCAGCAGATATCCGATCACCGAGTAGGCGGCCATCGACTTGACAAAGTTACTGCGAGCCGCCTGGAACTCTTTGGACGTTTCGTCCCCGTACTGGTGCAGGAAGTACTCGTACAACCCAGAATCCGTCTGCCGTCCCAGCTGATCGCGAGACTTGGCGTTCGGAACGCACTCGATCACGCCACACTAAAACAATCAACCAGTAAGTCAACTTTCCAAAATCCCCCAAACATCCCATACTAACCCCCGGAGCCGTGGCGACCACCCGGTACGGAAACAGGAACAACTCCAACCCCACTTGCTGGAAGATGTTCTTGAAGATCGAAATCACCTGCAGCGCCAGCATGTCCTGCCGCACGTCATCGCCCACCTTGAAGATGGCAGCCTGCCACATTTCCGGACCCATCGAGCTCAACTTCGGCCCGCCGTCCAGCTGATTGTTCGGATTGTTCGAAACCTCCATGGCCATCGTCTCCAACTCGTTAATACCGCACCGATGCACCCGGAACCGGGCCAAGTACGGTGCCTTCGCCGCGCTCTGCATGGGCGTTCCGCTGTTGTAATCGATATCCAGCACCATCGCTTCCGGATTCGACGGCAGGTAGCACCCGGCCTGCACCTTGATACGGCTGAGCGCATCCAGGCAGGCCTTCTTGCGGGCTTGCCCCTTCGGGAACGAACGGATCTCTCCGCTGACGGCTGCACAAACACACGAATGGTAAGGAAATCTTGTGAAATCGTTCATATTTAGTAATTTTACCTGTAATTTTGCCGAAGAAATCAAACTCCCGCTCGTAGAAGCGCTTCGCCGGACCGGACAGGGAAGAGATGATGTTCGCGGACAGGGCCTCCAGACCGTCGTACAAAACAGCTGGAAACGAAACCAGGGAAATACTTGCTAAGACTACTTGCAACGCGGCTCTACTTTGTTCTAGCTGTTTCATTTTTTCAAATAGAACTGAAACAGACCACCCGCAACGCGGAGTTGCAGTTTTATTTTTCGAGCAGTATTTTAAAACCGAAATAAAACTGCTCGACGAGTTTGTTTCAAACGTGAGACGATTTGGAACTGAAATAGAACTCAGTTTCAAAAATATTCAGAAATATAGATATATCCACGTTTTCTTACACATACACCATGATGCTGTGTTGATAATCAATCGCACACAATTAAAAGCCTTTTGTTGAAACAACATTTAGATCAGCGCGTTGCGAGCATTGTGTTCTAGTTTCATTTCCGCCAGTTCTAAAAATTTAAAACTGCTCGCAATTTGAAACAGTTATAAAACTTTGCGCTGCAGACAGTCTAAGTTGATGTGTTCCAGTTTAAGTACTCGAAAGAAGCCTACACTCAAAGTCAGAAGTATCCCTCAAAAGGGTACTTTCAATCCTCAAAAAGGATACTTTCTATCCTTTTTTAAAGTTCACCCGGCGTCACCCTTTTAAAAGGGTATGTCAAATTCAATACATTTTCGATACCCTTTTAAAGGGTGACGACGGGTGAACTTGAAAAAAGGATACTTTTTACTTTGAGTGTAATTTTGGGTGGTTGATTGCATTCAACATAATGTGGACACTTTTATGCAAACAACACCGGCGAACTAGAATGTGGGTCATTCCAGGTCAACTGGGTACACTTTTGGACTCGACCTTCACCGATTTGGACCAAACTTGGAGGGAACGTTCATCTACCGATAGTTAACAGAAATCCCAAGTTTGGTGCTGATTGGACCATCCCTCTTGTTCGACGTGTTCCTCGCACGTGCACCTTCTGTGCAAAAACCTTGACGTGTATATTTTTCCGTGTACTTGATTTAGCCAAAATAAAGGAGGAGTTTTAGCGTGTAATCGACAAAGTAAGACACGCGTTTTTGACTCGATCCGACTGCGGAAGACTCGATGGAAACGGGAAACATTGTGGTCCTACACGAGTCGGATGCTGGAGTAGTTTTCCGGGAGTGAATTTGACGGATTTTCGACGGAAAATCCGATTCGATCACGGTCGACGTGTGTATGTGCGTGTGTGTGACATCGAGGGCGTAGCACCCACGCCGTGAAAAGTGCGCGATCCGACAGCCAGTGCTGGTGGAAGACCGGGGCAGTGCTCCGGAAGATCGGAAAAAGGTTCCGAAAGACTGGACAAGGGTCCGGAAGTGACGGAGAAATCGGATTCGATCGCGCGGCAAATGTGCCCGTGTGTGATTGTGTTTGAGGGGCGTCGAGGCGTAGCCCCACCTAGCGACGGACATGACGGATGATGTTGAGAACGCCCAAAGGTAGTAAGAAGACGCGAAGAAGAAGACCCCCGGAAAAAAGCGGAGAGCAAAGTGACGCTCAAAAGATCGAGACGCAAGTGAAAGTGGTTCCGGTTACGCCAATCAGCAAGCAGCTTGAGGAACAGCGGCGAAAAGAGGAAGCTCGGAAGATGGACGAGCAGCAGAAGGTGCTGATGCGGCGGCGGGACGCGGTGGCGGAAAAGCTGGACCGAGTGAAAGCAGTCATCCAATCGAGCACCGAGCAACTGAACCAGAACTTGCAGAACCTGCACTTCTTGAAGCTGCAGTTGAAGACGGTGGAGGCCTGTTACGGTGAGTTTAACGCGTTCCAGAACCAGAACTACGGACTGGCAATAACTCCGGAGCAGGAGAAGCAGCACCGGGTGTGCTACTTGAAGTTCGAGACGCTGCACAACCGTTTGACGATTCAGCTTAACGAGTTGATCGAACGGCTCTCAAAGCCGAGCGTTGCGCTCATCCCGGCCGCACCCGCGAGTTCGGTTATGTCGCAGTACCTGTCGCCGCTCAGTGTGCCCTTGCCAAAGTTTGACGGCACTTACGAGAACTGGTTCTTGTTCAAGTGCATGTTCAGGAGCGTGATGGACCGGTACCAGGGTGAGGCTCTGTCGATGAAGCTGTACCACCTTCGGAACTCATTGTTTGGGAAAGCGGAAGGCGTGATCGACCAGGACATCATAAACAACAACGACTACGAGGCAGCGTGGGCTCTCTTGGTAGAAACCTACGAGGACAAGCGAGTGATTATCGACAAACACATCGAAGCTTTGTTCAATCTACCGAAGATCACAAATGACGACGCCGTCGCGTTCCGGAAATTGATTGACACTTGCGTCAAGCACATCGAGGCATTGAAGAATCTGCAACTTCCTGTCGATGGATTGGATGAGCAGATGCTGATGAACCTGCTGGCAATCGCAACGAAAAGCCGGAGAGCTACCGTCGTACGCGGCCACGACCGCGTTCCTAGAACTAAAGTGCCGAGTTCTGGAGGTGGTGGAGCAGTGCAGTGAAACAGTTAGAATGGTTAAGCCGCACAGATTGGTAGCGATGCTGATAGCTGGTACGCAGAAGTGTTCCGTATGCATCCGATAACATGGCTTGAACGGTTGCGAGCAGTTCAAGGTAAAATCCGTCAACGAGAAGTACAGCCATTTGCGGAAATGTGGGTTGTGCTTCAACTGTTTGTGGAGAGGACATCACGTGGCAGCATGTACTTCTACGAACACCTGCAAAATCTGTGGCAAGCGGCATCACACCATGCTGCACACTGATGGAGTGAAGAAGCAGATGGTCGTTCCGATCTCTGCGGCGCCGGTTACGCCAAAAACCAACGGACAAACGCCAGCCAGGACCTGCCAGGAAACAGACACTTCTTTCGACCGCCGTCGTACTGGTGAACGACGGAAGCAGCGGCCAGCACTTGTGCCGGGCGCTCATAGACTCCGGGTCGCAGCACCACTTCGTCACGGAACAATTTGCCAACAAACTGGCGATCAAGAAGGAGCGTGCCGACTACCAGGTTAGTGGTTTGCACGGTAGCCAAACGAGGATCAGCAACCTGGTCAGAGCGTCGGTGAAGTCCCGCGTCGCCGATTTCTCAACCGAACTAGAGTTGTTGGTCACTCCGCGAATCGTCGCTGACCTGCCGCCGAAATCAGTCGACATCACAAGCTGGAACTTGCCGCCCAACATTGAACTCGCCGATCCAAGGTTCAATTCAGCAGGGCAGATCGATATGCTCTTGGGAGCTGGATTGTTTTGGAACCTTCCCACGCTCCGAGAAACTGAGTTGGGATGGGTGATTGGCGGTGTCTTGAAGCATGCAGCAGATTGAATCTACAGAAGCGAGGATGTTCGACGTGTTTGAAAAGACGTGCACCTTCTGTGCAAAAACCTTGACGTGTATATTTTTCCGTGTACTTGATTGAGCCAAAATAAAGAAGGAATTTTAGCGTGTAATAGACAAAGTAAGAAGCACGTTTTTGACTCGATCCGACTGCGGAAAAAAAACGGGAAAAAGGCCACGCCCTATTTTTTGACGATTTTCTAAAAAAAAAATCTTTTAATCATAACTTTGCAACTATTTGAGCGAAAGACTGCCGACTTGCCGAGCTTCCGTGGCCGTGAGTTTACGGGTTTCGCCTTGTAAGCGGAAGGTGATGGGTTCGATTCCTGTCTGGCTCGGCAAAGTCAGATCCCTTAAAAGAGTAAATATGCTCACTGGGAATACTGACCGGTAGGGGATGGGTTTCGACTAGCGGCGTGCTGGGTTTCCAATCCAGAGGTCGTGAGTTCGATTCTCGTACCGGGATGATGAAGTTTTAAAAGATTTTCTACAGATTACATTTTCTGTTTTGGCCAATTCCTTATAATTTTATTTGTTTTATTTTATCACCATCGTGTTCCCCGGACAATTTTACATAATATTCAATGTAAACCTCAAACTAAAATGAACTATTCGCAAAAACAGCGATTTTACTGAAAAAAGTTTGTATTTGCGCAGCACTCTGTCCTATGAATTCAAATCCGAAATAAGTTTCTCACATACAAAAACCGAACTATGCGGAATTCATCATTTTTTGTTGAAAAGTACACCGTGTACTTCCGAGTGCTGCGCAAAATCATTTCTTATTTTTATCGAATTCCTTGGACAATTTTCTATAAAATGCAACTTGTAGAAAGTCTCGTGGCGCGGTGGTTAGCGGCTTCGGCTGCCGATCCCTAAGTTGCTATGGGGCGCGGGTTCGATTCCCGCCTTATCCTCTTGGCCTTCTATCGGATGGGGAAGTAAAACGTCGGTCCATTTGCGTAAAAGAGGTTTTGGGTGACATAACCTTCGGATGTCTAGAAATGAGCAGAAACTTGCAATAGAGCCCACAAAAGACCCGGGGGTCGTTAAAGTGGATTGCTTTGCTTTTTAGAACGTTCCCTCCAAGTTTGGTCCAAATCGGTGAAGGTCGAGTCCAAAAGTGTACCCAGTTGACCTAGAATGACCCATGTATGAAATTGAATGCCAAAAACCGCTTCCCTTATACGGATGGGACTATCCATAAACCACGTGAACACTTTTGTGGAATTCTCAATCTCCCCCCAAACACTGAGTAAAATAAAACCTCGCTGCGCGAATTCTGTCTTTTTATCATGGAACAATCACCGTGGTCCACACTTATACCTACCAAACCAAATACAGTATTTTTGCCTTCCTCACCTCAATGAGGAAAGGCTTTAAAATCACTCGAAAAATGAAATTCTTTATTTGACCTTTATTTGAGACTCACCTTCACGTATAACTATCGACTCAGAATCAGATTCTGAAAAAATGTCTGTGCGTGTGTCTGGATGTGAGTCCGTGCACCGAAAAATATGCACTCGATTATCTCCGGACTGGCTGAACCGATTTGGACAGTTTTGGTCTCATTCGATCCGTCTTGGGGTCCCACAAGACCCTAGTTAATATTATGAAGTTTAGAAAAGTACTTCAAAAGTTATGCTAAAAAACGATTTTAGCTAAACTTCGGAAGATTGTGAAAAGGGTGGTTTTTGTAAGAAAACCCATCATGCTACACACTAAAAAATTATGAATATTACATTTAACGGAATTGCCAATCTAACGTAAATATTATTCATGTAAATCTGTTCATGATGTAAAATTATGTGTGTTTTACTCCAATATCGAAGAAAATCGAGAAACTGACCAACACATCTCATAACACCTAATAATAAATCAATAATGACTTAACTTTACATCTAATATGATGCACATAGTTGGAGCGTGTTTTCCGATGTAATATTCAGTGTAATTTGACTCAATTGTACTTGCTCTTGATGCCTTTTGCTTGAACGTGCAACGCGGTGGCCGCCATGTTGATTGTTGTGGTTGCGGTGCGAAAATCAAAATTGTTGATCGCTTCAAAATGTGTCTTAATTTTATTTGATTTGGCCAGAAATTCCTTCAGTTTTCGTTTGAGAAGACCTATTAACTATTGAAAAGGTAGGTGGAAATATTATCTGTGAAATACTTAGAAATCTAACTGATGTGCTTTTTGGTTTTGAAATGTTCCAGGTTTTATGTGCCACGACCACTTTTTGAAGCACCTTGAACCGTGGTACCGTTAAACGGGGTGACTTTGATAGCCGGGGTGACTTTGATAGGTTTGCGATTTTTCCGCAAAATGAAGAGTACAATTAAAATACGTAAGGAATGGTTCAGAAACATACTGACCGTGGTAGAGAAGTGTTCAAAGTACCTCAAGAAGAACTTTTCATAATTTTTTGAAATGTTTATAAAGTTAGTTAACTATAGTTAAGAAAATGTTGATGGAAGTCATTATTTTAAACTTCTCAAAGTGTCATGATTTTCTCAATGATCATGATTTTTAATCGGAAAACGAAATGCATTTTCGGATTCTTTGGACAATTTTCCACTAGGAGAAGGTTTAATAAGTTTGTAAATAATAAATATTATCTGTTTTTGAAACACAGTTTAAAAAAAACTTCAAATTTATAGGCATTTTTAGTTGAACAAATTTCATGTAAAATGTGAAAACTTGTGATTCGTGCTTCGAATTCAGTATAAAATGCAATATAAATCGATAATTTTATAAACAAAACTAGTTTTAACAAATTTCAGGCAAAATTCCGACTTTTTAACAATTTTACCTAAAATTTATATGTATTTAGTTAAAAAGCTTATAAACATAGTTAACTTAACATAAACATTGATTTTTTTTCTTGCAAACTATATCAGCTACTTTAGTGATGGTACATTTAACGTACAAATAAAGTTTGAACATCTTAAATATGATTTTAACAAGAAAAACTATGACTATCAAAGTCACCCCGGAATTAAAACTAAGAATTTTTAACGTAACTATTTTTCTAAACACAATTGAAAAAACTTTTTTTCCAAAATTGTGCATGGACTTTGTGTGGCCTACCCCAGTACATGTTTTAAAAATAATAATCTTGAGAAAAACCTTACCTGTTGAAAAATATTCTAATAACAAATTGAAATCCTATCAAAGTCACCCCGGTTTACGGTACCCTACAGGATTTGGCCAAGAGAAGTGGAAGTGAACGGTTGCTGGTGCCGCTGTAGACGTTTTAAGCAGCCATGGCCTTCTCAAGCTCGAAGATTCCAAGGAGCCATCCCAAGGAGGAGAAGCTTCAGGACCGACTAAATACCGTGGACCAGAAGCTGCACGGGCCAAATTACTTTACTCCGGTTGCTGAAAGAAGTCTAGCTGTTTCTGCTTCCCAAGCCATCTGGCAGGTTAGTTCATAGAATCCGGAACCGGAAAGCGAGAGAGAACCATGTCAAGTGTCGCGTATGAAAAAAAAAGTTGATTAAGTGCAAATAAAATGATTTATTCCAGTATTAAAGTGGCGTTTTTTTCTTTCTAATAAGAAACAGATAATTCTTATAGGAATGGTTCCCACCAAAATTACGTTTAGTGTAATTTTACACGACCATATCGATTCATGGTTTGGGTCATGTAATATCCAAAACAGATGTAATTTTAAGTCTTATTTGACGCTCCAGGTATGTGCATCAATTAGACAGAAAATTACACGATTTTTTCGAAGTGTGTATATATTATTAGAAAGGTATTTGAAAGACCTTTCCAACGCGCTGAGATTGAAAGAGATTGAAAATCTGTCAACCCCATCAAAAGTTATGAGCACTTAAGTGTTATTTTTAGACTTTTTTGAAGCCGGATCTCATATATTTTGATGAAAAACTAGTCCGGGTCTATCATGCGACCCCATAGGTAATCAAAAGACCTTTCCAAAAAGCCCAAAAGATTGAAGATCTGACAACCCTATCAAAAGTTATAAGTACTTTAGTGTTTTTGATACACGATAATTTGATAAAAAAAGTGTTATTTATACACTTTTTTGAGGATGTGTAGTGTCTTTACTTTATGATTGTGAGGAAGGCACCAACCACCTAAAGGTGGATTAAGTAACGTTTTTTTTTTTTTGGAAATCTAATTTGAGTGATTAACAAAACCAAACGTGGATCTTCATCAAAGATACCATAAACCGGTTGAGAAGAGAGAATTTAAAAGACGACGAGAGAAGCGAGCGGAGAAGAAATCGACCAACGAGCGGAAACAGGAAATGCATTTCGCACAAAATGGCGATTTGAAAATAAAACTGGAAATGTGCGACTAGAAGTACAACAAGATGTGGCAGTAAGGGATATTGCAAAAAGAGGAATAGAAATGGAAGAGGAAAGAAACGCTTGGGAACAATATCCAAATCATGATATAGAATGTGAAGTCCGCATTCGGAGTGTTGGTTGGTTTCGAAAAGGCGAAACTTACGATCTTTGTTGTGCATCTCCTCGTCGATGTACATGTTGGTCTGCATGTTCCAAATCAGCTGGTGGGCCACAATCTGCGAGCGCTTGGATATGTGCTTGATGAACTCCGTCACGTAGCCCATCTGCAAAAACAGACTCAAATGTTAGTAACTAGAAAGAGTAAAAGAATCCACTTCTTACCGTATCGTGCCGCAGCGCTTGCACCAGCTGGGGAATGTAGGGAAGCACGGCTTCGGCCGGGTACGCGTTGAGGGTGTTGACGGCGTACTGCGCAGTCAGCGGATGCGTCGGATACTGGCGCGAGAAGTACGAGAGGGACTGGATCGGGTTGACGCGGGCCCACGTTAGCATGTAGACGAGCTCGGGAGCCTCGTTGAGGAGGGTTCTCGTCGTGACGAGATATTTGAGTGCTTCCGGGATGTGGATGGCGGCTAGCGGGTCCGAGCAGACCAGGCGGGTCACTTCGTCTTCGATGGTTTCGGCGTTCCGGATACGCTGGGGCAGGAAGATGGCGAGGGCTGGGTTGTAGGACCAAGCGAGGCGGGTGTAGTCGCGCCAGACGTTCAGCTTGATGGGGCGAGCGCGCCACTCGGAGACGGATTCTTCGCCGAGAACTTGTAGTTCCGGGGTGGAAAGAGGGTTCGCCCAGATAAGCATGAACTCGATCTCCACGGCTAGCAGTTCCAGAATGAGGTTGCGCTTCTTCATGTAGTCCTTGTCGTAGGCGTCCTTCTGGTAGGGTGGACGCTTGATCCGGCTCGATCGCTTCGAAAGCGTTGACGTGGAGTGAGGAATGGTGTTGTACCAGCCGGCGTTTCCACTGCTGGTGGAGCGGGCTACTTCGCTTCCGGCGAGCGAAACGGTATCCAGAGAAGACTTGTTGACGGAGAGATTTTGCGTCGTCGCCGGGTTTAGATCGTAATCGCTTACTTCCGAAGCGACGAGGTGCTTCTTTTCGCTGCGCATAGTCTGCCAGAACTTGAGCAGGACCCCGATGTCTTCGAGCAGCGCTTCTCGCGGTTGGCTTGGGCAAAGTTGGGGTCCGCAGAAGTAGTCCAGCGCGTTGGCGTAGATCCGCTCGCGCAGGATGTTCCTGGCAAGCGATTTCGGGATCGTGTTGCCTTGCAGAAGAGACAAGCCGCACTGGAGCAGCTTGAAACGGCATCCGACGGTTGAGATGTGTCGGGTTTGCTTGAAATCTCGGCTGAACGGAAGACACCGATGGAGCAGCATGCAGAACATCTCGACCTTGTCACGGTTGCAGTATTTAGCGGTATCGACCATCTCCGATAGGAGCTGAAGCCAGATCAAGTGTGGAGCGACGACGATGGGCTTCGGAACAAGCTTACAGCCCTCGTAAGCCGCCAGCGGACTGGTAATGTCGACTTCTTCCGTGAACAGCCCGATCCGCTTGTCGAACGTGGTTTGCCAAGCGGTGACCATCTCCTGGATGAAGCAAAGCTCTAGGTCCTGCCGGGCTGTCAGGATCCACTGCCAGCACTCGACGGCCGTTTCCATCGCGGATTCAGTAAAGAGCTGAACCTGGGAGGAGGAGATCGCGTGCAGCAACTTCCGATTGGCGCTGGAGCAGAGGATTAGGTAAGCGGTGGCTCTCCAGAGAGCTCCACGATGCTTGGGGTCATTCTTCTCCGCGCAGGCGTCCCAAATTTCCTTCACCAGACGGTCGGCCAAACCCTTCTTCTCCTCGTCTTCCAGAACCGACAGCAGTCCGGAGATTTCTCCTGCGTATTTGCTACGCAGACAGAGAACCGACACGAACTTGGAGGTGTCACTGTTGACGCAGTGTGGCCGCTTCGAGGTCGTCTGGATGCTCGCGTTGGTGACCCAGGTGTGGAGGATCGAATCCACAGCCAGCGCCAGCCCGCTGTGGTTGGAGAGAGTCGTCGACGGTACCTGGTTTGGGTACTCTTGCAGATGACTTCGGGTGGACTTGGGAGCCCACTTCATCGCCTCGTTGACAATGCCCTGGCAGCGGTCGGCAAAGTCCTTGACACGGCTTTCACGCGCCGGAAGACTGTCCATCAACTGCAGAGTGTACGGAGTGGACGCCACGCGCAAGGTCGGCGTTTCTTCGTTGGGATCCAGCGTCAGGGAAAACGCTAGCAGCTGGAGAACGTCCAGCATGCACCACAGAACCTTCCGGTTCCAAAGGAGATGCGGGAACTTGTCGACCAGCTGGGAAAGATACTGATCCGCCACGAGCTGGATCTGCTTGTGGATGTGGTTGAAGTAGACCAACAACAACATCGCTTGCGATTCCAGAACCTTCTCCCTCACAACATCCTGCGCCAACAGGACGCTCCGGAACTTCTCAAACACCTGATCCCCGATACAGCGGATACACTGCCACATCCCGTACTTGTCTTTCAGCAGCGCGTTATCGCACAGGTAGTTCAAGATCGGCTCCAAGCTGGGCTCGGAAGCGTTCTCAACGCGCAGAATCTCCAGCCAGTACACGCTCAACAAATAGGTACACTGCGCGAACGTCAACTTATTAATGCAAGCCGTAATCTCCGCCGGAGGATGATCCAACAGGACCAGAATCTGACTCCTCAGCTCGTTCAAGCTGACGCTGTCCGACCGGATCGCCGAGGTGTAGTTCAGCTCGCGCATCTCCGACCGGTGCGCCGTCTGTGATATCAACAGCGGAGATTTGGCCGCGATCTGCTGCACTCCTTGGTACCAGTCGGACGGCCAGAGGCGCGCATTGGTGAAGCCCATCACGACGCAGTACAGCCAAAAGTCCTTGAACAGCTTGTGCAGCCGCTGCTTGGCGTTCTTGATGGGTGGGAGCCGGCGCACCAGAACCTGCAAGATCGTTGTGACCACTTTAGAACTGACCAGGGTTGTGGAGTCTATTTTAAGATCGATGTCGGTTGACAACATTTCACGGTTGGAGTCGTAGTCGATGGTGTCGGAACTCTTTTAAGCGAAGATGGCGTTCGAATTGTGAACGTCCGAAATGTCAAAATCGCTAAGTTGCACCAACATTAGAAAATAAATGTGGCTGTCATGCCATGGCACACTTTTTTCGTAATGTTGGTACCACTGCGTGACTTTGACATTTCGGGCGTTCACAATTCGAACGCCATCTTCGCTTAAAAATCTGGATAAGTGTGGAGTCGCTAAACACAGCACATTCAAAAGACCCGGATTCGGATCCAGTTATTTGTCGAAACAAAAGTTGTTGTTGGAGACGGAGTTGGTGGAGTCATATATTTTGGAAAACTGAAGCCGGAGTTGATTTTTGTTCTTTGTTTTTCTTTCGAAAGCAGGAGTCGGAGTCGCTAAATCTTCGGAAACCGGAAGCATAGTCGATAAAAATATGTTGGAGTCTGAGAAGTCGGTCGGATACTTTTGAGCCGGGCTATCGAGAAATTAAAAGTGAGAGTGTGTGCAACATGGAGTTAAACTTTCTGTGAAGTTGCTGTGAAGATTACCATAGCACTTTGAAAAGTTTAACTCCATGTTGCACGCACACACTCTCACTTTTAATTTCTCGATGGGCTCAGAGTCGGAGCCAGAATCGATGGAGCCGGGTACCCGGAGTAAGAGTCGATAAATTTAGGGAAGTCGGAATCGGAGTCTGAATCACTAAATCTTCCACTTTGTATGCGAGTTATTGTTGGCGTCGGAGTCGGTGGAGTCGGGTACTTTTGAGGACCTGGAGTCGGAGTCGCTAAATCTCTAGAAACCAAAGTCGGACCCGCTAAACAATCCCAATATACTCACGGCAATCACCGGAATCAGCATGCCCAGATTGCCGGCGCTCGAGCTGGCCTTCTGGGCCGCCCCCGAGGTGCTGTCGTACGACCGTTCGCCCTCCAGCCCGATCTGCACAAACAGCTCCAGCAGCTTCCCGAGCAGGTCCAGCATCTCCAGCTCGCCCTGGATGTTGGCGGCGATGTTGGCCAACGCGTTCACCACCGCGTCCGACACGTGGTGGTACGACTTCCTGTAAACACTTTTAAGTTTGAGCCAACCAAAGAGCGGGAACGTCGTACGTCGGGATTGGGGTGTGTAATTGGATGGGTGGTGGGGTTGTTTGTGTGTGTGTGTAAGTGGGGGTAGTTTGGAGATTGATTGGGAAAGAACGTAGAAAAAGAGACTCGGTTATTCGGTAAACTCGGCAGAATAAAACCTTATGTTGTACAAACTATGCAGATGAAAATTGTTGAGGGGACAGATTTGACAGAGGTTGATGATGTTGTACAGTTCGGGTGACACGGATTAGTTCTTGAATAATGGAAATGGCTGTTATTTAAGACTAAATCATTACATGAAAATTGAAGATTTCGATCAAAAAAACTTGTTTTAATTGGATTGAACTAGTTACATGAGCAATTCTCCCCAAAATCAGCATTTTAGATTTTTTTTATATTTCTTGGTGCTTTGACCATTTTGGCCATTTAGTGACAGCAATACCATGTACAAATGGTAAATAAATATCCAAAAATCTGTAAGGGGCTATCCACGAATTACGAGAAAACTTTAGGGAGGAAGAAAGGGAGAACGAGTTGAGTGGTTTGTGGACAGCTCCTAACGAAATTAATTCTCGTTTTGGTTTCTTCGGCAAAGCTGTAGGTAGAACAACGAAAGGAGTGAAATTTTACATAGAGAAATTTTTATAATCATGCTTATCCTAAAAATCGGAAGCAAAGCCGAAAAATGTGCGCACCAAAGTTCTTCAAGTTGGCTATTCGTCTAGTAATCCGATCATAATGTTTACCTTTTTTGACAGTAGTGGCCGTGGGCAAATGGATTCCAACACCACCTGTACTGTCAAAAAGGTAAACATTGTGATCGGATTTCTAGACGAATGACACACGATTGGTTCAAGGACACCTTTAATTTGTGGCGATTTGATGACCAAACAATTTGAAGAAACTTTTCCCATTATCGAAAAACAAGTTGAAACCAGTGAGAATTATTTACGACGATTTCATTAAACGTTTCATCCGTAATGGTGAGCGACTGTGTGTGTTTCGGGGTAGGTAAAATTACATAATTCTGAAGTAATAAAATTCTTAAGTTTGTATATTACCAACATATACAATTTGGATCATTTTTTCTTCAATCTATAGGTAAATGCCTTTTCCTGGCATCATAACCAGGCAAATACGGAATAATGGTTTGGTGCTGCTCTTGCTCTTAGAAAACCTGACTAAAAACCAGAAAAGGGAGAAGGCAAAAGAGTTGTTTTAGATCTAATGCAATTGTTCACGGATAATAGGAGAGAGGTTCGAATTTTTCAAGACACAAAATCTTTGCACGGGAACGCTCCGTAAAAACAAGTCTGATTTGCCGGGCAGATTCATCAAAACGGACAGCACCTTGACATCTTTCAAACACCGATCGTGCCTCACTTCAACACAACTAAGGGAGCTGTGTATGCAGGCGATTTTAACACAAGGAAGACGTATTGTGTCCGAAAGAGCATGGACAAAGAAACTTGTAATGGAACTACTCAGTGTCGCTTGCCTGCGGTTGTACTGTTTATTCGCTGTCTTTATTTTTGTAAGTTTATTTTGTTGCAACAAATTTAAACTTTCTAGAAAAGTCGTTTTTTACGAAGTTATCCGGTTCTTAATGTGGTGCTGGTGTAAGAAGGGTCCCGATAATGGTTCTAGCGGCTCTTTGGAACTCAGAGTTGGCGGAAAAAAAATGTTTGCAGTGGAAGTCATCTGCCCATAAGATCCAACGCATGCAACAGAAGAGCCTTTCGTGTGTTCCTGTGGATCGGGTCCCGCTTCATCAGAATCATCCCGGTCAGCTGACCGAAGTAGCAGATTTTGTTGGATGCATCCGGTCAATTGCCAGAATATTCAGAAGCGGAAGATTGTGTCATTTTCCGGCTGGCATAAGTTTGACGGATAAAGGTTATTGGTTCTAGTGGATGGTCCTTAAAACTTGAAGTTTAAATGAATGCATACATGTAGAAAATTACTCAAAAAAATATTTTACAGAAAATTTATGCATAACACTAAAAAGATGATTTCAAATCACTTTCGAAAGTTTCATTAAGATATTTCATGATTGAAATGAGTAACAGTCGATTTAAACTTGAAATTTTGCCATGCGCAAGCTAACTTTATAAGCTTTTTTTTCTCAAAACACCGAGTTGATTTACGGGTGCCATTATTATGGATAAACCAAATTGGCTGAAATTTGTCGTGAAGACTCTAAAGACCTATCCCTTGTGCATGACGAAACCCGATTTAGAAAATTTGTTTAAGATAAAGTATAAAAATTAAAAACTGTCATTTTTCATATGAAAAACGTAAAACAATTTCTATCTTTTTTTTTTCAAAATATTTTTTGAAAATCGGTTATCGTCATGCCACGAAACCAGTTTGACGAGCCTTCACCAAAATTTTGAGCCGATTTGGTCAAATCAGTGTTGAGATCTCGTTGGTGTAACTTCAAATAGCTATATCTCGGCAATCCTACATCCAAATGTCTTCAAATTAACCATCTGTCTCTTTTATAGCCTTGAGAGAGGATTATCGATCTATCCGCATTGACCCTCTGTCTTTTCATTTTTCTTCTTGTCTTTCTTCATATTTTTCGTTGTTTTTTCATACTTACTACCAGTCTTTGTGCTGAGCTCGATTTACTCTCCATCCGCATTGACTTTTTCTCATCCATGATATCGAGCGCAGTTACCAAACAAGTAAAGCAAAGCAATCCACTTTAACGACCCCCGGGTCATTTGTGGGCTCTATTGCAAGTTTCTGCTAATTTCTAGGCATCCGAAGGTTATGTGTGGTGAGTCACCCAAAACCTCTTTTACGCAAATGGACCGACGTTTTACTTCGCCATCCGATAGAAGGCCAGGAGGATAAGGCGGGAATCGAACCCGCGCCCCAAACAAGTACAGTATTTAAAAAAACGATTTTTTTAGTTAAAATTAAACATTAAGTGGTTAAATATTTATCAAAAAAAATCTAAAGTAGATTCTATTGCAAATTTGTATTAAAAAAAAAACAAATTTTGTATGGCTCAACAGTTGCGTTTTTATTTTTGTTGCGAAAAACTTTCATAAAATGTAAACAAAAGAAAAGTACAGATTTTAAAAAATGGATTTTTGAAAAAATATATTTTTTTTTCTAAAAGGCAAGTACTCATCAATATCTACAACTTTGCCAAAGACACCAAACAGATCAGAAAATTCCTTCAAAAGATACAAATTTCGAATATTTACGTACCATTTTTGTATGGCCAGCTGCCAAAATAGTATGGAGCCTTGTATGGGTGAACCAATGGCACAAAATGGCTTCTTTGGTCATAGGGTTTGAGCCAATAAAAAAAATACAAATAAAATCCATATCCGGTTTTGGTAGAGGATTGCTCTAATGAATCTTACATCTTGTCTTATCTTTTTTCGTGAAACAATCACATTTAATATTTTAGCTACTGAATCTGAAAAAAAATGTTAGGATAAATTTTCCAAATGATGTTAGTACACGTTAATTCCAAATTAGTAAAAAAAAATTGGATTGTTATGATTCCGATGAAACTGGAAATGTTAATCATTTATGTCAACGAAGTAATGACGCTAATGGGACCAACAAAAGTCTCCCGAAAACCAAAAACTATTTACTAATTCTATCGAAGTGCCACCGTTGCAGCCTAGAAATGTACAATAGAATATTAGGGAGGAATAAAATATACAGTCTACAGTCAAAATCAAAAGCGGCAGAGAAAACCACAGCCAAGCCAAGGGGGGAAAGAACCAAAAATCCACCAGAGGAAGGTAGGAGCAAAGCAAAACTTCCGACCAAACTCCACCGCAAAAACCCTACCTTTGCTCCGGATTGGTCGAGTAGGCGAGGGACGCCGCCTGGACGGTGACGCGCGAAAACATCTTCATGATCTCCTCAAACACCACGGGCTCGCACTTGGAGATGATCATGCAGCCCAGCTGGTCCACGATGAGCACGTTCTGCTCCGAGGGCACCTTGCAGAACCGCTGGATGAAGAACTGCAGGATGTTGTTGGTCGTCTTGGGGGTGTCCTTCAGGGCGACGGCCACGTGACCCAGCATCACGATGATGTTCAGGGACACCAGGCTGGATTCGGTTTCCTGCTTTTCGACCGTGAATAGGCGATTGGACACGTTGGCGACCAGGGCTGGGACGCAATACGGGTCGAGACCGTGGGCGGCCTTGAGGGCGATCGCGAGGTTCTCGATCGCTGCGTCGCGCAACGCTTCGAACGCCTCGTGGGCGGACTTGGTGAGACCCTTGCGGTAGTTGACCTGTTGATCGAGCGCCTTGAAGTCGGAGCCTTGAACTGAGATGGACGGGAGGTTAGAATTGAATCGGTGATAGGTCGATTCTTACTTACCAACAATCCTGAACGGTGCATTCTCCTTGTCCTTCTTGTTCTGGGCCTGCGATTGGGCATGCAACTTGGTGAGAATCGGACTTGGATCGACGAGAAAGTCTCGCAGGTACGAGATCGACGTTCCAGCAATGTTGGGGAACTTTTGCGCCAATTTACCCAAACCCTTGGAGAGGAATTCAAATTAGTAAAAAGTCAACGTTAAGATCGCCACCGTCTTACCTCCAAGCAAACCATCAACAACGGCATATGGTCCATCACCACCTTGTGACCCAGCACCGAGTTCAGCTTCTGGTACAACCGACTGCACAGCTTATCGGCCTCTGCAAAACAGAAAAAACTAATTATTATTCCAGCAACCACAAAGTTTTCCAAACAAAAGCAGCGAAAATCGAACCGGAAGCATGTGGCATCAAAAGGTCAAAGAAAATCAGGATACAAAAGACAAAAGAAAGCGGCGTCAAACCAGCCAAACGACATGTCGGGGAAGGACAACAGAAACGAAAAATTTATAAACCAACTCAAAAGAAACTCAAAACAACGCAAGAAAAAACAGAAAAAATATCAACCAATCGGCAACAGAAGAAGTTCGTCCTCGTCGCGGCGAAAGTTTAGCAAACTGAACACGCTATCGTCCCCCAGCTCCAGCAAACAGGACAAGCTCTGTTGCAGGGAGGCCAGGGTGTAGTCGTCGTCCACTGCGAACGAAAGATGGGTTTGAAATGAAGACGTGTGTGGTGGGGTTTTAGGACAAGAAGAAAATTCAAGTTAATGAGAAAGAACGCATGATGGGAATCAATAATGCAGAAGAAGATAAAAATAGTTATAGAGTAGATGAATATGAGATCACTTGAAAAAATTACTTAATTTTGAAAGCAACTATTTAAATTTAGATGATTACGAGACTCTTGAAGTAAAGCGTTTTTACTAATAAAAATATTGTGGGTTCTGTTACACGTCCTAGCTGGCGAAGCAAGAAACGAAAGAGCTCCGATATTCTAAACTTCTTTAACAGCTACTAGGTTGATGTTCTGGTTTGGTTGGCGTGCATCCGACGTATTAAGCATACGTATTCGGAGAGACTTGGTGACTTTCCGAATACGGGGCTTACTGTAGTGTTGCGTCAACACGTGTTTAAACTGTTTACTCCATGCATTGTTCTCACGTACGCCACCAAAGATCATCTTAAGCACCTGCCGTTCGAAAACTTAAAGCGTTTGCAGGTCATCCTTGAGTATTTCCCACGTCTCGTGCCCATAGCGAACGACCATTCTTATCAGCGTTTCGTACAAGTGCACGCCGGGACTAGACCTTAAGGTCCTGTGGAATCCATAATAGGAAAGACTTCCGGTGATAATGGCTTTTCCAGAATTGTCCTACTGTAGTTGTTTTACAACGTCATTGACGATTCTCCACTTCTTACTCTTCTTCATCGATCGTCAACGTTATTGATTGTGTCGAAAATCGTACCCGATATCTTCACGCTGCGGCATGCCCCTTCCATCGTTGCTCTGGCACTCCAACTCTTCCCGAGCGCGCTCCTTATCCCGAAAGAGACAGGTTTGCTGTCTTCGCAACTGTTTGTACGACTCCTTGTTACCATGGGTGTTATGCAGCAGTCACTCGTCTGAAATTTCTCGTACCAAGTACGCGTGGTTCATGAGTCGCTCCTGATTTTACCACTGCGGGTGGCGGTACTGGATCTTGTTGACCTCGGCGAGGCTTTGTCCAAATAGTGGTAGCCGAGTCGATATCCAAGCCACGGTTGGTTCTGATGACGATTATGTCCGTGAATCATTGAAAACGTAGTCGATTTGTATTTCCGTGTCGTTTGATGGTTTCCAGGTGGAAGAAGGTACTACGTATGGAAGTAGCAAAATCGATGAGTTGTAGGTCGTTCTCGTTCGTTTGCTGGTGAGCGCTGAACCTTCCAATAATCGGTCTAAACTCCTCCTCCTGTCGCCGATGATTATGTTAATATCGTGCTTTGGACACTTCCTGTACTCGTGGTCAAGAAGCTTCTCGTAGAAAGCGTCCTTGTCGTCGGTGTCGCTCCCGATGAAGCTTAGCTTGAAGAACCAGCTCTTGATTCTCAACTGGCAAATTCTGTCGTTGACCGGCCACCAACCCATCATGCGCTTCGTCATTTCGTCCTACACGATAAAAGCTCTTCCCAACTCGTCGTCGACGAGTCGAAATAACTCAGCGGTTTTTCATTTGAAATCCTGAACAAAATTATCCTTCAGAGTTCGCCACTCGTTCTGAGTCATACGTACTCGACCGTAGATCGTTAAGAGCATATCTTTTGTTCGAAGACTTCAAAGACTCGTTCGTCTTCTTGCCACAGCGTCCACGTCTCGTGGCCACGGAGGGCAAACGGTCCAATCAGTGTCTTGTACAAACTCAGAATCGTGACGCGTTGGTTTTCCGTTATCCAGAGTAGGTCTGATTTCCCGCTTCAAAAGGAATCCGGATCTCATTGCTAGTGTTGTTGTCGGCAGTTAACAGCGATTCTTAGTACACGAACTTGTTCACCAGCTATAGATCAACACCATTCAAAACTAGAGGAGTGAGACTTTAGGTGGTGTTCTCGTCGTATTTATAACCAGTGGAATCCATCTTGTTTGTTTCTTCTACTCGGTGTAAGCCTTTTTCATCGTCTCTAGGTTTCTCGCAATGCTTCTTTCTCAGCATCGGATGTTTCTTCGTGTGGAGAATGTTTGTTGAAGAACGCTGAAGGCACCGCCGCTCTGGCACATGGTGAGCCTCAAAGCATCATTCTCCCACGTCTTCGCTCCCTTCCAGCACATATCGTATAGTGCTACCACATCGAAGTTGCGAGGTTTAAGATCGTTCAACAGAGCGTACTCATACCCAACGAAACGTATCGATCTACAGTTCTATGTTCCGAGTTTCCACTCGGTGTCCATTTCGTGACCAGGTCTATGCCGTTTGTTCCGGATCACTATTTCTTCTTAATTGTTCGTAATGATGTGATTTTCGGTATTCAGCCGGATTAGGGCTTCTAAAACCTAGTCTCGGGGTGGGGCTGTCACCTTGAAGCTATAAAAACCAAGCTCCGGATTTCTCTCGACACCGTAAGGAGGGCTTTTGTCGTTCCATTCCTACATGTTGTTTTCCTTCATCTTTGATTAAGTAGCCCACAGAGAAGAGAAAGTATAAATCACGCACTCTTGAGATGTTTCCACGGCGTTCCATAGGGCGCTTGCAGTTCGTCGAACCAGACAATTCCGAATGATCGCTGCCGCCGGTTCTCAATTTTGTCTGTAGTCAGGTTCGTTGAATCATCTGCAATACAGATGGATTGACTTAAACTCGCAAAACTGCTGGAATAGTCAAGATGAGTAATTTGTTGAAATACACTTGTTACAGGAAAAAATCCGAAAATCCAACAAAAAGGAGAAACTCACCCGTCTCGTCCCCGATGGCCCACACGAGCAGATCCACACAGGCGGCATTCGCCATCACGTTGATCTTGTACTTGTTGACGACGCTGTTGGACGGATCGTTGACCTTGTCCACGGTGCTGTCGTGCTGCTTGTTTTGCAGTTCCGTCTGGCCGATCAGAAACAGACGCTTCACAAACTCCTGCACGTCCTTGGTGAAGGGCGTCGGCAGGTCGGACTGATTCTGGAGGATCTCCCGAAGCAGCGTGACCATGACCAGGTTGATGGTCTCGGAGAAGCTCTTGTAGCCGTACGGTTTGATCTGGTGGAGGGAGTAGATGTCTCCGGCTTGCTCGTCCAGATGCTCGAGGGTTTCCTTGGTGAGGAGCTTCTTGGCCAGGGCGAAGATCGTTTGGAGGTGGTTGATGGGGAATTGGAGCCGGTTCTTCTTCTCAGGCGAGTCGCAGAAGCGCATGTTGGGGAATTGGTTGAAGCTGGAGCCGTACTTGGAGAAGAAATAGGTGGTTTGGTCGTACGGGACCGAGTAGAAGGAGTTGAGCTTCTTCTTGTTGTTTTTGGGAGACTTTTCCTCGGTTATCTCCGCCGTCAGGCTTCCCGACATGGACCGAGGGATGATGGAGCGGAATTGACTGATGGTATTGTTTGACTTTGAGTCTGCGGGCTGTTCCGGAGTTTTGAGTACCGGAATTTCATCTCTCGGAAATAGCCGGCACAGCAACGGTGGATCCGTTGTGGCGTAACGTCCCATGGACCGACCCAAACCCAGAAGCAACGGAACGGTGGCCTTGCACAGGATGATCGGCGGAAGATTGCTACTTTCGCGACTTGTCTTGATCATGTTGGTGAGGACCGTAAGGACCTCAACCTGGTTCACGATAATCTCGTCGCGACTCTCTGGACATCCTACGGCAATATCCGACAGCAAGCTGTTCAAACAGAAGCTGAACTTTTCCGCTGTTGGAATTTCTGAAAGAAAGCAAAAACCCATTAATTATGACACAGTTCAAGCAGTTCCCCAAAGCAACAATTACTCACTATCGATTTTGTTCGGCTTGACGTCATCGATCCAAACCGCCCTGGGCAGGGCCTTGGAAAGTCGCAGCAAATACGGAATGATTTCCTTCTCGTACTGGTAGCCACTCTCCAGAAAGTAAAGCCCCAACGCGATGACGGCATCCTGCGCCCGGGAGTCCAAGCAGAACACCCCGGCCGCATTCTCCTGCGGACAGTATCGGAACAGACTCTGGACCTTGAGATGAAACCAAAAAAAAACGAGAAAGCAAATGTCATCAAAGGTTTTTTTGTGATCTTGCGAAATTGCCACGTACCTTGTCCCACGGCGTTGGTTTTATGCGCGCCAGCACCCGGGCCAGGCAGTGCACCGTGTTTTGGAAGGAAAAACGGTCATTTCCGACCATAGTTCCGGATTTTTGCGGATTTTTTCTTTCGCTCCGAGTATCGACCGATTGCACTGACTATTTATTTTCTTCTGAAATTTTCTCCAGCTGACAGCTGCTTCTGCGGTGGTGAAGTGGTGAATCCCCTTATCAAGTGCTCGCAGGGGTGGGGAGTTTCAGTAGGTGTATAACACTTTTATTTATTTATGTTGCACGGAAAAAAATATCATTTGGCCAGATTGGTTAAAAAAATTTTTTTTACGTTTTTTACAGGATTGTTCTGGTTTTTTTTAGGATTTGGCTCTCACGGAGAATCAGTAAAATGCGAACTACAAAAAGTATAAAATTTACACCTTTATCAGTTCAGGGGTCCGAACCAGGGTTGCCAGATTGCCAGATAAATCTGGGAATGCCAGATTTTTCAAGTGTCTGCCAGAATAAAGATTCATCCTTATCAGTGCCAGATTTTGCCAGTTTTTGCCAGATTTTTCACTTCATGCCCATTTTAAACAACGAATTTTATTGAAAATAAAAAAAATAGAATGAGTAATCTTTAAGGGAATGTTAATGAAACATATTTGAGGTCATAAAATCAATTAAACCACCTGAATTTTATATTTTTTAAAATAAATTCATATCCTCCCTTTACTATTGAGAATGGTTAGATTTCGTCTGCAGAATTTTTCCAGATTTTTGGACGATACTTTGTAACAGATTTTTTTGTTCCTCGACTATCAACAGTTTTGACACCGAAGGTGTCGCGCCACTCCCGGGGATCGAGAGACTGCTGAAGCTGTTTTTAGAGACCCGGCAAAGACTCTAAGGGCGGGTTAATAGAGGCTCAAACACCAGAACACAGATACCTCCCGAGGGACCAATTAATTTGCACTAGATGTTAACGTAATAATACCAGAAATAATCAGAAACTAAACTCAAATTTGTGTGCGATAATTCATGTATTTGACCCGCTTAACCCACGTTGTCCACGCAAATCGGCCACCCAATTCAGTTACCAAACACGCTGGATGGTTTGACGGACCAGCATTTAGGCTTATATTGCGTTTTAGCTTAACAATATGGGTTGTGACGTCACGCCTAATCTTACCAACTAACAAGTTTGTTTGAGCTCAGGGTAAAAAAAAATAACTTTTCAGATCTGACCTTAATCCTTGGGCGAAGGGACCGGAACACTCCGACGGCAATCTCCAACGGCAATCTCGATCGCGATGCCCCGCGCCAGGTATGGCACAGGTAGGCACGCGCGTGTGCACGCGCTGCGCAAACCGGTTTCCGATTTTTACTACCAGATGGCAGTACGCTTCCTCGAGCGTGCGACGTTTCCGCGCGCGACCCAGCTCCTGGTCTCCGCTGCGACAGCACCGGTTACTCCCGACGGGTAGTCCACCCGCAGTCCTCAGACGTTTGAGGAGTAGAATTTCACGTGAAAAGTTTCCTAATTTCCACTGAGCGACCGGAAGGGGGTTGCAAAGCCGGAAAATGAGCGTATCGGCTGGTCGCTCGCAGTCAGTGGTCGTCAAGCACTCGAAATCACCGCGTGTTCACACTTTTGGACGATGGCGAGCACGTGTTTCGATGGTTTTGTTGCCTCCAAACGACAATTGGACAACAATATTCGCAAGATGGCCGACCGGGCCTACAATTTGAGCGTCCTAGGTTGCGTTGCGGTGCTCAAATGGGCCAAATCTCCTCCACGAGGCCAATCCGCGTGCCTCACCGGCAATGCTCGTCCGCGAACGGGCCAATCGTGATGTTCAGCTGGTAATCGGTCGTGCCCCAACTCGCACCCACGCTGGGAGGTGGGCAAATTCACCTGTCCAACGTTAATTCACACGTTTTAGTCGCAAAATCTTCACAATTGATGCTGCCAGGGCTTCTTACCTTCGGAAAGTCGCAAAGAACACACCCGCGAAGGTCAGAGGAGATGCCGGAGATTAACTAATGGGCCTAAAGAGCAAACATTCTAAGTTTTCTTAACATTTACACCAGGAATTCACAATCTTACGGTTTTGTAACAGTTTTTAAGCTTCGGTAGGCTTTTCTACCGGGTTTGCCCTAGTCAATCCTTGGCTAATGACACTTTAAACTAACTTAGTGCCACAGAGGTCGGTCTAGCAACTTTACTGGTTGACGGTCTTCACGTGAAAAGATAGAAAAAGTCCCGCGAGGATCTAAAGGCCTCGACAAGATCGCTCTCACACAGAAATGGAGCAAATTGGAGGCTAGTTCCATCTCATTCTGGCATCAGGGAAAACGGGGCCTTTGTGAGGAGTTTTTTCGGGCTCTTTTATAAAGGTCGAGTCCCGCTCCCGTTTCCTTTTAAATCGTATTTCTTTATTTCTTTAGGCAAATTTGGTAGGTCACTCGACAGTTAAATGAGATCTCGTGGAACGTATAGTAGAGATCTCACGCGAAGCTTTTCAGTAATCTCCCTACCTCCCACCAAGAGATGGCGCTCTAATGAGGGAAACTTTTTCAAGAAAAGTAAAAGAGTTATTGTTAAAGAAGGTAGGGTCACAATTTGGCATTACAACTTTGCCAGATTTTCACAATTTTGACCTGGTAACCCTGGTCCGAACTGAAAAAGGTGTAACCGATGGTGTAACTTTTGGACTTAGAAATTTTTTGAAGAATCTGTGGACTCGCTGTCAAATCGGGACTTAATGCAATTTGGATTCTGGTGGCCAGAGGAGTTGAAATGGTAAGTTTTGCCCGGCGGATCTTCCACGAACATTGTGCGCACCGCATCACTATGGGGTTTCAGGCGGCCATAAATCGAAAAACCGACCTACTCTAATTATTTTTTTGGTATTTTTTTTCGAAAATAAACATTCTAACTAAGAAAAATCCGGAGTTTGAAAGTTGTAGGTTCAAAATTCACTGAATTGCAGACTTTCAAAGGCGAAAATGGTAAGAAAAAACATGTTTTTTGACAAAAAATGATTATTTTTCATAGTTGTACTGTGTAGCTGTTTATGTATTTTTTCCTGCATCATTATATATATTCAGAAAGGTAATTGATTCAACTTTTCAATAATATTTTACAAAACACACTTTTACAGGCTAAAAAAATAATAAAAATCAAAAAAGATGGATTTTTATTCAAAATTTAGTTTTTTTCAACTTTGTTAATTGAGTACTTTTTTTTGTGTGCATTTGTGCGATCTGAAAATGTTGCAGCTTAAAATTTGAACCATGTCCTAACTTGTCTCCAAATTTCAAAGTGCACTTATGTGCACTTTTTGAGTTATGCCATTTTGAACATTTTGATTCATGCAAGGAAATTAATGATTTCGCGTATACGCTTGGTTAAAATCACATTATTTACCTGCGGAGGCAGAAATGACGTACCTGCTATGTATGTTTTGAAATTGATTTGATATTCATGACTTTGTTGATACTTAGGTACGTTTAATAAAATTAGAAATTCCTATTCTAAGTATTTTACAGAAACGATTCGTCAAATATTCGTATCAGTTCGTTGTTGTGTTCTTTTGAAAGTATGGATAATAATACCGTAGTGTCCCTGTACGATATAACGAAGCACTATTCTGAAAACGTGAGAACTGCTTTCGAGTATATTTGTAAGAATTACAACATTGCAGAACCATCACATGATCAACTCGGGGAAAAACCACAGAGGAAAAACTACGCACGTTGTTCTGTAGCTTCAAAAAGAGGTATACAAAAGCCCATAGAAGAAGTTCATGTTTTAAGTAATCTAACGACAATCGGTTACATAGTGATTTTGATTTAGAAGAATTTATCGTGGAAAACGTAAATTTTGCAAGTGGATCAACAAAAAACGTGGACGAGAATCCATACAATGTTCCATAAAATAAACCGTCTAAAATTCTAAAACACCGCAAAAATCAAATTTTAATTGGAGGGGGAGGGGGGGGGGGGGGTTTCTTCAATGAGAGGTGGACTAGGGGTCGGACAGATCGGTCAATACATTATCAACGCATTAAAATAATTGGTCAGTATATCGACATTTCGTCAATATATTAACGAAATCCCACCATGCCTTTAGGAACCTTGGTGAGTTGAAATGTCATATTCAAATCAAAACAAAACAAATTTCACCGGTTTCGGTTACAGTCCCGACTTCGTTCCAGAAAACCAAGCGTTTCGGCGTTGTTCTACATGGAAAGTGACGACCTGCTTCACCCTAAATCGGCTCGAAATCATAGGACATAGTCTCGTTACGGTGAACCAGATCAACCAACTGCCGGATGCTGATGCGGAGTCGAGCCGATGGACGTGTTTGAGCGGGTTCGAGTGAGCGGATGCCAGTGGAAGTTGGACGTGCAGATTTCGGTCCGGTCCGATCGAATATTGTTGAAGAAGCGGGACAGGAGCGAGGAAGGGTTGAACTGAAGCGACTGAGGAGGTTAGTAAGCTGGATGGTTTAAAATCAAAAAATCCAATCGACTTCCTCCCTCAGATTCTTTTCCGGTTCTAAACAACCTCGGCGAGCTTTGCTCGTTCAAGCGCATCCGGTACGATCGCCATTACCAGATTCAATCCAGCGGCGGCGGTCGGAAGATTCAGGGAACCAACAACACGATTTACATTGTTTCGGCACTTGATTGCGGAAGTTCTAAGCGGAACGCGGAGGTGCTAAATCGTTTCGTCCCAGTTGCTGCACTTTTTCAACCAGACCTTCAAACGGTTCGCGGGATACATGCCAACGAAGAACTCAAAGTCTTTGTTTTAAATTTTTTGTATAATTCTTTAATTTGCGTTTTTTTTTGTTGTAAATATAGTTGTGTTTCCGCTTTTTATTGATAAACCACCGAAAAAGGGAGAGGAGGGTTTCGTTTTGTCCTGTGGCAGGCCCTGGACACCCTATCAAGAACGCTCACGATGAAGGGCCTCAACTCGTCCGCCGTAGTCACGCAGGAAGTCGTGATGGATGAACTTCCCGGGTTTTTGTTTTCTCCAACGATCTTCTTGATGGAATTCTTCTCGATTGTTGACTTAGGAGGGATGGCCGTCTATAGATTGTGAGCCTTTTAATGTGTTGTTCTGTGCGACCGGCGTGCTGTAGACGGTTCCGCAGAAGCCACAGCAAAAGTCCTGAGATGCTGAAAAAACACTTTTTGCTCCAAAGGCAAATGATGGCCTCCTTCAGAGGAGCAAACCTCGGAGCAAACGGACACAAATCATCTGAAAGCTAGCTGTGGGAAAGTGGGTTTTGGCTTCCGTGGACATTACCGACCGTTCCGGATGGTCCAAGTCTCCGTCCCCGTTTTTCCTAATCGGGCGGCTCAGGCAGAAGGGTCATACGAAGGAATCGTCGATTCTGGATATGAACCGTGATAAACTCCGTTTTGCGCAAACTTTTTTGAAAATGATGTTGTGATGATGTTTATAAGATGTCAAATTTAACCGAGATTGATAATATACGGTGGGAACGCTAGCTCAACTATTCGTCGATCTTTTGACAAAAATATCAAAACCGCCGTCAATAGATTAACGAATAATAAAACCATCGACTCTGTCCAACCCCTAGACATGAACTGAATTTCGTGTAATCGAACTTAAAAAGTGTAATGCCGATTCTTCGTGTACCTAAAACTGTTATACTGCTTCTCACCACACCCCTGCAGCACGCAGAAACCCACCACCCGTCTCAACCGAAACGTCAGTTCTGCGGCTCGGCACGCCATCTTCGATTTTTCACTCTTCTGCTGCGGACCGCTTTTGGTGGCGTGGTTTTTCGGGAAGCAAATTTCGGACATCCTTCGGCTCGGCCAGCGTCCCAAAACCACCTCGAACGCACCGGCACCGGTTCCAGTCTGCGACGCGCGTGAAATTGGTCACTTTCGGTGTCTACTAGCGAGCAAGCAAGCGATCAATCAATCGATCTCGAGAGAGAGAGAGTAAGTGGAAAAGGTAAGCATCGGCGCCGCCCCCGGGAGAAAGCGAAGAAAAAGTTGACCAATTTCTACACAAAAGCGACCACCATCTTTCTTGTGAAAATTTACAGTTCGTTGGAATAAGGAAAAAGTTATCTTTTTAAGTTTATGCGTTCGAACGCAGTTCAAAAGGACGATTCGTAAAAAAAAGACTCAGTTTAGTTTTTGGTGAAGTAAAAGTTGTCGGCACCGTAAAGTGGTGCAAGTTTGGCCGGTTTCAAGGACATTGATCTCAGTTGGCCGTGTGTGGATTTGTGTGCGGCGCGCGCGCGTGGAGAAAGAAGAAGAATAACAACAACAACAACAGCACGGCTGCTGATGGAAAGACACTTGAGTTGTGAAGAGTTTTTGTTTTCGTTTTCTGTTTACGTTTTCGTTCCGGGCTCCAGATTGTTCGAGATGTTGCTGCCTGTTTCAGTTTCAGTATTTTTTTAAACCGTGGGGAAGGGGTCTCACTTCCGGAATGTAAAAGTTCGACAAGTTGGTCGAGTTTAGTTTTGTTTGAATTTCCCATAAAAAGGAAAGCAGTTTGTTGACCTTTTCGAGGGTGAAGAACTTTAGTAGATTAAGGTTGTGTTTGAAAAACAAAAAAAAAGTAAAAGTATGGACTTGTAGTTAAACAAAACACACAAGAACTCAAAATGAGTATGAAGAAAGTGACCCCAGTTCCTCCTCGAGGGCTCGAAGTTTGTCCAAAGGTAAGACGTGAAAGATTGGCGTTTGGCAAAAAAACAAAACCGCAAAATGAACAGACCAACAAATATCTCTTTTGCGAGAGCAAGGTAAATCTTGAACAAATAAAAGTGCACAAAGTGTGGTCAAATGGCGGGAACGTGAAAGAGGAAAAGTGAAAATGCTCAAACTAGTTTTGTTGAGAGTGGCAGAGAAAATGTTCATAAATTGCTTGTTTTCGAATCATTCTTGAATTTCTACCAGCTAATATGAATATTTTCGATGCATTCAATTAACCCTTAAACCATGTATGAGCAATTTTCTGAAAAAATAAATTTAAAAATTGTTCTTCTCAGAGAATTGCCCTCACCTCAAACGTAAAATCCTTCACCCAGTCAGATCCCCGCTAATCCCCTCCGTTTCCGTTCCAGCGTTCCGCCCCGCAATGGACAGTGACGATTCCCGGCCCGGTTCGTCCGCCTCGAGCAGCTCCAGCAACTCGGACGCTCCGGCCAGTCCGGTTGGTGGCGCCCCCGACCACCACAACCCGGATCAACCGGACGACGCCCCAGAAAACGAAACCACCACCCGGTCATCCCGCTCGCGGTCCCGTTCCGGCTCGGGCGGCTCTCGTTCCCGGTCCCGGTCAAGCCCGGCCTCGAGTCCGGTGGGAGAGAAGAAGGACGGCGACGGCGGTCCACCGTCGAGTCCGAAGAACTACGAGGAAGATGCGGGGACAAGGTCGCGCTCCAATTCGGCCTCGTTCCGGAGTGCGGAGAATTCGCGCAAGAGTCGCAGCGGTTCGCCGTACAACCGGTCCCGGTCGGCTTCGGGTGCCTCGAACCGGTCGGATAGCCGCGGGGGAAGGTTGGGAGGAGGTCGGCTGTCGCGTGCCTCGAGCGGGTCGAATCTCAGCGAAAAGTTGAAGGGCGAGGAAATCAGCGACTGCGAGATGGAATCGGATCGTGAAGATGGCGCGCGGGATAAAAGTGGCGCCGACGAGGCTAAGTCTGGGGAGCCGGAGGAGGAGCGGGCCAACAGCAGCGCCCGCAAGGACACCGCGCTGGACATGAGCCACGAAGATCTGAGCGACGTGAGTCTGGAGAGTGATGAGCACGATGACGAGCGGGACGAGGACAAGGGCAGCGATCGCGGCTCGGACAAGGAAGAGGTTGAATCGGCCACGACGGGGGCTGCCCGGAAAGGGGGCGCAGATGGTGAGGACGATGAAGAGATGTCGGCCCAGGACAAGGAGAACGACAAGTTGATGATCGTTGATTTGAGGCAAAAGTTGGAGGAGAAAAAGAATCAGCTTCGGAACATGGAGGACAAGCCGAACGGATCGGCGAGGGGTCACGACAACCTGCTGGACGACGATCTGATGGACAAGAAGAACGACGAAGACGTGCTGGACTTTGAGGCCGAAGAGGGCGAGTGTAACGAACCGCCAAAGGTGGCAGAGAAGACGGAAACGGGCAAGGTCCCAGTGCAAGCCCCCGAGCCGTCAGACAACAAGAAAAAGAAGAAAGAATCCGACGCCGAACTGGAAGAGGGCGAAGAGCTGGAGGAGGGAGAAGTGTCCGACGAGGACGAAAAGCGTCCGGAGGAAACCGAACCCAAACCGGTCTGCCGATTCTACCAACGTGGCCAGTGCACCTGGGGCATGAGCTGTCGCTTCCTCCATCCAGGCGTCACCGACAAGGGAAATTACACCATGTTCGACATGGTCCGACCGGTCCCCATCCCGCACCAACCACCCGCCTACGCCGCCCACCCCATGTACCAGGCCGACTACCGCATCGAGCGACCTCCCCTGCACCACATTGCGCCACACCACGCGTACAGCGCCGCGGCAGCACTTCCACCCCCGGCCCGAGCCCCAGAACCGGTCACGGAAAGCGCCTGGGAGCGTGGCCTCCGCACGGCCAAGGAAATGATGCGCAAGGCGACCAAACGCAAGGAGCAGGACATTGACTTTGAAGACAAAAAGATGAACCTTTCCCTCACCCAGGACGAGCTCGAGAAGGACAACTACTACAACCGAGGATCGCCGGAACCCCCGACGTTCGCCGGCCGAGGCCCACCCGTCCCGTACGAGTACGGCGGAGTGCCACCACCCGCCAAGTTCGCCCGCCCCGGTCCACCCTTCGAAGAGGACGCCTTCGGGCGTACCCACCGTTACCGCGAACTCCCCTCCCACCGAATGCCCCAGTACGAGGACGAAGACCTCACGAAACGTCGCCCGCGCGCCACCCGAGAGGTCATCGTGCAACGTGCCGACGAGTGGAACGACCCGTGGATGCGTTCCAAATCCCCCGGCCGTGGAGGTGGTGGTGGTGGCGGAGCCGCCGCAGCCGAAAAGCGAACCGGTCGCACCGCCGAACGGCGCAGCTACAGCAACAGCTCCTCGTACAGCAGCTCCAGCAGCAGTTCGCGGTCCGGATCGAGCTCGTCCAGCCGGTCGCCGTCGCCCAGCACGAAGCGGCGCCGCTACGACAGCCACCGGTCGAAGGAGAGCGATCGGCACGCCGCGGCGACGCACGTGCGCAAGGTCATCCGCACGCGGTCACCGACGACGAGCCCCCGGAGGAGCAAGTACTCGCCAGGTAGAGGTTGTATGGTTTTGTAGGTTGAACCTAGATACTAAAATGTATTTACCAATTTGCAGTTCGCAAAATTTCGCCAGTTGTGGCGAAGAAGCGGAATCCGTCGCCACCGGTGGATAAGCGGGCAATCGAGAAAGCCGTTTCCACCAAGCGGAAGAAGGTAATTATTATGGAATTGTTTTTTCTACTTTTGCAGGTGGGTTTCGACGAGTTTCTTGGCGTTTTTGGTGGCACTTGGCATTCCGAGGCAACAAAATACAAGCAATCAACTTATTTGCGGTTCCTTTGTTACCCTTTGGAAGCACCTTTTTTCCTCGCAAGGACATCAATAAAGCCACCTGGACAACATCTGACCAACGGACGAAAACCCAAATCGACCACGGGAAATGCGCAGGCTTCGTGCCGCGATTCGACGTGTGCAGGGACAACGCGAGAAACCTGATCGTGAACAAAAGCGAGGAGTTGAAAGCAGAACACTTCCACGAGCACCTCAACGGTGATGAAGCGAACGGAGACGGCGTCGGAGTCAACCTTGGAGCACCCTCAGCTGATCCAGTACCTGATCTGGAGACGGTGAAGAGGGAGATCAGCATACTGAAGAACAACAGAGCTGCCGGCAAGGATCGGTTACCCGGTGAACTCTTGAAATATGGAGGAGAGAACTGGCGAGGGCGCTCCACAGTGTGATTTCGAAGAGCTGGGAGGAGGAGAGGCTGTCGGAGAAGTGGATGGATGGTGTCGTATGTCCCATCTACAACAATCGGCGATAAGCTGGCGCGGCCTACAAATATCTCTCAGAAGGAGGTTGGTCGGGCCGTACCAGGCGAGCTCCAGTGGAGCGCACGCTACCACGGACCAAATATTTTGTCTC
Source organism: Culex pipiens pallens (assembly GCF_016801865.2). Classification (NCBI taxonomy): domain Eukaryota; kingdom Metazoa; phylum Arthropoda; class Insecta; order Diptera; family Culicidae; genus Culex; species Culex pipiens. The sequence goes on from NC_068938.1 coordinate 122,938,815, forward strand.
CGACAAATCCTCGAGAAATGTCGTGAGTACAATGTGCCTACACATCACATCTTCATCGATTTCAAGGCGGTCTATGATTCAGTCGGCCGCGAGCAGCCATGGCCCTTTGGGTCACGCCGAGGGCTGCGGCAATTCAAAATCGCCATTGAAGGCATTTTTCGATACCTGGACGATGCGACAGGAGGACGAACGTACCCTTGGAGTTTTCGAACGGAAGGTGCTACGAACGATCTAGGGCGGAGTGCAGGTATCTGACGGAGTGTGGCGACCACGCATGAACCACGAACTGCACGCGTTTCTTGAAGAACCGACCAGCATAAGAGCAGGGAAACCGCGCACACGGTGGGGAGATCAAGTGAATGGTGATATCCAGAAGATCTGTAACCTGAGAAATTATAGAGTCTTCTTGTTACAGCACGTGTACCTAGTATTGTTTGAATCTGTGCTTTTGCGGGTCTTTGCAGCTTGTTGCGATCAAACCAAATCAGCTTGCGAACGAAACAAAGTATCGTCTGCGCATCGAGCCAGAACACGTCGAAGCTACAGGTCTTTGCCTACATAACATCTTTCGCGCCTGGTGGCCCCGCAACTGCGGAGGTTGTATCGGCGGTGTCAGCAGAGGTTGGAACGCACAACGACAACGCACTCGGGGTTGACCGGACGGAGAAGTTTCCACCAAGGAAACAGTGCTGTTGACGAGAAGTTACGCTGGGGCCGAGTGTTGGCGAAAACAGAGAATCGTCAACAGTGGAAATCCTTCAACTAAGCTCTATTAATTCGCGGAAGACTGGAGACTTGAATATAGCAGTAAACAGGCCGTCAGTCAAACCAGTTCAGGATTAAGAGTGTTTTCTGAAGCCATATGTAACCAACAATGCTGACGAACAGTTCCCGGCACCTGATCTGGAGACGGTGAAGAAGGAGATCAGGCAGCTGAAGAACAACAGGGCCCCGGTGAGCTCTTCAAATATGGAGGAGAGCAGTTGGCGAGGGCGATCCACTTGGTGATTTCTAAGATCTGGAGGGAGGAGAAACTACCAGAAGAATGGATGGATGGTGTCGTGTGCCCCATCTACAAAAAGGGCGATAAGCTGGACTGTGGCAACTACCGCGGCATCACGCTTATCAACGCGGCCTATAAAATCCTCTCCGAGATCCTCTGCCGTCTGCTGACACCGTACGCACGGAGGTTCGTGGGCCCCTATCAAGCGGGGTTTACTTGCGCTCGGGCCACCACGGACCAAATTTTCTCGCTCCGGCAGATCTTCGAGAAATGCCGTGAGTACAATGTGCCCACACATCACATCTTCATCGATTTCAAGGCAGCGTACGATATAGTCGACCGCGAACAGCTATGGCAGATCATGCACGAGAACGGATTTCCGGACAAACTGACTAGGCTGATCAAGGCTACCTTGGACCGTGTGATGTGTCACGTGCGAGTGGCAGGGGAGCTAGCGGACCCCTTCCAATCGCATCAAGGGTTACGACAAGGTGATGGCTTATCCAATGCGCTGTTCAACATCGGACTTGAGGGAGTTGTGCGAAGAGCGGGTATAGACACGAGAGGCACGATTTGCAACAGGACAGTCCAACTTCTTGCTTATGCGGACGACATTGATATTATAGCGAGAGACCTAGAGACGGTGAAAAGGGTTTACACCGCCTTAAAGACGCAAGCAAGACGAATTGGATTGGCCATGAATACGACGAAAACAAAGTACATGAAAGGGAGGGGCTCAAAGGACGTTGACCCCCCAAGACTCACCCCTTTAGCTGTGGATGGCGATGTGCTGGAGGAGGTGAGCGAATTCGTGTACTTGGGATCGCTGGTAACGGCCGACAACGACACCAGCTTAGAGATCCGGACACGTATCCACTCCGCGAATCGCGCCTACTTTGGATTACGGAAAACCTTGACATCTGATCGAGTGCAACGCACCACGAAGCTGACCCTGTACAAGACACTGATTAGACCGGTTGCCCTCTATGGCCACGAGACCTGGACGCTGCGGCAAGAGGACGAACGAGCCCTTGGAGTTTTCGAACGGAAGGTGCTGCGAACGATCTACGGTGGAGTACGTACAGCTCAGAACGAGTGGCGAAAACGCATGAACCACGAACTGCACGCGCTGCTGGGAGAACCGACCATCGTCACCCTGGCGAGAATCGGGAGGCTCAGGTGGGCCGGCCATGTCGCGAGGATGGACGAAGACCATCCTGTCAGGATGCTCTTTGACCGCGCGCGACCGGATGGCGGCACTGGCCGAAGAGCAGGAGCGCAGCGTGCACGATGGGGTAATCAGATCGAGGCGGACCTAAGAAAGATCTGCAACCTAGGAGACTGGCGAGCTGCAGCCCAGAACCGAGCAACATGGAACAACCTTCTTGATACAGCACGGGCACCGCGTATGGTGTTCTAAGCTGTTTTGTATGGTATGGTATATGTAACCAACAATGCAATTATTTTAGCTGGAGCTCGTATGTATTAGAGATCGTGTCATCTGCTCTGATCCACTGCATAATGTTGTGAATGAAATAATCTACCATGACCTGAGCTTAGTATTGTCATCGTTCAATGCCAGCGTTTGAGAATCTAAAAGCAATTATAATCTAAAGCTGAAAGAGTGATAAAGCTCGCTGCCTTCAAGAAGTTGATGAATCTCAGCCCCTGGAATGATGGAAAGTCAAGGTAGTTAGGCCGTGTTACACATTGTAGGTGCTTGAAGTTTACATCCGTATTAGGGAAGCTGTGAATAGCTTACTAGGTATTTAACCTTCACTTCGGTGTTGGAGAATATAATGTTTGCATTTTGAAAACATTGATTTTTTTCGATAGTAAAACTATTTCATCAATGTTGAAGAAAATTAAACATAGAAAATAACTGATAAACAATCAATTCGAATGGTGCAAATATCGTGCCATTTACATTTGCCCTGAGGAAAGATTCAAACGTCGCAATATCTATAACAAATTTTTCTCTCATTTTCCAGGTTTCGCCTGTTCCACGCAAAGCTCCCCCCACCGACAAACGCCGCCGACGGTCCAGCTCGTCCGCTTCTGGCTCATCCGACTCCAGCGATTCCGGCTCGGAAAGCTCCAACTCGTCCAGCTCGTCGACGTCGTCCCGGGGCAAGCAAGCTACCAAGAAGGGTGGCAAGGGCGCGGACAAGGGTTCCAAGTCGGCACCGGCCAAAAAGGGTAATTATTTTCGGAAGAAGTGTTAAGTTTCTTGATTCAAACGTGATTTGTTTTACATTTATTCTAGTCGATGCGAAAAAGTCGGACTCCAAGCCGAACGCGCAGGTCATTCCACCGTCGAGTGCCGCCCTGGAAAAGGCCGCGGCCAGTTCGAGCGCGTCGAAAAAGTCCTCGCGGCGGGAGGAACTCCTCAAACAGTTGCGCGCCGTCGAGGAGGCAATCGCGCGGAAGCGAACCAAAATCGCTTAAGCGGCAGCAGCAACAAGGGGTCACAGGACACGGATTTGTTTTTAATTTTAGTTTTAGGCTTAATTTGATACATTCAAAAACGTACGGCGTCAGCACAGCAGTCTTGCAAGGCGTAACTCTCACGGCGTGGAGTTTTTTTTCGTTTGCCCTCCCGGACTCAAATTCCTGACAGAACAAATAGGCGTAGGCTTAACCCCCGGAAGGGCGGGTTAATTTGTGTCACAATTTCTACGCGGACACGACAATCTGCAGCGTAGAAATCGCGTGACTTGCAGTTCAATTGTGTTACAGCATCCGCAAAAACAATACAACACATCATCCACACACAGCCCATCTGATTTATCTGATTTGAGATCGCTGCTGCTGCCGCCGCTGTTGTCATCGATTTGTCACCGCACAATGGCACGACCTGCTATCAAATTGTATTCGTGTGTAGCGTTTAGAAGCTTAGACTTAACCCTAATTAACTTCGCTGCTGCTGTTGTGACGAAATGTAGCTTAGTAGGATGAATCTACTAAGGAGGGCGCGGAGCAGCAGCTAGCGGAGGGTGCAAATAGTGATAACTGATAACGAAAGAAACAAATGGTAAACAATAAAAAGTTAGAACGTCATTGTGAAAATGTGAATTTGTTTCATTTGGGATGAAAAGAATACCGTTTTACTGAATCCATTCATGGATTTTGTCTGTCCGATTCTAGATGCTTTTGCATGGGATTTCTTGAACAACACAAAGATTGAATACTACAGCCATGACGAATTTCTTGGGAACGTTATCGTCCAGTGCACCGTGACGTGACGCAATGTTCGAACTGCTTGCAGTTTGGACATGGTGGAAGGAACTGTTTCATCAAGAGTTGTTGTGCAACATAACGCAAACTTGCACCACAATCAACGAGAACATCGAAGCCAAATGCTTCAATTGCGGTGGCGACCATTCGACCAAGAATCGGAGCTGCTCAAAACGTGCTGAGTTTGTGAAAATTCGGCAGCAATTATTAAATTATTAAATTATTGAATTATTAAATTTATAAATTATTAAATTTTCAAATTTTTAAAATTTTAAATTATTAAATCATTAAATTATTCAATTAAGGCCGATGCAAATATTTAAAAAAGTTTTTGTCCCTCGGCCCTGGCCGAGGTCAAGGGGGGGGGGGCAAAAAAATAAAAAAATGTAAAAATTTAAATAACAAGCCATAGTCTTCACATTTAAATGAAAAAAGTGTTTTAAAATGCATTTTACACTAGTTCAGTTGTTTTGCAATCATTAGTTTTCAAAAAATCTAAGATCTGACAAAAACAAAAAATGTATCGAAAAAAAAGATTTTGCATCGACAATTTTCAAAAAATCTTAAGATTTTTTAATAAACCCAAACATGCTAAAAATGATTTAAAACGCAGAAGAATGTATTTTAATTTGATTTCAGCTGGTTGCACTTGAATTTTCATTGAAATTTTGAAGTTTATTGTAAAAATATTTTTTTGCCCCCTGATTTTTCGGGCCAATTTTGAAGGGGGGGTGACAAAAACTTTCAAAAATATTTGTACCAGCCTAATGAATTATTAAATTATTAAATTTTTAAATTATTAAATTATTAAGTTATTAAATTATTAAATTATTAAATTATCAAATTATTAAATTATTAGATTATTAAATTATTAAATTATGAAATAATTAAATTATTCAATTATTAAATCATTAAATTATTCAATGATTTGATTATTTAATTATTCAATCAATTAATTATTTAATTTTTATATTTTTAAATTGTTAAATTAATGAATTATTGAATTATTTAATTATTGAATAATTTAATTATTTAATTATTAAGTAATTGAATTATTTAATTATTTAATTATTAAATAATTAAGTTATTAAATTATTTAATATTAATATTTTTAAATAAATAAATAAATAAATTATTAAATTATTATTTTTTTGCCATTTTCTTAGTTCGGATCATTATCGAAGTCATATTTTAGTTTAGAGAAATTAAGAGAAGAAAATAATAGAAATTTCGTGTATCGATTTTCCTGTGTAAAATTTTGGCGAGAATTATCAAGTAAAAAATCCCTATATTTTATTATTCGGGGATTTATTTTATGGTGTTAATTTTTTTAATTTTTGAATTTAATTTTTTTTCTGAAAAAACGATATTTAAAGTGTTACAAAAAATGCTAATATTATTTCAGAAATGACAAAAAATGTTCCACTTGGTGCAGGTTGGATATGATTCCACAACAGATCAACGGTACTGATCCAAATGCTTTTTCTTTTTTCGTTTTAAATTTCATTCATTATGTTACTCTCTTCTATGCTTGTTGCATTTTTTTTATATGGCGCGGATTTCGCGCGGATTGGGTTTTTGGGTCGGCGCGGATCTGGCGCGGATTTTTTTTCGACTTTTCCGTAACAACCCTGTCTGTATAAAACCAAAAAAATAATAGGAAAAAAGGGTAAAATAAGACGTAACACACTAATATGGCTATATCTCTGGAAATATTTTTTGGAAAAGCCTCCAATTTTGGACCCAAGCAGTTTATGATGCATGTTTTCGAATGGCTTTTTGTTTGAAACTGAATTCTTTTAATTTAATAGTGTTATCTGTAAAATAGTCCAAAAAATACCTCTGAATCTTTGACCACATTTACTGGTCGAAAATTGTGAATCGATAAATAAAATGTTCGTCTCCGACCCCACGGCTACAAATCTGAATTATAAAAATAGTGGGATTTACGAGCGGTTTCCCAATGATGGAAGACACAATTTTTTAAGAGCGGATACAGACATCGCACAAGTATTTCAGAAAAGAGAGCTCTCAAATAACAGGCTTTGAGTTCCGGGTTTCGGGTCAAAATTCAATCGAAAGAGCGCATCAAAACCTTCACATTAGTAATAGGCTTTTTTTTGGGACGACTCCCCGCCGTGCACGATTTTTTAAAGATTTCTGAGAAAAGCGGTTTTCTAAAAGCAAACCTTACGGACAAATATTTGACTCACTGTATGTGTAAAACGCGTGGTAAAACGGCTGTACCATTCCACCGTCATTAATCATTACGAAGTGCCACCTTTCAACCTGAGATCAAGGCCACTTCTTGTAAATACCTCCTGTGACCGACTAAACAGCAACGAGTCATATTTACTTACCACCGTAAGACCTTCATCGCCTCAAGTTTGTGCATACGGCGATGTACTAAGTAGTTATGGATAAAAAGCAAATCATAAGCCCATGACGAGCGACGCCTCTCGACTTTGCGCGCGGTTTGAACGTATAGCAATAACTACTTCTCTTCACTTGAAGCTGCCGCGCACGTGAAGGTCATCAAAGTCTCAACTTTTTTTGCGCGTGCGCACTCTCTGTTGTGACCCAATTTTTGTTGAAGGTTTGTGAGGAAAATAAATTTATTTCTATAATGTCTGCAAATTGATTTGCATGACAAGTCCTTAAAGTAAATGAATGATTTTATTTAATAAAAATAAGATGAAAAACTGCTCCCCAACTAGTCGTTAAGACCTGACTGTACAAAAATAGTAAAATTCTGGAGTTTTTTTTTAAAGGTCCAATAAACCAAATTTCCAGTTTTTTTTAAAACCGCCTTGATTCAGGGGTTTTAGAAAACACCCAAAAAGCAGAAAAACTGAAAATTTGGTTTATTGGACCTTTTCAAAACAAACTCCAGAATTGTAGTTCACACAATGGGACAATGACCCTTAGTTAAGGTCGTTAAGGTACACGTCGATCGGCATAAATCGAGTTTGCAATTGAGTACACCATTTGTAAGCCTTTTTGAAATGTAGAAATTCACCTGTTTAAAAAATGCTCACTGAATTACATTATATAAAACAATTGCACCCTAAATCTCGCGTAATTAACTTATGACGAGCGCAAGTGGATCAATTTTTGCACTTGCCTTTCATTTATTGCACTTACATTGGGGTGCGCACCAAGATGGCATTCGTGGGCAATTGGGCAGGTGCGAAACACAAGATTACGAAATGATCAGCTGTACGCGTCCGTCCGACCATCGTTGTACCGAGAGATGGTGCAGTTCTCTGTGGAAGTGTAACTCTTTAGAATATTTTTTTTTGTCAACTTAATCTTGAACATTGAGAAAAAAATTTAGGCCCTTGCAAATATTTTCAAACTCCAACAGTCTGTAGCGAAGACACTGAAGTTCCAAAACATTAACCGACGACATGCAATTGGGTCCTAAAATGATTGCTGATATTATTGTTTACAGCGAAAACTCAATCAAATTATTCGCTCTACATGCCATGGCGTTCTCGATTGCGAGATTTCTACTCGCAGGGTGGCCACTCAAGTCGGGAAATCGGGAAAGTCGGGAAAAAGTCGGGAATTCGCCAAAATCCGCCAAAAATCGGGAAAAAGTCGGGAATTTATGATTTTTTGTCAAAAAGTCGGGAAAAGTCGGGAATTATTAGCATGCTTGATTGAAAATCTGGAGTTTTTTTTTTTGAAAAGGTCCAATAAACCAAATTTCCAGTTTTTGCTTTTTGGGTGTTTTTAAAACTGCCTTGAGTCAGGGGTTTCAAAAAACACCCAAAAAGCAAAAACTGAAAGTTTGGTTTATTGGACCTTTTTAAAAAAATTTTTTTTAATTTTTTAACTCTTGAATAATTATGTAATATTTTGTACAATTCTCAAATTGAATTCACTCAATTCTGCTTTAATAACTTACTTTAAATTTAAGGTTCTTTTCACTATTTCAATATATTTGAGTATGGAAAAGCTGTTTAGGACATTCAAAATCTTAATTAATATTGGAGTCTTTGACACAGATCTTCATAATATTTTCATGAATCATATGATCTCTATAAATTTTTGTTTATCATACAAGAGGTAAAGTTAATGAAAAACTAATAAAAAAAATAGAGCCTAATGGCCAGCTTAGAGTTATGATTCTATTTCATTTTGTCACATAGATTGAATATTTGAAAACAGATTCCAACTTGAGTTTGGCAATGGTTTTTTGGTAAATATTTTTAATTGTTTAACTAAATTCTTTAAGTAATTTAAATATGTTTTTTTTTAATGTTGCCGTTAAACTTTTTTTGTGAGTAGGGTTAAATTACTACTGTACATATAGCTTGACTTTCAGTTTTCGGAAAACTTAAATATCGAATAAAATCCAAAATTTAAAAACTTTTTTTCGTTTTGAAAACATAACGAAAATTTTGAAATTGCAAAAAAAATAATCCAAGAAATTTAAAGTTATTGCAAAACTGTTTAAAAAAATTGTCTCTTCAAACATTTTGCTTAAAATAAGTGGTAAAACATAAAATCATATCTAACTGAATGTTCATTGAAAAAAAAAACAGTTAAATACTGACCACTATAGATAAATTAACATTGATTTTAAAAAAAAAAAAACAATATCAAAAATTACAAAATTAAAAAGGGAACCAGGAAATTTTTTTTATGAATTTCTTGACATTTTTCTAAATCCTTTGAATAATTTCAGCAATTATGTTTTAATCATTCTTTGATTTAAAATGATGATGAAGTTTAAAAAAAATAGGAACGAAATTTAAAGTTCAGTTATCTTTAACTGTCCAGTTGAAACGAAGTATCAAAAACTATACTTTTGCCAATTTAAAAAATAACATGAATGTTATAAGAGCAATTCTCTACGAAATCGGTCTTTTTTCTTCAATTTTAATTTTTGTATTTTTTAATCCGACTGAAACTTTTTTGGTGCCTTCGGTATGCCCAAAGAAGCCATTTTGCATCATTAGTTTGTCCATATAATTTTCCATACAAATTCGGCAGCTGTCCATACAAAAATGATGTATGAAAATTCAAAAATCTGTATCTTTTGAAGGAATTTTTTGATCGATTTGGTGTCTTCGGCAAAGTTGTAGGTATGGATACGGACTACACTGGAAAAAAATAATACACGGTAAAAAAAATTTGGTGATTTTTTTATTTAACTTTTTATCACTAAAACTTGATTTATAAAAAAACACTATTTTTAATTTTTTTTATTTTTTGATATGTTTTAGAAGGCATAAAATGCCAACTTTTCAGAAATTTCCAGGTTGTGCAAAAAATCACTGACCGAGTTATGAATTTTTTAATCAATACTGATTTTTTCAAAAAATCGAAATTTTGGTCGTAAAAATTTTTCAACTTCATTTTTCGATGTAAAATCAAATTTGCAATCAAAAAGTACTTTACTAAAATTTTGATAAAGTGCACCGTTTTCAAGTTATAGCCATATTTAAGTGACTTTTTTGAAAATAGTCGCAGTTTTTCATTTTTTTAAATTAGTGCACATGTTTGCCCAGTTTTGAAAAAAATATTTTTGAAAAGCTGAGAAAATTCTCTATATTTTGCTTATTCGGACTATGTTGATACGACCTTTAGTTGCTGAGATATTGCAATGCAAAGGTTTAAAAACAGGAAAATTGATGTTTTCTAAGTTTCACCCAAACAACCCACCATTTTCTATCGTCAATATCTCAGCAACTAATGGTCCGATTTTCAATGTTAATATATGAAACAATTGTGAAATTTTCCGATCTTTTCGAAAAAAATATTTTTGGAATTTTCAAATCAAGACAAACATTTTAAAAGGGCGTAATATTGAATGTTTGGCCTTTGTGAAATGTTAGTCTTGATTTGAAAATTCCAAAAATATTTTTTTCGAAGAGATCGGAAAATTTCACAAATGTTTCATATATTAACATTGAAAATCGGACCATTAGTTGCTGAGATATTGACGATAGAAAATGGTGGGTTGTTTGGGTGAAACTTAGAAAACATCAATTTTCCTGTTTTTAAACCTTTGCATTGCAATATCTCAGCAACTAAAGGTCGTATCAACAAAGTCCAAATAAGCAAAATATAGAGAATTTTCTCAGCTTTTCAAAAATATTTTTTTCAAAACTGGGCAAACATGTGCACTAATTTAAAAAAATGAAAAACTGCGACTATTTTCAAAAAAGTCACTTAAATATGGCTATAACTTGAAAACGGTGCACTTTATCAAAATTTCAGTAAAGTACTTTTTGATTGCAAATTTGATTTTACATCGAAAAATGAAGTTGAAAAATTTTTACGACCAAAATTTCGATTTTTTGAAAAAATCAGTATTGATTAAAAAATTCATAACTCGGTCAGTGATTTTTTGCACAACCTGGAAATTTCTGAAAAGTTGGCATTTTATGCCTTCTAAAACATATCAAAAAATAAAAAAAAATTAAAAATAGTGTTTTTAGTGATAAAAAGTTAAATAAAAAAATCACCAAATTTTTTTTACCGTGTATTATTTTTTTCCAGTGTAGTCCGTATCCATACCTACAACTTTGCCGAAGACACCAAATCGATCAAAAAATTCCTTCAAAAGATACAGATTTTTGAATTTTCATACATCATTTTTGTATGGACAGCTGCCGAATTTGTATGGAAAATTATATGGACAAACTAATGATGCAAAATGGCTTCTTTGGGCATACCGAAGGCACCAAAAAAGTTTCAGTCGGATTAAAAAATACAAAAAAAATCGAATGACCGAAATCCTAGAGAACTGCTCATAAGTATTGTTGAACTTTAGATAATTTTTTCTAAGACTAATTGTTTGTGTTTCTGCTCTGAATCATTATAATTAAGTTCCATTTGTGAAGTTTTTTTTAATTGTTGTTAAGTTACTGTATTTACAAAAAATGCCTATATTTGGATTATTTTTAAATTCATTTAATTTTTTTTTCGGTGGTTAATATTGACTTTTCTTATAGAAAGTTTTTTTTTTTAAATCATTCTTTAGATAAGAAATGCGTATTATTTGAGCATTCTGGAAAAGTCGGGAATTTGAAAATGGGATTTGAGTGGTCACCCTGCTACTCGAAACTAGGTGTCCGAAGGCTTGATTGTTGAGGCAATTGCATACCTCTTTTTACACCTTAGCTTCCATCCACCCCGGGATTCGAACTGACGACCTTTGGATTGTTAGTCCAACTGCCTAACAACGAACTCTACCGAGGAAGACGACACCTACACATGGACTGAGCTAACGACCTAACCTTTTTTTTAGGTTAGTCCGGGGCCAACATTTACTTCCCGACCGACGGAAGGCGTGATCAGACAAATCTCGTCTCGAAAAATGCCACCGGGACCTTCTGGGATCGAACCCAGGCCGACTGGGTGAGAGGCAACTACGCTTGCCCCTACACCACGGATCCCGGCTGTTTACAGCGATAAAGCTTATTTTTCTGAGTACAATGACCCTTTGTACCACAAACCACAACCACAAAGAGTTTGAAATGGATTTTTAAATCAATTTTGAAAAATTAACCTCGCGGTCCTTCTTGACAGAAAAGCTCCTACTTGACAGCCCCAGGGGACCATAGTTGATCCATCGAAAAAATGTTTTTTGCATTAAAATGAAAAAAAAAAAATGATCGGAAATGGTTTTTAATCGTGTTTTTTACCGTTGTACATAAAAATTGACTTAGGGCTTTAGTACCCAATTGTCGGAAAATCGGATTTCGAATGACTCAGTTTATCAAAAATTGAATTACAATGCCTAACAAATAAATGGGTAATTCTCCGCCAACTCACACAGCAGTTGCCCCGACCCCTCTTCGATTTGCGTGAAACTTTGTCCTAAGGGGTAACTTTTGTCCCTGATCACGAATCCGAGGTCCGTTTTTTGATATCTCGTGACGGAGGGGCGGTACGACCCCTTCCATTTTTGCACATGCGAAAAAAGAGGTGTTTTTCAATAATTTGCAGCCTGAAACGGTGATGAGATAGAAATTTGGTGTCAAAGGGACTTTTATGTAAAATTAGACGCCCGATTTGATGGCGTAATCAGAATTCCGAAAAAACGTATTTTTCATCGAAAAAAACACTAAAAAAGTTTTAAAAATTCTCCCATTTTCCGTTACTCGACTGTAAAAAATTTTGGAACATGTCATTTTATGGGAAATTTAATGTACTTTTCGAATCTACATTGTCCCAGAAGGGTCATTTTTTCATTTAGAACAAAATTTTTCATTTTAAAATTTCGTGTTTTTTCTAACTTTGCAGGGTTATTTTTTAGAGTGTAACAATGTTCTACAAAGTTGTAGAGCAGACAATTACAAAAATTTTGATATATATACATAAGGGGTTTGCTTATAAACATCACAAGTTATCACGATTTTACGAAAAAAAGTTTTAAAAAAGTTGGTCGTCATCGATCATGGCCGTTCATGGTCACCCGCGACAGACACGGACGACGAAACAAAGAGAAACGCAAAAAGTAACTTTTTCAAAACTTTTTTTCGTAAAATCGTGATAACTTGTGATGTTTATAAGCAAACCCCTTATGTCTATATATCAAATTTTTTGTAATTGTCTGCTCTACAACTTTGTAGAACATTGTTACACTCTAAAAAATAACCCTGCAAAGTTAGAAAAAACACGAAATTTTAAAATGAAAAATTTTGTTCTAAATGAAAAAATGACCCTTCTGGGACAATGTAGATTCGAAAAGTACATTAAATTTCCCATAAAATGACATGTTCCAAAATTTTTTACAGTCGAGTAACGGAAAATGGGAGAATTTTTAAAACTTTTTTATTGTTTTTTTCGATGAAAAATACGTTTTTTCGGAATTCTGAGTACGTCATCAAATCGGGCGTCTAATTTTACATAAAAGTCCCTTTGACACCAAATTTCTATCTCATCACCGTTTCAGGCTGCAAATTATTGAAAAACACCTCTTTTTTCGCATGTTCAAAAATGGAAGGGGTCGTACCGCCCCTCCGTCACGAGATATCAAAAAACGGACCTCGGATTCGTGATCAGGGACAAAAGTTACCCCTTAGGACAAAGTTTCACGCAAATCGAAGAGGGGTCGGGGCAACTTTTCCCGATTTCGTGTGAGTTGGTAGAGAATTACCCAAATAATAAATAGTCTTTAATGTGTCTGTAATTCACTTTATTAACTCCTCGATTCACAAATCTGCCATTTTATAAAGATCATAATCAACTGTCAAATTAATTCTTGCATTTTCTCAGAGAATTGCTCACCTACATCACGTTTACTTTAGTTATCTAGCTGTTCAATAATTTTGGCTACCAGCACACTGGAAAACAAGTTTACCTTTCTCTCTCGGCAGTGCAATTATTTCCACTTACTCGTATTCATTCACACTTTTTTTTCACAAACACGCACTCACAACTTTTATATCATTCACTCACTCAACACATTTCTCGCAAAGGCTGGAACGAGTTTTCTGTTTTTGGCTTTCCTACAACATTTTTTTTCCTCATTTCATCACAATCTCATCTCTAACGTTTGAAACTCGAACATCATCACAGCATCTGCTCGAACGCACCGCGATAACAAAGCATCATAAAAAAAACATGCAGCCAGCCCACGTGGGGGCGCCCAAAAATTATGCTGCCCCACTGCAGTGGGAACTGGGACTTTATGGTGTTGGCCCTAAAGACGCTGTCGTAATCAAATTGTGCGATAGGTTGATCTTGGAGGCCGCTTGGGGCCATCGTCGGACGTGAAGCACACCCGAAAGATCGTGTAAAACAGCTTGCAGCAGAAGCTCGCCGAGAGGGACTCCTCGCCGGTGATGAAGTTCACCAGAAAGTCGCAGTCCTCGGCGGTGGATGTGGGGTGCTGGAAGGAGATGGGGGATGGATAAAAATATTAGAAAAATATTCAACTTTGCTTGTTCTTATTAAAATCTCCGAAAACTTATCTATCAAAACATCAAACATACAAAACATGAAGAGAAATCACCTTCTTATCTTTCTTTAAATATTAGTTCACTAATTCCGGATTTACCCAGTAATTTCAGAGTAATTCTTGAAATTGCCGATAATTTATTGTAATAAAAAGTAATATAAAAGTGATATCAATCTTCAGAAAACCATTAAATAAAAAAAATAATAGGTAATCTCTATAAGCCTTTCTATAAGTATTTTTTGAACTATATAAAAAAACGTTACTTAATCCACCTTTATGTGGTTGGTGCCTTCCTCGCATTCATTAATTGATTACACTAAACAACCTCAAAAAATGTATAAATACACAGCAAAAAATCCGATGGTAAAATCGCATGCAAAAGCATGCACATCACCTTCGTCAAAATAAACACTTAATATTACACAATGCATGTACAATTTTTGTAAACACAAAAAAAAAAGTTGCAACCGACGAGATTCAAACCCAGCACCATCAGTAAGGGCTGGCGCCTTAGCCCGCTCGGCCATCAGACCGATGAAAAATGGAAAGGATAAATGCATATGTGAGCTTGACATTTCGGTCAAGTAGGTTTCCCATACTGATGGGCTACATATTTCAGGGTGTAATATTACACAGAATTTCATTAGAAAATGCAAAATTTATTTTACACCCAAGCCTTTTACACGCAGCTGGATTACTACTTTATTTGCTGTGTAACACTTATTTTCAAAATATCTGAGATCCGTCCTAAAAAAAAGTCTATAAAAAGAAACACTTAAGTGCTAATAACTTTTGATAGGATTGTCAGATCTTCAAATACCTTTCAAATACCTTTCTAACAATATATACACCCAAAACTGGCAGCGCTAGTCCGAGAGAATGATGGTCTCGAGTCGAGAGAATAGTGGTACCATTCACGGACGCAGAGAACACAGCTCGAGATGGGCGATAGAACTATTCTCTCGAGGTTCATTTGCAAAAAAAAGTTCATCCGTCAAACAAAAAACCAAAAGTGTCGACAACGGGAATCGAACCAGAGACCTTTGATAAACCAATCCAATGACTTAGCTGCCTCGGCCACCACAGCTTGGTGACCAAGGAGAAGTCAGAAGTCGATGCATGACACTTGTTGGAGATTTATTGATTCATCTAACGAATGAACTCATTTGTTATGATGGTGTGAGTTGGTACCATTATTCTATCGATTTTGGCACTGAGCCCTCAATAAATTTTGAGAGAACGATTATCTCGACTCTGAATTTTGGGTGTAGCACAGGGGTGCTCAAAGTTTTTGGAGGCCGGGCCAAATTTACAGAAAAATTTAAATATAAAAAAAATGCAATATCGTTATTTTAATTTAAATGTTTTAATTTCTGTTATTTAAAAAAAAGTCAATTCGAAATAATACACCCAAAGGAAAAATATATCTCAAATTCTGCAACAGTGAATTTGCTGCAGAAAATGTCACATTTTAAAACATTTTTTGCAGCAAGCCCGTAGATCATTTTTGCTCGCGTGTAAACATTTCAGCGATCTGCAGTTCTTACCAACACATATAATGCTGGCCCGTCCCCGAGCAACACTCCAAAAAGAAGATTATGTTGGTGCTCTTTTAATCTCATTTCATCAAGCGTCCATGGCGCGATGGTAGCGTGTCGGATCAATAACCAAGAAGTTGGTGGTTCAATCCTCGTTCTGTTATTGTTTTTTTGTGAAATACAATCAAAAAGCCGTCGGTAATGTCGATAATTGTCGGTAACGGGCAAAAATGTCATACCCGTATATCGCAAAAAATGCATGAGGACAGTTTTCATGCAGATTCTGACATACTTTCATGCCGCCATGTATCACAATCATGCGACCGCCGGTTGGGTGTTCTAATAAACCAATTTTGTTAATTATTATATCTGATTTTGTACCATTCTCTTGCGCAAAAGATCACATTTTTCAAATCCTGTCAACATATAACAAAACGTTACTTAATCCACCTTTAGGTGGTTGGTGCCTTCCTCATATTCATAAAGTCAATACATTCAGTAAAAATAGCAACATTCCCCCTTAACATGTTTAACAAATCAACTTTATTACTCATTTCTTTTGATATGGTTCGCAGACCATCAATATTTCTGGCTCATCGGCAAGGTCTGATAAAAAAAACCTATCCAACGATAGTTCGCATGGAAGATTCAGACAATATTTTTATCACAATATCTGAAATCAAACCTCTAAAAAGTGTATAAATAACACTTAAGTGCCAATAACTTTTAATAGGGTTGTCAGATCTTTGATGTTTTAGGCTCATTTGAAAGGTCTTTCAATTATCTAACTAACGATGGGTCGCATGATAGACCCGGACATCATTTTTACTGAAATATCTGAGATCCGGCCTCCAAAAAGTGTATAAATAACACTTAAGTGCCAATAACTTTTAATAGGGTTGTCAGATCCTTGATGTTTTAGGCTCATTTGAAAGGTCTTTCAATTATCTAACTAATGATGGGTCGCATGATGGACCCGGACATCATTGTCATTGAAATATCTGAGATCCGGCCTCCAAAAAGTGTATAAATAACACTTAAGTGCTAATAACTTTTGATAGGATTGTCAGATCCTTGATGTTTTAGGCTCATTTGAAAGGTCTTTCGATTATCTAACTAACGATGGGTCGCATGATGGACCCGGACATCATTTTCATTGAAATATCTGAGATCCGGCCTCCA
Source organism: Culex pipiens pallens (assembly GCF_016801865.2). Lineage (NCBI taxonomy): Eukaryota > Metazoa > Arthropoda > Insecta > Diptera > Culicidae > Culex > Culex pipiens. The sequence continues at coordinate 122,955,700 of NC_068938.1, forward strand.
AAAAGTGTATAAATAACACTTAAGTGCTAATAACTTTTGATAGGATTGTCAGATCCTTGATGTTTTAGGCTCATTTGAAAGGTCTTTCGATTATCTAACTAACGATGGGTCGCATGATAGACCCGGACATCATTTTTACTGAAATATCTGAGATCCGGCCTCCAAAAAGTGTATAAATAACACTTAAGTGCCAATAACTTTTAATAGGGTTGTCAGATCCTTGATGTTTTAGGCTCATTTGAAAGGTCTTTCAATTATCTAACTAATGATGGGTCGCATGATGGACCCGGACATCATTGTCATTGAAATATCTGAGATCCGGCCTCCAAAAAGTGTATAAATAACACTTAAGTGCTAATAACTTTTGATAGGATTGTCAGATCCTTGATGTTTTAGGCTCATTTGAAAGGTCTTTCGATTATCTAACTAACGATGGGTCGCATGATGGACCCGGACATCATTTTCATTGAAATATCTGAGATCCGGCCTCCAAAAAGTGTATAAATAACACTTAAGTGCTAATAACTTTTGATAGGATTGTCAGATCCTTGATGTTTTAGGCTCATTTGAAAGGTCTTTCGATTATCTAACTAACGATGGGTCGCATGATAGACCCGGACATCATTTTTACTGAAATATCTGAGATCCGGCCTCCAAAAAGTGTATAAATAACACTTAAGTGCCAATAACTTTTGATAGGATTGTCAGATCCTTGATGTTTTAGGCTCATTTGAAAGGTCTTTCGATTATCTAACTAACGATGGGTCGCATGATGGACCCGGACATCATTTTTACTGAAATATCTGAGATCCGGCCTCCAAAAAGTGTATAAATAACACTTAAGTGTCAATAACTTTTGATAGGATTGTCAGATCCTTGATGTTTTAGACTCATTTGAAAGGTCTTTCGATTATCTAACTAACGATGGGTCGCATGATGGACCCGGACATCATTGTCATTGAAATATCTGAGATCCGGCCTCCAAAAAGTGTAAAATAACACTTAAGTGCTAATAACTTTTGATAGGATTGTCAGATCCTTGATGTTTTAGGCTCATTGGAAAGGTCTTTTTAATACCTTTCTGAAAATGTATAACATGACAGGGTTTCTTACAAAAACCACCCTTTTTACAATCTTCCGGACATACGCCAAAATCGTTTTTTAAGCATAACTTTTGAAGTACTTTACTAAACTTCATAATTTTCAATAGGGTCTTATGGGACCCCAAGACGAATCGAATGAGACCAAAACGGTCCAAATCGGTTAAGCCAGTGCTGAGATAATCGAGTGCATATTTTTTGGTGCACAGACCCACATCCCTACACACACACACACACACACACACACACACACACACACACACACACACACACACACACACACACACACACACACACACACACACACACACACACACACACACACACACACACACACACACACACACACACACACACACACACACACACACACACACACACACACACACACACACACACACACACACACACACAGACATTTGCTCAGAATTTGATTCTGAGTCGATAGGTATACGTGAAGGTGGGTCTACGAGGTCAAATTAAGAAGTTCATTTTTTCAGTAAGGTGAGGAAGGCAAAAACTAAGGCAGTACAAATTTAATTTAAAGTTTTTAATTTAAAGTTAACTCGACAATTTCAGCGATGGCGGGAACACATTTATACACATTTTTTAGGAAAAATTTCTTTAAACAGGTATAACTCACCCAACCAAATTTTCAACCATCCAAAATTCTACTTTTTTTCTGTGTAAATGTTTCTTAAAAATGATTGAAGGCTTTATCATTTCCGATTGATCATTTGTTGTTTTAGAATGCAACAATCGATTTTTTTGTGTTTGTTTGCGTTTAAGCTATCGTTTTTCACAGCCACGACCACCATTTTTTTGCACGTGTTGTCGATTAATCTTTTTTTCAAATACTGTAGAACTTGAAGTGTCATCACTTAAATTTTGCCAAGTCATTGTTTACAGACCACTTCTCAAAATTCTGCATAACAAAGTCAAGGTTCGGATATTCAAATAATCCATCTTTTTCCGGGTTTAAAATAAAACCAACAACAACAAAAAACTTTAAATTTATTCACATCAAACCAAGCCAAGAGAGTTCAATCTCGGCTGATTCATTGAACCACAACAAATCAGCGACTACACTCTGCTTGAAGCCGGCGAATAGGCTCAACCTTCAAAATTTGCGTTTTCTATTTCTGCCTCCGTCGTCGCCTTTTTTTTTGCACAGATTTTCAAATTAACTTTTTCGTTGCTGCTTATTTTACGATGCCATTAGTTGGTTGTATTTCCTGATCGTTAGTCGGAAGAAATTGGCAACTGGTAGTGCCGTCCGAAAGGACGTCCGAATTTAGGGGGAAAAGATCTAAATTAAGATTTTGGTCGGAAGAATTGAAAGTTCTCTTTTGAATTTGGCTAATGTTGATCTTGAAACCATCTTGACATTCAGCGTGGTTGGTCACGTGATCGACCCGCGCGCCATGCTGCTTTTGTCAACACGCGAGAGGAACGATCAAGGCGGCGTTGACCATCATCACGCTGGCTGGTGTGGAAGACCTTCTTCGACTTCAATGCTGGCACCAGCGACGAACCTTAATATTTGCGTTTTTTCTGCTTTATTGTTTTACTGCAGCTAGCTCGCGGGTTTCGTTCGTCGTAATAAAAAAAGCAAGTTCCGTTCTCGCTTTAGGTTTGTCTATGGACTGAAAAGCCAACAAGGTTTTCTTGCACGCAGGGAGCCTTGCCGTGGCAAATCCATTAGCCTATGGGTTAATTAAGTCCAACCAACTGAAACTATAGTAAACTCTAACTGCCCACCATTGAAAAAACGGCTAATATCCACTTTTGGCAAAAACGAGATAATAGCACCAGGCGGTAGAAGATGTTCCAACGCATCTCCTGGAACTTGAATTTCATTGAAATAGTGTTTAGACTTAGCTGCCGATGCGAAAAACCAAACGGCTAATATGCCACTCTTATGGGAAATTGCCTTGACGGAGATTTTGTGACAAACATTAAAACGCGTTTTTCTCGGAATACTTGATTTGGCATAATAGCTGAATTTTCAAATATGGGCAGTCTACTCAGGTTAAGTTTTCAGTTGACTAAAAAATCCACAAACGATACAACCAATGTTCAGCTCCAAACGCAGCATTGGTTTGAAGAACTCAACCGGGTCATTCTCCACAGAATCACACAGCAGTTGCCCCGATCCCTCTTCGATTTGCGTGAAACTTTGTCCTAAGGGGACAAGGTACGTCATTTTTTGAACATTCGAAAAATACGTGTTTTTCAATCATTTGCAGCCTGAAATGGTTATGGTTTTGAATGGTGCCAAAGGGACTTTAATGTAAAGTTGGACGCCCGATTTGAAGGCGTACTCAGAATTCCGATGAAACGTATTTTTTTTATCAAAAAAAAAAAAAAAAAAAAAATACAATGATTGTTTCAAAAGTGCTGCCTTTTTTTATATAGTTAATTATGTTGAGGAATATTTGTTGACCTCTCTCCTGTTGTGGACACTCGGGAGATTTTTCGATGAAAAATTCAATGAAATCACTAGTTTATCTGCCAATCTTTTATTCAGAACACTCAGCACTGGCAATTTTACAATTTTTTTTAAGTTAACCTTTCGTTTGTTATTAGACTGATTATTTCAATGTTGAGTTGGGGAACTTTACAGAAATAAAAACCAAAAAAGTATCAAGGTACCGTAAACTGGGAAGAATCGGGACAAATGCAGTCTGAATAGGGACTGTAGTCTTTAGAGAAATTAGAAGCTTTGAAATGTTGTTGTTTCGTGTCTATTCTGTCTAAAACCAATAATTAAAAATTAAAACATTGTGCATTTACAAGGCTAAAATAGCTTTTTGTTTGAAACCGGTTATGAAAAAGTTTCTGCATAATAGGTAAACTTAAAATTTATTCTGAATTGGTTTTTTCTCAACTCAAAAGCAATCAAATAATGTTAAAAATGTCAGGATTGTTCATGAGACATTAGATTATGTTGTGTGTGTTGAGTTGTGTTCATCGAATCTTCTAGGGTGTCGAAATGCTTGATTAATTTGAACAAATAAGTTAGCACAGTTCACCTGTGGAAAATATGAAAATCAGGGGTTTGAGTCAACAAACGGGTGCCACAATATATGTCTGAAATTTGGGGAAAATACTCTTAAGCCATATCCGAAGCCCGATTTGGATATTTTGATGATTTCAAAAATACTGGTGCAATTAATTTTTCAGAAACATAATGAAACCACCCAGTGAGAATTTGACCTAATGCTTCAAATCTTTTAAGATTAAACCTCGAATGGCATTTTTTTTTAATTTCAGAGGTACATTTTGGGTTGCAAGATAATTATATTTAATTAATAAAAACTTATTGGATTGACATTATTAGAAAAAAAATAAAGGGTACTCAGTCTTTAATGTAAGTCTATGATTTACTTAAAAAATATGTATCGATATTGCACTTTGTCCAAGATCCTCTGTAATTTCTCTTAGCTTTAAGTAAAATGTAATTACAAAAGCCGACTCGGTCCTTACCAGGTCCCAGCACCGAAAAGGACCTAATAAAAATAATTTTATGAAAAAAATGCACTTTGTCGATCTATTGTGAGAAGCCAGAGAGAACACATTCACGCGCAGCGTAAAACGCACAAGCGTAAATGTGCTGGTGTTTAGGCTTCGACTTGACGACTTGTCGATCGAGAACGAGCCGGGACATCGAATGTGATGTTCAGTATATGATACTGTATAAAACCAACAATTTACTAGGAAAAATAGGGTAAAAATAAGACGTTAAACACTAAAATGGCTATTAGGGTGGGTACGGATTTTCAAATGTTCTCAGATCAAGTTCTGGTGTGGTTCCCCTTGTAGGGCATACCCATAGGGACTCTCAGGCCAAATTTCAGCTCATTTGGTTGAAAACTGGCTTGTCTCAAGCGAGTTCAAGTTTACATGGGATTTACTATTGGAAATTTTGAATTTTCGTTCATTCGCTCCTACAGGCCTGGGGGAAACATGTAGAAACTTCTAGGATGGCCAGAAATGAGCGGAATCGTCTGGAGAACAACTTTCCCTAAGAGACCAGGTCGATTCGTTCAACCCCCATCGAGCTCAACGGCAATACATCCGGGGTTTTCGGAACCAACGGTTTTCCCCAGAAAAGCAACAAATTTTCCTTAGCATGCTATGAATGCTTGATGAACACCGCGACGCCACATGTCAAACAGCTACACGGAGAAAAAAGAGTTCCCAAAATCGTGAACAAGCGTTCATGAAAATGAGAACCACGAACAAAGTGTTCAAATTTCATGGTACGTTTTTCAAAATCGTACCATGGAATTTGAACACTTTGTTCGAGGTTCCCATTTTCATGAACGCTTGTTCACGATTTTAAGAACTCTTTTTTCTCCGTGTACCACGTGGACTAGCATCGCCTATAAAAAATTACTTTTTATTACTTTTTGAACCATAGAATTAAAATTTATGGTGATCCTGATGCTATTTAGCTGTATTCTAAACCTCCAAATAAGAAAAAAAATGTTATGGTGCAAATTTTACAATCACGTGGTAGCTGTTTAACATGTGGCGTCGCGGTGTTCATCAAGCATTCATAGCATGCTAAGGAAAATTTGTTGCTTTTCTGGGGAAAACCGTTGGTTCCGAAAACCCCGGATGTATTGCCGTTGAGCTCGATGGGGGTTGAACGAATCAACCTGGTCTCTTAGGGAAAGTTGTTCTCCAGACGATTCCGCTCATTTCTGGCCATCCTAGAAGTTTCTACATGTTTCCCCCAGGCCTGTAGGAGCGAATGAACGAAAATTCAAGATTTCCCATGGTAAATCCCATGTAAACTTGAACTCGCTTGAGACAAGCCAGTTTTCAACCAAATGAGCTGAAATTTGGCCTGAGAGTCCCTATCGGTATGCCCTACAAGGGGAACCACACCAGAACTTGATCTGAAAACTTTTGAAAATCCGTACCCACCCTAATGGCTATATCTCTGGAAATAAATTTTGGAAATGCTTCAAATTTTGCAAGCAGTTTATTGCGCTTGTTTTCGAATGGCTTTTTGTTTGACACCGATTTTTTTTAATTTGATAGTGTTATCTGTAAAATAGTCAAAAAAATACATCTGAAAATGTCTTTGACCACATTTACTGGTCGAAAATTGTGAATCGAAAAATAAAATGTTCGTCTCCGACCCCACGGCTCAAAATCTGAAATATAAAAATTGTGGGTTTTACGAGCGGTTTACCAATGATGGAAGACACAATTTTTTAAGAGCGGATACAGACTCGCACACAGAAAAAAAAATCATGGTAATAATACATCTGGGAAGGGGTACATCTTTTATGTCAGAAAAAATGTGTAATTTTACCTCTGGAAATGCGTAATTTTACCTTTTTTCTGGTGTAATGTCACTTTTTCAGTCTAAATTGAGGTAAAATTACATCATAAAAGAGGTAATATTCAACCTTCCAAAATTAAAGTTTCCAAATTTACATTATTTTTTGCTGTGCTCAAGTATTTCAGAAAAACGAGCTCTCAAAAATCAGGCTCTGAATTCCGGGTTTCGAGCCAAAATTCAATAGAAAGAGCGCATCAAAACCTTCGAATTAGTAATAGGATTTTTTCTGGGATGACTCCCCACCGTGCACGATTTTTTTTAAGATTTCTGAGAAAAGCGTTTTTTCCAAAAGCAAACCTTAAACCTTTCTTTTGTAAGAAAGGCAAAAAGCAACATTTCAAGCAAAACAAATAAGCCAGCAGCCGGTTTTAGCAAGCACATAGCTGGCAATGTTTTTGACACATCTTTGACGTTTCCAGAAAAATTGATAGAAATTTGATTTGGCCACTTATTTTGATGCAACTAATATAACAGTCACATTTTTGCACATATGTTCGATAATAAGGTAGCCCTTAGTGCGAATATACTCAAAATTCTCAAAAATGTTGAGCTACAAATTTGCCGGGCATTTGAAAAACCTATCAAAGTCACCCCGGGCTATCAATGTCACCCCAGTTTACGGTATTTAAGGGTGCACAGAAACCAAGAAAGTTGTTGTCTTCTTATCCAAAAAAAAAAATTAACTTTCGGAAACAATCCTGCAGCAATGTGATTATAAAAAAAGTAAATAATACATTTTTGATTGCAAGCGATTATCGTTGAGTAGAGCTTTTTTTTAAAAGATATTTCAATTGTATTTTAGTTATGTTTCTTATTTTTTGCATTAACTTATTCCTATTATCGCTACAGAATTTCTCAGTGAAACTGCGCGCTCACATGAACTAACTTAACGAACTAACTAAGCACTTTATCCGGTCACTCATGCACTACGTTCTGTTCTCATTTGAAGCTTGTGTTACCTTTATGTAGCCAGAACCACTTTCCACCACTAGCGTTAAACACACAGCTTGTGATGAAATAGTGTCGCACGTTCTTTCTTAGCTAATCCAGCGTCTCAGTACGAAGCGTACACACACAAGTCGTGATCACTTGAATAATTGCGATTACCTTTTCCTCTGGAATCTCCTCGACGCCGCTCTCGATGCTGATGATGAAACTGGTGTCGGTGAGTTTCCGTTTGAGCAGCGGCATTGCTGTTTTGTTGTGGCGCTGTTTCAAGGTGCAGATCGCGACTGACTGCGCTGAAGCTGAGCCGATCGACGACTTGCCGGCCCAAACTCCGCGTGCTTTCAACGGATCTTTTTCTTTCGAAGGCTTGCTCTCTCACGTGCACTTGGCTGGTTGGCCAGGTGAGCAGGTCTCAAGAAAAGCTTAATTTACTCCGAAATCATGCTAATAGTTGTAAATCCAATCTACGAACAAGTTTACGTTTTCGTGTTTAACATTATAACGAAAGGCCTTAAAAATAGTCTTGGCTATTTCCTACAAATTTATAGAAAACACCGAAGGCTTGATTTAAATTCTTAATGATTTTAAAAATTGTAATGTTGACTTGCGATTTTCCAGAGAATTTCTCTCTTTAGCTCCATGGCCACTGCCGATGCAGATGCAGACAGACTTTCGGGTTCGTCGTCGTAGATCGTAGTCTCCGTGTAGGTAGGGCAAGAAGGGTTACCTTCTGCATCTTGACTTCTTGCTAGACCTTACAACATTCGCCACGATCATCATCGTCATCATGCGAAGATTGCTCAATCTGTTTTGAGTCGAAGCTAAAGTGAGAAACTGAGAGAGAACTGAGTTGGAAAGAGTGCACGAAGCCGTTCACCTCGTGGATCTTTGGGCATGCTGTGTTGAATTTACCCTAAGGGCGCAGCAACAAGGGTAGCACCGTTTAAGGGTTGGCCTTCAACGTTGGTTGAAATGGCTTAAAAAATCGTAAAAAGTAATGCAAAATATGTTTAACAACGCATTATGAAAACAAAATGAATTTTTGTGTAGCCCCAACCCTAATACAGCTACAGAAAGTTATTCACATGGGTGAATCAAAAATAATTTTAAAATCAAAATGTGTAATCCCTATTTGTTTTTTATGACTTTATTGATTAAAACCAATTTCATCCACTTACAAATAACGTAGTTCATGCCCAAGCCCCAAGCTCCGATTTCCATGGTATTTTCCATTTGTCATCTTCAGGGTCGCGTTCTCTCGTGGCAGAAAAGGCCGGCTAAAGTTGTTTCACGAGCAAGCAGCAGCAGCAGCAGCACAGAGGAGAGCTCAGTTAATGACTCTGACGACGATGTGAGACGATCAGATCGTGGTGGTTAAGAATGAAATGGTGAGTGATCACGAATGACGTACCTTTGCGCTTGTTTAAAGTCATGTGTTAACCCTGAACTGGCCAAATTTGTAAAATTCATTTAAAACAGTTTACACTTGAGCAGTTCTCTAGGATTTCGGTCATTCGATTTTTTATGTATTTTTTAATCCGACTGAAACTTTTTTGGTGCTCTCGGTATGCCCAAAGAAGCCATTTTGCATCATTACTTTGTCCTTATAATTTTCCATACAAATTTGGCAGCTGTCCATACAAAAATGATGTATGAAAATTCAAAAATCTGTATCTTTGAAGGAAGTTTTTGATCGATTTGGTGTCTACGGCAAAGTTGTAGGTATGGATATTAGGGTGGGTACGGATTTTGAAAAGTTCTCAGATCAAGTTCTGGTGTGGTTCCCCTTGTAGGGCATACCCATAGGGACTCTCACGCCAAATTTCAGCTCATTTGGTTGAAAACTGGCTTGTCTCAAGCGGGTTCAAGTTTACATGTAAATTACTATGGGAAATTTTGAATTTTCGTTCATTCGCTCCTACAGGCATGGGGAAAACATGTAGAAACTTCTAGGATGGCCAGAAATGAGCGGAATCGTCTGGGGAACAACTTTCCCTAAGAGACCAAGTCGATTCGTTCAACCCCCATCGAGCTCAACGGCAATACATCCGGGGTTTTCGGAACCAACGGTCTTCCCCAGAAAGGCATCAAATTTTCCATAGCATGCTATGAATGCTTAATGAACACCGCGACGCCACATGTCAACAGCTACCACGCGATTGTAAAATTTTCACCATAAAATTTTTTCTTATTTGGAGGTTTAGAATACAGATTAATAGTATCAGGATCACCATAAATGATAATTCTATAGTTCAAAAAGTAATAAAAAGTATTTTTTTATAGGCAATGCTAGTCCACGTGGTAGCTGTTTGACAGCCGTAGCCGTTGAGCTCGATGGGGGTTGAACGAATCGACCTGGTCTCTTAGGGAAAGTTGTTCTCCAGACAATTCCGCTCATTTCTGGCCATCCTAGAAGTTTCAACATGTTGTCCCCATGCCTGTAGGAGCGAATGAACGAAAATTCAAAATTTCCCACAGTAATTTACATGTAAACTTAAACCCGCTTGAGACAAGCCAGTTTTCAACCAAATGAGCTGAAATTTGGCGTGAGAGCCCCTATGGGTATGCCCTACAAGGGGAACCACACCAGAACTTGATCTGAGAACTTTTCAAAATCCGTACCCACCCTAATGGATATGGACTACACTGAAAAAAAAATGATACACGGTTTAAAAAAATTTGGTGATTTTAAACTTACCTCAAAACTTGATTTGCAAAAAAAACTCTATTTTTATTTTTTTAGAGGACATCAAATGCTAATTTTTCAGAAATTTCCAGGTCGCGCAAAAAATGTTTGACCGAGTTATAATTTTTTTAATTAACACTGATTTTTTCAAAAAATCGAAATATTGGTAGCAAAAATGTTTCAACTTCATTTTTCGATGTAAAATCAAATTTGCAATCAAAAGTGCTTCAGTGAAATTTTGATAAAGTGCACCGTTTTCAAGTTAAAGCCATTTTTAAATAACTTTTTTGAAAATAGTCGCAGTTTTTCATTTTTTTAAATTAGTGCACATGTTTAACCACCTTTGAAAAAATATTTTCGGAAAGCTGAGAGAATTCTCTATATTTTGCTTTATTGAACTTTGTTGAAACGACCCTTAGTTGTTGAGATATTGCCATGTGTTTATAAACAGGAAAATTGATGTTTTTCTAAGTCTCACCCAAACAAACCACCGTTTTCTAATGTTGATATCTCAGCAACTAATGGTCCGATTTACAGTGTTAAAATATGAAACATCCATGAAATTTTCCGATCTTTTCGAAAACAATATTTTTAAAGTTTTTAAACCAAGACTGATATTTTAAGAGGGCGTAATATTGAATATTTGGCATTTTTGAAATGTTAATCGCATCTAGACGGACTTCGATGACTTCGATCTAAAAAATCACCAAAAATCAATTTTTCAACCAATTTTTGATCTCCAAAAAGCATTGGAAAGAAGAACTCTTAAAACTTAAGAAAATTTTAGGGTTGGAAGTTTAACTTGTTTTAAGTGAATTTGCCAATGTTTTTAAAAATGTCATTTTTTAGAGGTCAGCTTTGGCTGTGTTTTTGCAGTATTTTTTGACTATGCCTCTACGCTTTTTTTTTACAATTTAAATGATGATGGTGCCATTCTATAACAGAAAAGGTTAAAAAAAGCAAAAAAATATAAAAAAGTTACTAACAAACATGAAAAAGATAAGCAAAATGTAATGATACGAGGTGGTAGAATAAGCCAAATTCAACCGAAAACAAACATAAACTAAACCAGATAAATGCAAATCAAAAAACTAAAAATGAAATAAGAAAAACATAAAACAAGATAGGTAAATACTTACGTAGAACAAAAGTTGCTCAAAAAGACCACGGAAAAAATAATAATTTTCGAAAAAAATGGGCAGTAGCGGGTTAAAACTGGGTGTTCCAACGCGCGTGCTCAAACTGGAAGAAATCAACTTTTTCCACCAACTTGCGAGAAATGCAAACAAACATTGGCACAGTTACTTACTTTTGAATCGAGTTAAGGGGTATCCCTAATGTCGTCCTTTTGTCACCCTAATGGTCCACAATCTGAAACTCATCTAAATAAGAAACTCCAAGGGCGTATTTTATTAAGATAAGGGAGATTGGTCTAAAATTCTACTAAAAATGCTAAGTGATTTATAGGTGACGCTTTATGAATGTAATTTAGAATCTCATGTAAACAAATATTTTTAAAATTTTGAAATTAAAAGGTCGTTTTTCAGCTTGATTGCTCCAGAGTTAAAATCACAATGAATCACATCGTTCCTCACTTAGCATATTGCACTATCGTAAATTATTTAGTCACCCTTCGCTGCACACTTGTTACAGAGTTGCAGGGAAACAGGAAACAATAAAAGCGCACAGAATAGTTCCTTGGAGGTGTGATAGTAAACTCCATCAGAATGCCGCAATGAAGCTATTTCCGCTCGTGTAGGTACCTACTAGCCGTCCCGTGCGTATACGAGCAGGAAACGGTATTAAATTTTCCCTCGCCCGGCAATGAATCATTTTCACTGCACGCATCGCTCGGACGACGAGTATAGTTTTTCCCTGCTGCATCGGCTGTGGAAAACCCAGCTGATGATCGGCTTATGACCACCGGGTGCTGTATTGCCCTTTGTCCAGAGCCAGCGTGCTCCGGGCTGGTGCTGTAACTATGTTCTTCCCATTACTGGACTTGACACGCCTGGGAAACTTATCAGTGTCGTGCAGGGTTCCAGGCGAAGGATGTCAAGAGGGTGTATTTAGATTTTGGACGAAAACTTTTTATAGCTAAAATATATTAGATCCTTAATTTTGAAGAATGCTGCTCTAATTGAAATGTGTTTTATGCAAACCCGTTTGAAATACGTTTAGAGAATCGCTGTAGTCCTTCAGATAGCATTTTGTCAAGCACTATTGTTAAAGAAAATTATAAACAGTGTATAGCTGAGCGCAGCTTGGAGTGAACAAAGTTTGCACTTTGTGTAAGGAATGTTATTAAGTCTTAAATTAAAAAAATCCCTTTTTAAGAACACTAGGTTTATGGGTAATCCTTAGTGGGTCGGGGAGGTGGAATTTTGTGTTCTTTTTGTGAGTTTACAATTTCAATGAAACTAGACTTTTATATGAAAGCCCTTATGATTGTTTTTTTTTTGTGAAATCGGTGCAAATTTTTAAGTTGTGTACAACAAATTTGCCAAATCTGCACAAATGTTGGAATTTGTTTTGCCAGGGGTGTGTTTGACCCCCTGTGGGTCTCGTGGCGCAGGGGTAGCGGCTTCGGCTGCCGATCCCGATGATGCTATGAGACGCGGGTTCGATTCCCGCCTTATCCACTGAGCTTCTATCGGATGGTGAAGTAAAACGTCGGTCCCGGTTTCTCCTGTCTCGTCAGAGGCGCTGGAGCAGAAATCCCACGTTAGAGGAAGGCCATGCCCCGGGGGGCGTAGTGCCAATAGTTTCGTTTTCGTGTTTGACCCCCTAAAGCAGCCTACTTTGATTGAAAATTGAAATCTCAAAAAAATCTAACAATTTTCGAAAAGGTCTAAAACGTAAAATCACTACAGAGCGAATTCGCTAATTCGAATGGAACTGCATTCGAATGAGCGAATTCAAATTCGCTTATTAGGGTATTTTAACCATTAGTGGACCCCCTAGTAGAGCCGAAGCACATTTTTCACAAATTTTCAATATTTTAAGCACTTTTTCATACCCCTTTGTACAAAACAATGAAATCTGAAGTCTTTTGAACAATTTTGATTATTTGTTTCATCATTTATTTGTTTTTGAGCAGAAAAATAGCCATTTGAAAAAAAAGTTTTTTTGCCTTGTTATGGACCCCCTTTTCCTATAGTGGACCCGGGTCCATAATCCGATTGTGGACCCTGGTCCACTATAGGCAAACTGTTATTTTTATACCAAATTTAACCGATATTTGATGTTTTGATGCATGGTGTAGGTCTAATGATAGATATGATGAATAAAGGATGGATTTTGCTCACTTTTCATTATAAAAAAATATGTTTTGTTAACAAATTTGGCTTTAAACAACAAAAAACCTAACAGACATTTAAAAACATTTATTTCCGAAAAAGATCAGAGAAAACGTTTCAAAAACCACTATAAACATAAAAATAATTAAAAAAAGTAATCTTGATGCAAAATTTTTCCATATTAATTACATAAATGGTTGACCGAAACTAAATAATAGATTTGTTTACAGTTGCTGATAAAATCACGCATGTTTATTTAAATAAAAAGTGTTGTTATTGATTTATTATTATAAAATATCATTTCAAACTGCATTTATGATGCTTCAGTTAAGTACAATCAACTATAGTTTTGATTAATTATAAATTTTTACGGCTTCATTATTTTTGGTACTTTTAACATGAAAACAGCTATATTTATACTCATAATTGAAAAAATATGCGTTTAAGTTGATTACAACAAGCATTCTTTGTATGTTTAAGAGAAACTTTTGCTTAAATACACAGTTTTCTTTTTTTTTGTAAGTTAAATTAACAGGGGTCCACTTTTGGCAAAGTTTGGATTTTCGTTGTCCTATATTGGACCCCCCTAATTTTTGCTCGAAAATGAGCAGTTCTTCGTTTTATTTTAGTAAAGTTACTTAAACTTACATTATTTCGACTTGCTGAAGTTAAATAATAAGTCAAAAAATGATTGGATGATTAATTCAATCATAAAATATAAATGCAGTTTTGTTGTGAAAATGCTAGTGGCCATGGCTGATTTCAGATGTCGAACTAAAAACACTTATTTTGGTGAAAAGGACAATTCAATGTCAGTCAACATTGTTTTAAATGATGCTGAACATGCCAATTAAAAGATTTGTAGACAACAACACGCTTGAAATTGTGATTTTATTGAATTTTTCATCAAAAACCCTTCAGAGGGTCCACTATAGGAAAGGGGTCCACTAATGGATAACGTACCCTAGAACGACTGACAGCTGTCAAAACTTTGAAACCACGTGTTCAGAAATTTTCGAACAATGCTGTTGAAACGTCAACTTCAGTTTGACAACTGGTTTTGACGGTTGAGTGCTTTTTAATTCGAATACGTTCGAATTAGCGGACATTCGAAGTAGCGAAATTCGAATAAGGGGGAGAGGGGGAAATATGAACCCCTTGCTTTTCTCGGTATTTGGACGAATTGTTCGGGAAAAAAAATCATAGAAATAGGAAGCTTATTATTGCTAATGACCTCCGTGTACGCACGAGAGCAAGCAGCAGTCAAGTGCTCAGTGCTCTATCGTTTTTTCGGATTTTTTCGCCGTAGTTGATTGGGAGCGTTCTTTTATTACGTAACGCAGTAGGGGGGGAGGGGGGGTCGGAGGCCGTGTTACGCTCCATACAAAATTTTTAAAATTTGTATGGAAATTTTGTTACGAGGGGGGGGGAGGGGGTCTAAAAGTCCGATTTTTCGCGTTACGTAATAAAAGAACGCTCCCATTGTGAATACCCGCGAGTTTGCTTCTCCAGCATGCCAAAGGCCGGCCGTGGCCGTGGCAGTTCGAGTGCGGCCTCGAAAAACCCGCGAAGTTCGTCTACCGGCCGTGTGCAAAAAGGTAAACAAACAAACGCCGTGTCGGCCGCCATCGCGCAGGGGAGCGTGAGCGCAGATGAAATCGACAAAAAGTTACTACATCCCGGATATGTTCCGAGATCACCAGTGCGAACCCGTTCCGGTACTTCCGGTGCCACGCCCAGTGGCACATCAACATCCGCCAACATCCCCATCAGGAACGAGTTCCAGATGCTGAGCGACGACGAAGAAAACAACAACACCGACGGCAGCAGCACTACCGACGCCAAAAAAGAACAATTCTCCAAAGGAACGTAGACCACCTCCAATTTTTGTTTTGGACACGTTGGCGGACGATGTTGACGAGTTGCTGGAAGGCCTCGGATATTGTCTGAATCGGTAAGTCGTCAGTGCAAGTTTACACATTTGACGAAAAGAACTTCGACCAGGTTGTGGAGAAATTGAAGCGTCAAAACTTCAAGTTTTACACATTCGACCCCGTGCAGAAGACTGCCGTTAAGGTCGTTTTGCAGGGGTACCAAGACCGCCCGATCTCCGACCTCAAGAAGGACCTCTCGGGTGCTGGAATAACGCCGCGGGACATAAAAGTCCTCTCGCGGAAGACAACAGTAACAGGTACACACACCCTGTACCTGTTGTACTTCGACCGCGGCACCGTCAAACTTCAAGACTTGCGGCGACTGCAATCTCCCGCCCCGCTGTGTGAAGTGCGGTGAATCACACCTCTCTGAGGCGTGTGCACTGCCGTGCAAAGCGGACTTGGGGGACAAGGCAGAGCAAACGAAGGCGCGCATCAAGTGTGCCAACTGCGGAGGTAACCATACCAGCAACTACCGTGGATGCATCGCACGGAAAAACTACCTCGAGGAGCAGGAAAAGAGGAAGAAGAAAACAGCAGCGTCCCACCCTCCTCAGCGAAGTACGAGCGAAACCGTGCCGGCAGCTGGTCATCGTACGGTTCCAGCGGACAACTCAGCGTTCCCTCCTGGATGGGGGCGATCGTTCGCCAGCGTGGTCGCTGCCGGCAGTGGCAATACGGCCCAGCAAGAAGTTACCGGAGAAGATCTCTTTACCCTGCCAGAGTTCTTTGCTCTCGCAGGGGAGATGATGACGCGGTTTCGGACCTGCCGTAACAAGGCGGAGCAATTCCTGGCCCTTGGGGAGCTGATGATCAAGCACATCTATAAAGGATAAAAAACTGAAATCTAGTTTTAAGCTTTTTCTATTTCTATCCCTTTTCCCTTGCAATTTTAGTAAGTTTTTTTTTTTTATTTTTTCTTACTCTTGGTGACACCTTTATTTACAAGCAAAAACTGCTCCAAAATGGATTATGATGTAACACACAGCTGTAAGGAACTCTAAAACTCTGTTATGTACCTCAAAAGAACTTATTGTATCTTGATCATTCACCAATAAAACAGAATTGAAATTGAAAAATTGAACTTCGAGATCGTTCTCGTTCATCTCGTCCAGCTGAAAACCGGCAACAACGTGCATCAAGGACAAGGAGATCTAGCCGTTAAATCATGTTTTGTTTAAATTTATGTTTTGATAACTTGACTATATTTATGTTTGTAAACTTCTTATTCAAATCAAATTATTCGCTCTACAGCATTGCCTTGGCGTTCTCGATTGCGAGATTCCTACTCGAAACTAGGTGTCCGAAGGCTTGATTGTTGAGGCAATTGCAAACCTCTTTTTACACCTAAGCTTCCATCCACCCCGGGATTCGAACTGACGACCTTTGGATTGAGAGTCCAACTGCCTACCAGCGACTCCACCGAGGCAGGACCCAGGGAGACGACTCCTACACCTGGACTGAGCTAACGACCTAACCTCTAGGTTAGACCGGGGCCAACATTTACTTCCCTGTCCGACGGAAGGCGTGATCAGACAAATCTCGTCTCAAAATTTGCCACCGGGACCTTCTGGGATCAAACCCAGGCCGACTGGGAGAGAGGCAACCACGCTTACCCCTACACCACGGTCCCGGCTCAAACTTCTTATTAGTTTTAAGTATCCAAACTTCATTGGGACCACCGGTCAATCGATTTCAAATTAGGGGAAATATGCCCATTCTAATCACTCTAAGCCGTTCGACCAATTCTCATCACTTTTCCGTTTTCCGCTATTAAATCAACATTTTCAGATGTTTCAACAATGGAGAGTTGCTTGCTCACTTTTATTTGAGCTATTCATTACTTTGGAACAGTCAAAAACACTTTATGAAAGCTGTAATTCATGATCAAAGTGCTGATAGGCCGATAATAGAAATAGGCTGAGAAAGGGTATAGTTCCCCTAACAAACAAATTATAAAAAAAAACACAGTTTTCCCTTAGGGGGTGCATGTTACCCCCTCTCCCCCTAACTATTTGAAAAACGGGTTAATAGAGATAGTAGTTTTCTGGATTAATTATGAAATAACTAAACACATTTTGTGGTACTGAGTCTAATCTATCCGAAACCTAAAAAAAAAAACATTATTTGAAATGAAATCAGGACTAAACAGCTGTCTTAATTAATGGTACAACCTTAAAGTGGAATTTAAAGTCAAATTTAAGACGATTTTTATGTGAGTGTATCATTTATTTCAAATTAACTTGGCTATCATTAGGGATAATTTTGACATTAGCGTCAGCGAACTACATTTTTATTTTCCTAACGAAACTGAAACGTGGTGAATTTGATGCAAATCCGTTCTATCATGTCTCTGCTTTCGCGGTTGTCTGACCTCAGTACAGCTCAGTATTTGAAGTGAAAAATGTCCTACATGTTCGCAACAAGGAAATTGGGCATCATGATTGACCACCTCTCTCCCAGTTCAATGGGCACGTTTCAATTTAATTATCAGTATCTGATTCTCCTCTGCACCGTCGTATCAATTCTTCAAGGTAACTAAATGAGACCTAGTAATACTAATCAAGCCCAAATGAATGCACTCCGAAAAACAAAACGCAGACGGTTTTTATCATTTGTGCTTTTGTCATTCTTAAGGCTCTGCAATCGTGGCGAAAAAAGGCGGCGGAACGTATCGCATTATCAACGGGACGCGGTCGTCCATCAAGGAGTTTCCGTTTCTGGTGTCGGTCCAGAAGTTTGAGTCCATTCTTCCGTCCCACATATGTGGAGGAGCATTTATTAGCTCGGACTGGATCCTGACGGCGGCTCACTGCCTAAAGTAAGTTTAAAATAGTAGGTTATGCAACAAGTTGCAAAAAGAAGATTTTTTTCAGCACGAGCTGTACATTCAATGAATTACAACAAGTGTTACAACCTAAAAACTTAGCTTGAAACTAATTTTGTTTCATCGCATGACCAGAAACCGATTACCAATGAACGTATTGATCCGTGCTGAGTCATCGTATCACGACCAAGGAGGGACGCTTCTGCCGGTTAGTCAACTTATTATGCACCAGGAATTCAGAACCGAGGTGGATGATTATGATTACGGGTTAATTAAATTATCTAAGACTTTCCGCCGTGCGGTTCCGGCAAACCTAAAAAAAGGCCCGCGACGGTTCCGATCGGGCGAACTCTGCACGGTCATGGGTTGGGGCCGAACTGCAAGTACAAGTCTCAGCAAACAAATTCAGAAAGCTACAGTTCCAATCGTATCCAACAAGATCTGCCAGGACACTTTCCTCGAAACAGGGGACGAGTTCACTAGCCGGATGTTGTGCGCCGGTTACCAGAAAGGAGGAACGGATGCGTGTGAGGTACGGTACGAGTCTGGCATCAATTTGGGACCAATTGTTGATTTGATTCGTAGTCAAACTGATTTATTCTCATTTTGTTTCCCTCCCATAGGGAGACTCCGGGGGACCACTCGTTTGCCGCCGGATGTTGACCGGAATTAGTTCCTGGGGATTGGGATGTGCCGAAGCCGATTACTATGGAGTGTATAGTGATGTAACGCCGATACGTGCCTGGATACGGAACCACACGGGAGTTTGAGAGCTATACTTGGACCAGAAATTCTAAGCAGCCAATCGCAAAAGCATATGATAGCTAACGACAATAATTTTAAACAATTCACCCTCGGATTGGGCAGTAAAATTTTACGGATTTGAAAACTCCGATCAATATTTGCATTTCAAACAAATCAACAATTCTTGAGAAAGTCCTATTTTTACCTTCCTCACTTTACTGAGGAAGGGCTATAAAATCACTCGGAAAATGAACTTTCAATTAGACCTCCTAGACATACCTTAATTTGTACATATCGACTCAGAATCACCAACTGAGAAAATGTCTGTGTGTTTGACTGTATGTAGACATGTGGACCGAATCAATGTCACTGGAATATCTCGTCACTCGTTGAACCGATTTGACCGTATTGGTCTCATTCGATTTATCTTGGAGTCCCATAAGTCCATATTTAAATTTATAAGATTTAGTAAAGTACATCAATAGTTATGCTTAAAAAACTGCTGCATATAAATTTCACCATTTGCAAAAAGGGTGGTTTTTGCATTTACCATATCATATATTTCCAGAAAGGTTCTGAAATTACCTTTCTTGCGGATTCATAATTTTCAAGATGTGACTTACCTGCTAAAAAATACAAGCAGTTTAAAAAAATGGTCTCAATTTACATAACCTCAATCTATTTCCCCACGGGTTTTTTTTTATATTTTTTTCCTTCCTCACCTTACTGGAGAAAGGCTATAAAATCACTCGAAAAATTAACTTCTTAATTTAACAACCTAGACCCACCTTCACGTACACATATCGACTCAGAATCAAATTCTGAACAAAACAATTCTGTTTGTGGGTGTGTAGTAGGGTGTTTCAACCAAGCAAAAAGTTCTCAGATTACGGCAAACCGATGTTCCTCTTGTAGAGGATACCCATAGGGACTCTCATGCCAAATATCAACCCATTTGGTTGAGAATTGGCCTGTCCCCAGCGGTTCAAAGTTTACATGGAAATTACTATGGGATTTTTGTACATTTTCTTAAACCGGGACAATATGGATTCACTCGGAATTAAGACAGGCGTGTCCAATGAACACATTCCATAAGTATGCTATGACGACTTGGTTAAAACCACGATGTCACATGTCAGACGGCGAACATGTGGCAGAGCTCGGAACATTCTTCAAAGTAATAAAATTATAATTATTGATGTTCCAGTAAGAATTTCAACTATTCTAAATAACGTAGCATGATAATTTTGTAATAATAATGCAATCGATGCCTCTCCACGTGTTTACCGTCTGGTATTTGACTTCGCGGTTTACACCAAGCCGTCATAGCATACTAAGGACAATGCGTACTTTTGAAGGGTGAATCGTTGATTCTGGAGACACCGGACGTCGATCCAATGCGCCCCTTGGGGACAGAAGGGACAACCCTAATTCCTTATGGAATGTGTTCATTGGACCATCCCCTACACACCTGTCTTTATTCCGAGTAGGTCCATGTTGTCCCCAAATCTGTTGGAACGGTTTAATTTCAATGTAAACTTTGAACCGCCAATGCTCAACCAAATGGGCTGATATTTGGCATGAGAGTCCCTATGGGTATCCTCTACAAGAGGAACCTCGGTTTACCGTAATCTGAGAACTTTTTTGTTTGGTTGAAACACCCTAGTGTGTAGTGTTGTTGGTCTGCGCACCGAAAAATATCCAGATTTTTAAGCGAAGATGGCGTTCGATTTGTGAACGCCCGAAATGTCGAAATCATGCAGTGTTACCAACATTACGAAAAAAGTGTGCCATGGCATGACAGCCACATTGTTTTTCTAATGTTGGTGCTACTGAGCGATTTTGACATTTCGGACGTTCAAATTTCGAACGCCATCTTCGCTTAAAAACCTGGATACACTTGATCATCTCAGCACTGTCTGAACCGATTTTAATCGTTTTGGTCGCATTCGATTCGTCTTGGAGTGGCCAAAGACAACAGACGTAGCAGCTAGAACAAACTAATTTGAAAATCTTGTGTAAAACCATGGCGGGTGATACACTAACGCCATCTCGTAGTCTATTGCCACTTGTAAGAATAAGCCTGAATGTAGACTGCAGTGCACCACAGTTTTCGCAGGAGCCGTATTCTGATTTTCACCAACTTGATTTTGATGCTACTAAGTTTTTTAAATAAATTTAATTTTATGCTCTGAAACTAATCTGAAGCGATTCTCAAAATAATTACTTTCAACATTGTTATCCGAGCATTCGTTGGTGAAGGTTGTCTGAATCAACATGACTCGTCGCGTCCCGGCGCAAAACGCCGGCAATATTGCCCTACCTGCGGCTCAAGCAGGCAAAAAAGTGGGAATTTCCAAAAGGAAGGTTGAGGCCTCAACTGATGGCCAAAAACCGGGAATTTCCAAAAGGAAGGTGCTTTTGGAAGTGACATCGAACAGCAAAAAGACGAAAAAGAGCGACGGTACTGTACCGATGGATGAGGAGGAGGAGAACTCTTCATCGCACGAGGAGCAGCTTTTGAAGAACAACAAGTTCGCTGGGCTGCCTGACGAGGTCCAGGTAGCGGAAGCAAAGGAGAATGAAGTGAAACAGCGAAAGGAGAAACTGCCTCCTTTTTACGTGAGGCAAT
This sequence comes from Culex pipiens pallens, assembly GCF_016801865.2. NCBI lineage: Eukaryota > Metazoa > Arthropoda > Insecta > Diptera > Culicidae > Culex > Culex pipiens. Next base: position 122,977,232 of record NC_068938.1, read on the forward strand.
CAGCAGCAACGATCGACTTTCGAGCGGGGCTGGTTGAACTCATCAAGTCTGGGAAATTCCAAGGCAACATTCGTCTGTGTCAGGACGGATTTAAGGTGCTGGTGCAATCCAGGCAGCACTATCAACTGGTCAAGGATTACTTGACCGAAAACGAGGCGGAGTACTTTACCCATGATGTCGTCATGGATAAGCCGTTCAAAATCGTCGTCAGAGGTCTGTACGATATGCCAGTGGAGGAATTAGCTGCCGAGCTAAAAGTTTTGAAACTGGATGTGTTGGCCGTGCACAAAATGAGCCGACGCAACAAAGACATCAAGTACCGTGACCAGCTCTACCTGCTGCATTTGGCTAAGGGATCGACGACGCTTCCTGAGCTGAAGGCAATCAGAGCGGTTTTCAACATTATCGTGTCGTGGGAGCGATACCGACCAGTGCATCGTGACGTCACACAATGCTTCAACTGCCTGGGCTTCGGGCACGGAGGTAAGAACTGCCACCTAAAGCGTCGTTGCGCCAAATGTGGTACCGATGCGCACATCACATCCCAGTGCATCCAAGATTCGCTGGTGAAGTGCCTCAACTGCAACGGTGAGCATTCGTCAACCGACCGAAAGTGCCCCAAGAGAGCTGAGTTCGTGAAAATTCGGCAGCAAGCATCGACGAAGAATCAGCCTCAGCGTCGTAGAACTCCCCCAGCCCTGGTGGAGCAAAATTTTCCACCTCTTCAACCGCGACGCCAGGTCCCGAACTTGGCACCGTTGCCGTTGGATCCCAGGAAGAGAGCTGAGATGAATCATCCACGGCCGGGTTCCAGCCAGGAGCCGAGACCGCCACCACCGGGCTTCAGCCAGGAGCCAAGACCAACCCAAGAACCAGCAGTTGAGGAAAATGGTAATGATCTTTACACCTCAACCGAACTCCTCAATATTTTCAAACAGATGTCCGCTGCACTGCGTGGATGCAAAACCAAGACCCAGCAGATTGAAGTGCTGACCTCGTTCGTCATCCAGTATGGATCGTAGGTCCCTCAAGCTGCTGAATTGGAACGCTTGCTCCATTAGGAGGAAGAACCTAGAGCTGGTGGATTTTCTTCGCGAGAAGGAGATCGACGTAGCTGCCATCACGGAAACTCATCTGAAGCCCGGTGAAAAAGTTTATCTGCAAAACTACAAGATCGCGACGCAGCTCGACAGGACCACCTCTGGAGGAGGAGGTGTGCTTGTCGCTGTTCATCGTGATCTCAAGCCACGCCGGCTGCCACACTTCAAGCTGGACATCATCGAGGCCGTTGGGGTGGAAATTCCCACTTCGGTTGGCCCAGTACTCTTCATTGCTGCATACTGCCCACGTCAGGTGAATGCCAGAGATGGTTCAGCAGCAAAACTGAAGAGCGATATCCAGAAGCTGACACGGCGGAGCGCAAAGTACATCATCGCTGGTGACCTCAACGCGAAGCATGAAGTTTGGGGCAACAGCAGGAGGAATCGGAACGGAGTGATTCTGCACAACGATCTGCAAAACGTATACTACAACGTTGTGAGTCCAGATCGTCCAACGAGGGTGGCCCGGTCTGGGAATCACTCAATCATCGACTTCTTCATTACCAATATGGCTGAGAACGTGGCTCATCCTGAGGTGTTTGAAGAGTTGAGTTCTGATCACTATCCGGTGGTTGTGGAGGTTGGAGCTTCCGTTACTCCGCAGCGGCAACCAACCCGGAAAGATTACCACAACGTTGACTGGCAGCAGTTTCAGCAAGTGGTAGACGGCAACATCGACTATGATCAACACCCGGAAACTTCTGCCGATATTGATCGCTCGTTGGAGGTGATCCAGCAGGCTATCAACCAAGCAGAGGCTGCCAACGTTCGGGAGGTTCCTGTTAATTTTAAGGTAACTGATATTGACGTAGATACTAAACACTTAATTAGACTTAGGAATGTTTATAGGAGACAATATCAACGGACTGGGGACTATGACAAAAAGATTTCAGTGAACAATTTGAACAAAATCATACAAGACCGACTTGACAATATCAGAAATCAAGAATTTTCAAAACATGTAAGCCAGCTGGGGAATTATTCAAAACCATTTTGGAAACTTTCAAAAGTTCTTAAAAACAAACCAAAGCCGATTCCTCCTCTTATTGTTGAGGATTCTCCTTTGATTACATCTGAGGAAAAGGCAAATGCACTTGGGCTTCATTTTGTTAGTTCACATAATCTTGGCGCTTCCATGACCAGCCGTAAAGAAACATCAGTTGCCAATAGTATTTCAACAATTAATAACTCTACCTTTGAATTTCCAGCAGATTCCCATGTTTCTGGTGAGGAAGTCAAAGTTGCAGTTAAACAAATGAAAAATATGAAAGCTCCAGGCTTTGATAACATTTTTAATCTAGTGTTGAAAAAACAGAGTGATCAGTTCTTTCAACATCTAGCCAATATTTTCAATAAATGTTTGCAACTTGGTTACTTCCCCACCAATTGGAAGCTGGGCAAAGTCATACCAATTTTGAAGCCTCAAAAAGATCCAACATCGCCAACAAGTTATCGTCCCATAAGTCTTTTGAGTAGTCTGTCCAAACTCTTTGAGAAGGTCATCTATTCAAGGCTTTTGGATTTTACCAACGATAATAATATAATTTTGAATGAGCAGTTTGGCTTCCGAAAGGGGCATAATACTGCTCATCAGCTTACGAGAGTAACTAAAATCATCAAGCAGAACAAGCTTGAGTCTAAATCAACTGCTATGGCTTTGTTGGATGTTGAGAAGGCTTTTGACAATGTTTGGCATGATGGTTTGATACATAAACTGTATTTGTACGGTTTTCCAATGTATCTTATCAAAATTATCCAGCACTATCTTTCGGAGAGATCGTTTAGGGTTTTTCTGAATGGGATTGCTTCTGGATTATTCAACATAGATGCTGGGGTTCCCCAAGGAAGTATTCTTGGCCCACTTCTGTACAATATTTTTACATCTGATTTGCCTACTCTTCCTGGTAATGGTGTGTTGTCACTTTTTGCAGATGACACTGCCGTTATTTATAAGGGTAAAATAACCAGATATTTAGTTGGCCGTCTTCAGAAGGGTCTTGACGTTCTTTCCGAATACTTTGGCGACTGGAAAATTCGCATAAATGCAGCCAAAACTCAAACCATCATTTTTCCACTTTCCAAATCGGCCAGATTTGCCCCAAAAGATGATGTTTTGATAAAAATGAATGATGTTTCGATACCCTGGTCAAAGGAAGTTGTCTATTTAGGTCTCATACTTGACTCGAAACTATTGTTTCGGCAGCATGTAGATAAAATATTGAACAAGTGCAGCATTCTCATCAGGTGTTTGTATCCTTTAATTAACAGAAAATCAAAGCTATCTTTGAAAAATAAGCTAGCAGTTTACAAACAAATAATTTACCCCGTTATTGAGTATGCAGTACCTGTTTGGGAGTGTTGCGCTAGAACTCATAAATTGAAGCTCCAGTGTGTCCAAAACAAGGTACTCAAAATGGTTTTGAATGTTCCTGGCTGGACAAGATCTAGTGAGGTTCATGAATTAGCAGAAGTAAAAATGTTGGATCAGAAAATTCAAGAAAAATGTTTGAAATTCAGGGAAAAATGTGCTATATCTGAATACCCCTTGATTCAAGGATTGGTTTAGTTTATGGTAAGATTAAGTTAGTTTTAGGTTAGGTTATGTTTTCTTAATTTTTTTTTCCTCATTGTACCTAGTGTTACAACAATGATAAATCATATACTTTTAAAGTTAAGAAAATGAACAGTGTTTAAATCACGAAAAGCAAACTAAAGCTGAAGAGCCACAGCTGACCACTTATTATGTAAACCAAATGTAATTATATATTTAATTCAAAAAAAAAAAAAAAATTACTTTCAACATTTCAAAACTATTTTTGATCTACACATCAATTTTCTCGACGAAAAGAGGCATGAAACTTTTGATGAGAATGAGAATACGGCCAACCGTGCTTTTTAATGTTGTTGTTTACACTTGAGAGCAGGGCGGGAGAGTTGTCAAATCTCCTCTGCGACGACAGCGCCACAAATGGCTTGCCATTCTCAATAAAACCGTTGCATGTTTTAACACAAGGTGGTGATCGAGCCAAAACGTCTGTTGTCTGTGGGGTGGCATAAGTTCCTATTGAATGTTATAAATTAAAAGTTAATCCAAAAAACGATTTGGCAAAAGTCCGGAAGAGTGTTAAAAAGGTGGTTTTTTGTAAGAATACTCGTAATAGTAAATTCGGAAAATCATCTCAAAAAGCACTACGATGAAGGATCCGGGCTACGTCATCAGCCGGAACTTTTGAAATTCTCACCCTTTACTGTATCTATACAAATCTTTTTAACTTTTGAAATACTTCACTAAATTTCATAATTTTCATCAGGTTCTTATGGGACTCCAAAACGGATCGAATAAGGCTAACCCGGCTAAAATCGGTTTAGCCGGTTCTGAGAAAATCGTGTGGAATAAAAATCATTTCTACACACATTCCCACAAAAATTTGCTCAGAAAATGGTTCTGAGTTGTTATGTAAACGTGAAGGTATATCTAGGAGCCTTCGAGTGATTTAATAGCCATTCTTCAGTGAGGAAGGCAAAAATATTACTACGACATTTTTTTTCAAAAGGTGTGTTCAACATTTCGATGCCTCTGTGCTCTCGTGTAGGGTAGAGTAGTCATCAATGAAACACGGGGAACAATGATAAAATGGCTCTCACAAGTCGTAGTTTCAATCAATCAGGCTCATATTTGGGGGAAAGGTGTATCTACTGGATACACGTCTGCTATAATAGTGGCTTTGGTTATGGACGCTCCCTTGAAAAGTTATTCATAAATGTTTGATTCTGGGGTGTAAAAGTAAATTATGGACAAAAAATACTTTTGCGCTCGTAGGTTGCAATTTACACCAAAACTAATATTTCTTCAAATTTCCTTTCGATGTTCCATAGGGATTGAGTTGGGCTACAATGTCCTTTCATTAGGTTTGACAGAAATTTAGAATATACCCAGAATCCAGGGCTGTCTCATTGTGCCTCATTCATTTTAGCCCATGGGTAACAATGAGACACTTTGATTTTTTTTCATTAAACATTTCAAAATTCATGCAAATCTTTCAAAACATGAATTGAAAGTGATTTTTAGCATATTTATAGAGTTTTAACTTCAATTAACCAAACATACAAAGTTATTTGGTATAAATATATGGATTTTACAAAATTTAAATACTTTTTAGTATAACTTTTGCTAATTAAAGTTTCATGTTAGATAAAAATTGCTCTAAAATGTTCAAGGCAAGTCACCTGTAATGTAACAATACAAAAATATGATGTTTACTAGAAAAGTACTGATTTTCGTAGAGTGTCTCATTATTCCCCAGCTGTCTCATTGTTCCTGCCAAGTGCGTCTACAATGAGACAGTTGAATAACTCTGGCTGTAGATGTCGGATCGATCTCATATTTTGGTCAATGTAAAAACACACTAAAAAAAACTCATTAAAACATAGTAAAAAAACTAGAAAAATCGTTGAAAGTTGAAAATGATGACTACCCTACCCTAATAAGCTTGCTGGTTTCCCTATCTAGTTACCATAAGAGATCACAGAGGCATCGATTTGTTGTTTGTTGAAAAAAATAAACGACTGAACCTCTTTTTTGCGCGCATGCAATATTTTGGGCACTCAATTAAACTTTTTGGAAGCCGTTTTGAAAATATTCCACACCTTGTATCACAATTCCATATTTTTGCTCAACTTTCGCCACTATCATTAGGGATAATTTCGATATTAACATTGACGAACAACCTTGTTCTGTTTGAATGAAGCTAAAATTTGGTAAACATCCATGCCATGAGCCAGCTTCGCGTCTGGTTAAACTCAGTACTAGCTCAGTGTTTGATGTGAAGAATATCTTACATGCTCGCAACACAAATGTGAGCTACGCGTTTCAGAACCGGCATCATGATTAACCACCCCTCTCCCAGTTCAATGGACACGTTTCAATTTAATTATCAGTATCTGACGCTGCTGTGCACCGTCGTATCGATTCTGCAAGGTAACTAATCTGGAATTGAAACTACTAATCCAGCGCAAACGAATCCATTCCGGATGGATGCAGACGGTGCGTAACATTCGTACTTTTTGTATTTCGCAAAGCTTAGCCGTCGTGGCACAAAGCCGCCAGCTGCCGAAAGGTGGTGGCGGGACGTATCGCATTATCAACGGGACCCAGTCAGCCATCACCGAGTTTCCGTATCTGGTGTCGATCCAGCGGAGGACGAGCATATCCAAGGATCACATCTGTGGCGGAGCATTCATCAACTCGGACTGGATCCTGACGGCGGCCCACTGCCTGGCGTAAGATCTAAAGTTATTGTGCACCCAAACGAAAGACCTCGGACATCGAGTGTCAATTACCGAACCATAATGTTTGATTGACAGCTGTTCTGAATATGATCAGAATTGCAATTCAACCTAAAAGTTAACGTTTGAATCAGAGGATTTGGCTATCTTCGTTCGGGTGGTGGTAATTGAATTAAACTCTCAACTCTCAACTAATATTGTTTACACTTTTCATCACATGGCATGGCAGCGATGAAACACCAGAGACCGTAATTATCCGTGCCGAGACATCGTTCCACGAGCGCGGTGGGACACTGCTGAGGGTTGGTCAACTTATCGTACACGAAAAGTTCAACGGCAGCGCCAGCAAGGACTACGACTATGGGTTAATTAAATTGCGTAAAACTTTCCGCCGAGCCGTTCCGGCAAAGCTAAAGAATGGTCCACGGCGGTTCCGGCCGGGTGAGCGCTGCACGGTCATGGGTTGGGGCCAAACTGCCACTACAAGTATCAGCAAACGAGTTCTGAAAGCTACAGTACCAATTGTGGCCCAGCGTATCTGTCAGAAAGCGTACCAGGACACGGAGGACGAGGTCACCAGCCGGATGTTGTGCGCAGGCTATCCGAACGGAGGAACGGATGCGTGTGAGGTTCGTGTGGGGCATCAATTTGGGACCGATTGTTTATTTGATTCGTCGTCAAACTGATTATCTCTCATTTTGTCCCTTCTCAATAGGGTGACTCTGGCGGACCACTTGTTTGCCGCCGGAAGTTGACTGGAATCATTTCCTGGGCCGAGGGATGTGCTGAATCGAATTACTATGGCGTGTATAGTTATGTGACGCCGATGCGGGCCTGGATACGGAACTACACTGGGGTGTGAGAGCTGGAATCGGGACGAGCCGTTATTGTAGACGGGCAATTGCTAACAAATTTGATTCCTCCGTTACTTCGCTTACGGATATAAAGTGTGTTACGTTTAAAATTTGTTTTAGCCATTTTATACTTTGAACAAATCAGATCGTAATCCGCTTTTCGAAGTATTTTACTTTGTCTAAAATGAAAGAATGTGAAATTGATTGTTGAATAATTCCTATTTTAGGACTCTGGGTCAAATATGAGCAAAATCAGTCAACATTTACCAATTGATATTCAAGGGTAAAGTTTATATTAGGAAAATCGGTAAAATATAAAAATATCTCATTTTTCATACGATTTTGTCTGCAAGTAGCGCTACTTTCATCCAAATATTCTCAAAAGTGAGATTCTCATTCGATAGGTATTGTTCTACAACTTTTTCATACAATCCATAGCTGTAAAACTCGATCCTAAAACAGTTATTAGCGATTGAAAAAATGTCATTTTTGTGTGAAAAACATTTTTTTCACCAACTTAAGGTTCGAGTATCAATCGGTTAATCTTAATCAATTTTCTTCAAAATTTACACAGAGAGTGGTGGTGTCGTAAAATAATTATTCGGTGTGAAAAGCGTTTTTTTTTTGTATGCCTTTTGTTTCGCCTTTTTTGTTGTGAATTATGTGTGACGATTTCGGGCGGTGGTCAAGCAACTAACAGGATTGATCGTGTTTTTAGGAGTCCTTTTTCCTTGCTAGCAATGATAATATCAGTCCTTCCTTTATCACCATTGAACGGATGGCAAGCCGCCGGTTGAGTTGGTCGTTGTGTTCCAAAATAACAGAGTGTTAATTGTGTTTCCTGCTTCAGTTGATTGTGGGCGACGAGGCCACGAGCTTGCCTTATTCGTGTCTTGTTAAGTAATTGGTGTGTTTTGTGCTTGTGTAATCTTAATTATTTGTTTTGTGCTGATTTTGACAGCCCTTACCTATATGATCGTTGATCGGAAGGTACGGCGTCGTGTAAAATGTGTACTTTTTTTCGAATAAGGTGTAAAATGCTCACGGTGAAAAAGTCTTTTCAATATAGTCGTTGATCGTAAGACACGCTCAAATTCTGAATCGTTGAGTTGATAGTGGGGCAAAATTTTAATTTATAAGATATTGCAATAACTGTGTGCGAGTGATTTTGTGTGTTAACCAGAAAGTTCTCTCAATAGCATCATAGCTCGGAGGCATTGAAAATACCTTATCCAACAAACCCAAAAAAAAAAAATTAATACCGTGTTGCTTGAAAGAGATGCTTTGGATTCAATAGTCTCCAGCGGTGTCAACAGGCATATAGTGAAAAGCAGTCATTGGTCGAACCGTTCATTGTTTGAACTTCTGTCAAAATTTTGTCACCCGCGTCCAAACGGCAACTTTCTTCTGAATCTGTTTTGTGCGGATGTTTGAACACAAACTCAAGTTCACGCTTCAAACTTAAACTTGGTTTGAATTCTGGTGACAACAATTGTTTGGTTAGCATGGTTCTCTCGGCTAAAATCCTTTTTGTCTCAAAAATTACATGAATTTTAATAAAACAACTAATTATCGGCTGTGAAAGCTCGTGTTTTGCCTAAAACTTTAGTTTAAGACAAATGTCTAAACTCGGGTTCAAACAGTAGTAGTTACATGCTTTTTCTCACAAAGGTGATGTGCATGCTTTTGCATGCGATTTTACACAGAATTTTTTTGCTGTGTGTAGGTTTATTGGGAGGGCACCGGTAACGACTAATAAAGTTGTGATCTTCAAAGGGTAATCAATGAATAATAGTTGGCTCCTACTGATTTTTGATTCATTGTTTAGCTTCAGCTGATCTGTTAATAACGGAGTAGCCGTTCATTGGCAGTCAACCACACAGAAAAAAAATCAAGGTAACATTACATCTGGGAAGGGGTACATCTTTTATGTCAGAAAAAAGGTGTTATTTTACCTCTGGAAATGTGTAATTTTACCACTTTTCTGGTGTAATGTCACTTTTTCAGTCTTAATTGAGGTAAAATTACATCATAAAAGAGGTAATATTCAACCTTCCAAAATTACAGCTTTCAAATTTACATTTTTTTTTCTGTGCATGCTTATAAAAAAGAAATCCCAGTTCCTGAGGGGAACGCCCTTGAAGAGTATCGGGGCCAGCATTTACAAAGCGGATTCAGTGGCAGTTTTTAACTCGACACTAAACACTAGGCTACGTTACCCCCCAAAATTTAAACAGATGCTTAAAATAACCTAAAATCCCGTTTCCGCTAGTGAAGCATGGGGTAATCTTTTCTGGGCATCCTACTGGTCAGCAGTTGGACTCACAATCCAAAAGTCGTCAGCATGAATCCTGGGGTGGATGGGAGATTAGGTGGAGGTTTGGATTGCCTAGTTTCGAGTAGAAATCTTATTTTATTCCTGTTTTTTGCTTTTTTGTTTGCGAAAATGATAACTTTCTCTTTGATCTTACCCGCTAAGCTATTCCAACTATCAGAACTCGAGTAAAATAAAATATGAAGTGCTAAGCACCCTCACTATTGCCCTTCTTCGCTTCGAAGAGCACTTTTCTGGAGAATTCCGCTGCAGTTGCTCCAGTCGTCGTCGTCGTCGTCGTCGTCACCGTCCTCCCGAACATCGCAGTGTGCCGTGCCGATTGCATACAGGCAGGAGGAATTTCATTTAATAAAACTCACCAAACCTCGTTAGACGGGCAATTTTACATTTTTCTCACCAAAACACTTTTCAAGCTCCGTTGTGCCTCTTTTGTCGAATCACTGGTCTGGGAGATGGTAAGAGAGAGAGAGAGAGAGAGAGAGAGAGAAAAAAAAGCTCGCCATCGAAGCAACCGCATGGTGTTGGATGGAGCTTTTTTGTGTCTGCTGTCGACCGGGGTGGGTTGGGTAATTTCTGTACGGCAACTTTGTCTTGATGTTTGCTGCTGGTGATTGTAGATCAGTCTTATTTGCTAGAAAAATGAGGTAAAAACTTTAAAAATCTTACTCACTTTACTTTTTCTCTAATCTAATCTAATCTAATCAGACCCTAGCGCAGCCAATCTTTCGAAGGGATCCTGGAGAGTGCCTTAGGTTAGATGACGCCTAGCACTCTTCTTGTCATTTATTAACATTTGTAGTGCGCCATTGCATCGGAATGCAATGAAACATCACAAGCGTTAAAGCGGCCAGGCCTACTGCGTAAAGCCGTATCGCAGAGATGATTCGTAATTGGGTTGAGTTTGAGCACTGAGTGTTCGAACAACAACACAATTCTGAATCGACAGGGGAGGAAGAAGCGTGGGGACACACCACCATACGCTCCGAGATTTGGTTGTATTCGTTGGGAGCAACCATGCTAAGAAGGTTTGGTACTCCGGGACCCTCTGGGATGGGACATTGTATTTCCACGAATGCCCTGGACACTATTTGCCGTGGTTATAGCGCCACAACTCGCTCACTTTACTCACTTTACTTTTTTTTTAAAAAAACATGGCAAAAATATTGTATTTGACCACAGTTATTCTGAAATTGAATGTTCAACAAAAAAAAAACCGTTGACAAAAAATCATGATAAATTTAAATTTTATGAAATAGTCTCAAATGTGCAGAAACACAGTCAATTTTAATCTTTAAGTCTGTGGTTTTAAAGATAGTTGAAAGTTAGATTTGAAGCAGAAAATTAAAAAAAAGTTAGAAAGAAAGTTTCTTAAAATTTGTCCACAGCCCATTTGAAAAGACTCATTTGTCAATTTTCCATACAAAAATGCTATTGTTTCTCAACTGTGTGTATGTTTCGCTCCAAAAGCGAACAAGTGAAGAACTCTTTGAACTCCTTGACTCGAAGCTAATGGGGTTTATGGTTGGCTGTTGTTGTGGTGGTTGGCCTGCTGCTGCATATCCTAACCGTTTTCCACCCCCTTGAAGCAAAATGGGTGTTAGAGTATGGTGGTTGAGCTGTTTTTTTTTCTCTCGCTCTCAAGAGAGGGTGTGAATGATAGAGGATAGTGCCAGCAACTTTGGCTCGAGTCATATTTTCATGTCAAAAGCTTCATCCTGGCTCCCTCCCAGCAGCAGCAGCAGCACTAGTGAAGACTGGTAGAGTGTTGTGGTATGATGCCTCGGTGTTCGTTGGTTTGGTTGGTTGAGCTGGTGACTGTCATGTGAGAAATAACTTGTTCCGGGGATATGTTGCCGGCACTTGGCGGAAATTTATGTTGTATAACTGAGCCTTGTTTTGGAGCTTTTTGGCCACATTTTAAAATGTATAGAAGAGCTGCTGTTTCAAAATTTCGAATGCATCTTTTAAATAAAACAAACCCAAATGTCGTTTTTGTGAGTTGAGAACATTTTTTTTAATTTCAGTGTCTTTTTTTGCAGGACCTACAAAATCTCTTGAGAAAATAAACAAACAAAACTGAGTTCTAATTTAATATTTTAAAATAAAACACGTTAATGACCACAACTTTGATTGGATCTTCTTGCACCTTTTGACAAAATTTTAGGAAATTGAATTTCTTACAAGAATCTAAAATTTGGAGGTATTCAAGCGCCACAACAACGCCGGCTCCCAGCGAAATCCAGATGCATTTTTTCCTTATACATTTTTGCGACTTTTTCTATTCTAACTTCATCGCTTTCCAAATCTGATCTAAAATTAGTATTGATACAAAATGTTGTCGGGGTCGGTGGTGTTTTAAGCATCTGAGTCAAATATGACCAAATTTGGTCAACTTTAACCCATTTATACTTGAGGGTACAAAGAAAAAAGTTTAATTTTTGAAGGTTGAAAATTTGATTGGTTGAATATTACCTCTTTTTTGAATAGTTTCACTTAAAATTGTGTAGAAACGTGAACCTGTTGAAAATTCACCAGTTCATGTTGTAATATTATAAATTTTTTGACACAAAATCTGTCACCATTCCCTGATAAACATTACCATCATTGTTTTTTGTGTCCAATTTCCCGGGTTAACAAACGGGAACGGGAAATTTTTAACCAATTTCCCCGGAAATCCCGGGAATTTACATGAAATTTTAAATTTATTGACAACTGTTCTGATCTTGGTTCTGATTAATATTTTGCAGCAAAATTGTAGGGGACTGCCACTTGAATGTTTAAAACTAGTGTGAAAATCCATGAATAGCTTGACATCATGTAATTCATTCTACAACTTCTAGAAATCGGCTCAAATCGTACAAAAGTTAAAACATGATATCAGGTATTTTTTGTTTAGATTTGTTTTTATCAAAGTGATTCGACAGCATTTTTTTTTAAATTAAATTTATCTTTATTGAACTTTCATATAATAATTGAATTTCGTTTACATGTCAAGTGGTATGTCTTAATGCACTTAATCTTTGTTATACTTTTCGTTTTATTATGAACTGTTCACATTTATTTTATTTACTCCAAATTGTTTTACATTTTTGCATTGAGTGGAATACATTTGGGTAAAAAAGAAATAAAAATGGTGTCAAAAACTGCCAGTGCTCCATATTGTTTCTTCAAACTTTAATATTTTGAATACTATTAAGGTAAAATGAGAAGTCAGCCCCATGTTCCAGTTCTTATTTCCAGTCTGTTGGAACCCTATAATCTCTAGTGTTCCATGGTGTAAATTAGCGTAAACAAATGACCCCCGAAAGCGGTATGGTGAATATAGGAAAACGTCACCTGACGTCAATTTAGAACACAACGTAGGAGTTTTTGTTATTATTTACCTTTAGATCTGCGATAGTTTGAGTGTTGTTTGAATATTGTGAAATATTACGTGTTAAGTTAAGACCAATAAAACGCCCTCTTTTACATCCAGCCTCCGTCCAGACAAGTCTTCTGGAGGTGTCACCAAAACCCAGTTGTTTTTACTCCCTCAAACACAGTCATTTCACAAGTAAATCTTAACATGAAACTTGCCGATCATCTGATTCATTCGACATAAACAGTAAATTGAATTGAATTAAATCGTATTGCGTTCCTTCATTTATTTATTTATTTTGCAGGACTTTTTCAAAAAACTAACTTAATCCACCTATGTGGTTGATGCCTTCCTCACCTTTTACCAACAATGGGTAATATGAGTGGTTTGGACACATATTTCAGCTATTTTTTTTAAGGTCCAGAAAAATAAGTACACAGATATAACTTAAGTTGTCATAACTCGAGACAGGGTTGCCAGATTTTCAATTATGTGGACTCGTTGGAAAGGTCTCTCGATTACCTAACCAACGATGGGTCGGATGATGTATCCGGACATCGTTTACATGCATTTAAGTGAGATCCGGCTTCAAAAAAGTACATAAATATCACTTAAGTGGTCATAACTCGAGACAGGGTTGCCAGATCTTCAATGTTGTGGACTCGTTGGAAAGGTCTCTCGATTACCTAACCAATGATGGGTTGGATGATGGATCCGGACATCGTTTACATGCATTTAAGTGAGATCCGGCTTCAAAAAAGTACATAAATATCACTTAAGTGGTCATAACTTGAGACAGGGTTGCCAGATTTTCAATTATGTGGACTTGTTGGAAAGTTCTCTCGATTACCTAATCAACGATGGGTCGGATGATGGATCCGGACATCGTTTACATGCATTTAAGTGAGATCCAGCTTCAAAGAAGTACATAAATATCACTTAAGTGGTCATAACTCGAGACAGGGTTGCCAGATATTCAATGTTGTGGACTCGTTGGAAAAGTCTCTCGATTATCTAACCAATGATGGGTCGGATGATGGATCCAGACATCGTTTACATACATTTAAGTAAGATCCGGCTTCAAAAAAGTACATAAATATCACTTAAGTGGTCATAACTCGAGACAGGGTTGCCAGATATTCAATGTTGTGGACTCGTTGGAAAGGTCTCTCGATTACCTAACCAATGATGGGTTGGATGATGGATCCGGACATCGTTTACATGCATTTAAGTGAGATCCGGCTTCAAAAAAGTACATAAATATCACTTAAGTGGTCATAACTCGAGACAGGGTTGCCAGATCTTCAATGTTGTGGACTCGTTCGAAAGGTCTCTCGATTATCTAATCAACGATGGGTCGGATGATGGATCCGGACATCGTTTACATGCATTTAAGTGAGATCCGGCTTCAAAAAAGTACATAAATATCACTTAAGTAGTCATAACTCGAGACAGGGTTGCCAGATATTCAATGTTGTGGACTCGTTGGAAAGATCTCTCGATTATCTAACCAATGATGGGTCGGATGATGGATCCAGACATCGTTTACATACATTTAAGTAAGATCCGGCTTCAAAAAAGTACATAAATATCACTTAAGTGGTCATAACTCGAGACAGGGTTGCCAGATATTCAATGTTGTGGACTCGTTGGAAAGGTCTCTCGATTACCTAACCAATGATGGGTCAGATGATGGTTCCGGACATCGTTTACATGCATATAATTGAGATCCGGATATATGTGAAAACACATTTTTATACATAACTTTTGAACTACTTATCGAAACTTCAAACAATTCAATAACGATGTATGGGACCCTAAACCAAGTCGAATGCAACTGGTTCGATCAAAATCGGTTCAGCCAGTGCTGAGAAAACTTGGCAAGATTTTTGAACACATACATACATACACACACACACACATACACACACATCCACATACACACACACACACAGACATTTGTTCAGTTTTCGATTCTGAGTCGATATGTATATATGAAGGTGGGTCTTCGAGCTTTTAATAAAAAGTTCATTTTTGGAGCAGGATTATAGCCTTACCTCAGTGAGGAAGGCAAAATGGTTCCAAAAAGATAAGGGAATGTATACTTCTGCTTAAATTTCAGAACTTTCCGGGAAACTTAAAAAATTTCCGGGAAACGAGAAATATTTTTTTCTGGAAATTTCTGAAATTTTCCCAGGACGGGAAACTGGACGCTCTACTCGAGGATAAACATCGTAAAAATAAGGAAAAATGCTGTTTCCATTCAAATATGTTAAAAAGAGAGATTCTCACAGGAAATTACACAAGTACAAGTTGATCTTAAAAGATATTAGCGTTTTTTGCATAGATATCGTTTTGGATCATATGGATTATTGACGCAAAATGGCTTCTCTGGTCATAGGAAAGGCCCGCAAGTTCTAGGCAAAAATTAACAAAAAAATACCGATGGCCTTAATTCTAGAGAATTGATTAGCTTAACATTTTTATTGTTTGGGTGTAGAAAAACAAAAAAAATAGTGGATAAATTTTGTTATTTTTTCAAACTTCCCTAAATGAACAAAAGAATCTGTATTTGCAAACAAGAAATCGGAAGCTCTTTTCCGTTTTATGAAATTTCAACAAGAACTTATATAATACATAATCTTCCTTAGTGCTATGGATCTGGTAAAGCTTAAAACAAAACTTGGTGATTTAATTAATTATGGCTGAGATTATGGAAATTGGTTACAGAGACCAAGAGAGCAGGTTACAAAAAACAACAGCCAAGGCATTTGATAATAACAATCTTTCGCAAAGAAAGTACACCAAAGTAGATTTAACAAGAACTAGTCTTCATCTTTGAATGGCACAAAAGAGAAGCTCCAGCAAAACCCCAAACTATGTTTTATAGAGTGTGTGTGTCTGGCTGCTGCACTCTGCTGCAAACTTTTGCTTGGTGGGATGAAAATTTAATTTTCGCGTGGAAAAGCCCAGCATCCAGGGAGGCTTGGGGCGTCGACAGGGGAATATTCTTCCGCAACGGACGAGCAGGAACCGACCGGTGGAAGTGGCCACGTTGTGGATAAGCACTCCGACTATTTGCACCGACTGTGGTGGCGTGAAGGAGAGCAAAAAAAATTAAGGAAGGGAAAATATGAAAGTGTACCAGAGTTGAAGAAAGATCATTTGGCAGCATCTCGGGCGAAAGTGGATAAGCTCTGGGAAGAAAAAACGGAAACCTCGTCGGCAAACTCACAGGGAAACTCGCTGGAAAAGCGAGCAATTTTCATGGGTCTCTTTTTGTTAAGTGTTTGCGTTGGATGAGACAGGAAGATGCAGCATGGCAAGACATTTCTCTCCCATGCATCATCTTGGAGCGTTTTGTTTCAGCAAACGACTTTTCGCTTTCTTATTAGTGAAAGAAGATACAACGTCGTCGGTTTTCCGTCCCATCCGGCTTAGCTGGGAATGAGTTCTCCACGAAAACAGTCATTGACTACGTAATTGGAAGTTTAAAATCGTGCTTGCCATTTCATTAGGGCACATAACTTTTTTAAACAAGAGTGTGTCCCTTTCACACCTTATGTAAACTGTCATTTGAGTGAAAGGGATACACTCTGATATTCAACTTGCATTCAACTTTATTCTCGTCCGTTTCTTGGATTCAACTATATCAGTCTAAGTCCTACTCAAGCTACCAATGCTTCACGGTAAAGTGGAAAGCATTTTGCTTGCCAATCCTAAGGACAGGGGATCGAACCCCGCCGTGAGCTTCATGTTTTTCATTAATTTCCCAATTCAATGAGTCCAAAACTTTCTCGTTGGGAGCAGATGGGTATCGAACCCAGGACCATTTGCTTATAAAGCGAACACCGTAACCATTCAGCCACGACCGCTCCATGATACATTTGTACAAAAAATTATTATGCATAAATTCTGCAAGGGTCTACACCCAAAACTGGCAGCGCTAGTCCAAGAGAATGATGGTCTCGAGTCGAGAGAATAGTGGTACCATTCACGGACGCAGAGAACACAGCTCGAGATGGGCGATAGAACTATTCTCTCGAGGTTCATTTGCAAAAAAAAGTTCATCCGTCAAACAAAAAACCAAAAGTGTCGACAACGGGAAGCGAACCAGAGACCTTTGACAATCCAATCCAATGACTTAGCTGCCTCGGCCATCACAGCTTGGTGACCATAGAGAAGTCAGAAGTCGATGTATGACACTTGTTGGAGATTTATTGATTCAACTAACGAATGAACTCATTTGTTATGATGGTGTGAGTTGGTACCACTATTCTATCGATTTTGGCACTGAGCCCTCAATAAATTTTGAGAGAACGATTATCTCGATTCTGAATTTTGGGTGTACAAACAGAAAAAAATCCCTATTTTATAATTTAGACCAAATTTTAAAATTTTGAAAAAAGGTCGAAAAAGTCACAAAAGTTGAAAATACCCTATATCGGAGATATCGTCAGTTGAAAATTATAGGCTAATACAGTTACATTTAGAAAAAAAAACTAAGTTTAATAAAGTCTTAGAGAGAAAATTGTAAGAAATTTTCTCAGCTTTTCAAAAAAAAATTCAGGGTGGCTTTCGTTTATGAAATATTTTAAAAACTATTTTGAAAGAATGAACTAATTTTTTTTTTAATAATTACCTAAATGTGAATATAACCCCTAAATGGTACATATTTTCAATATTTACCACATTTTCTACGTTTTTTTTTGCAAAAAATCATATGTCCTTAACTAGATTTTGTACCCATACGCACTCTGGCGCAGATAATGTTTTTTGTTCCTTAAAAGATAACAAAAAATAAATAAATTTTATAATAATGTAAAATTTAGTAATAACAATTTAAATGGAAAAAAACGGATTTTTACGTGTAACTTTTTTCTGAAAAATCCTAATCATAACCTACAAATTTGCAAAAGACATCAATCGATCAGAAAATCCCTTCTCAAGACACAGAATTTCATACATACATACATACATTGTATGGCCAGCCCCCAAAATTGTGCAAAATTGCTTCTTTTAACATCTATAGGGAAGTTTCATTCCATTCAAAAAATGAAAATTTAAAAATCACTACACTGCCCCTGATCGTATAAATGTCCTATATGCATTTTCATCACCTTTGAGTTAATGATGCAATTTGATTCAAAATCGTGTGCTCTTTCAGAAAAGTCTATAACATCAAGTTCTTTGTTCTAGAAATCAGGAGGAAATCCAGTTTTTTCGTGAAAACTTAACACGTAGCTTTATGTGTGGGACAAACTTCAAATGCGTTTTTCCCAGCATGCTGTTTTTGCATATGGGACATTTATGCGAACATGGGCAGTACAGAAAATGTGAAATTTTGAGAACTATTCATAAATAATGTTTAAAATATGTATAAGTCACTTGTATGACCCAATGCATGACGCAAAAATGCTAGTGAGTAAAAATGTTTCAAGAAGTTTTAAGAATTTTAAATATTGATTTTTTAAGTTTAAAATTGCTGAAAGATAAACAAGGAACACAAGTTTTTAAACAGTTCAATATTGAACATTGCAATTCCAATGCATCAATTCAAGAGCAATGATTTTTAAAACCTCAAATTGAAATGACTTGCACTTCAGAGCAAGTATTGAATTGGACACTAATAGAAATACATAAAAATACAGAAATAATTGCATTTTTTTTAATGCATATTTCAGATGAGAAAATTTATTTCATTTGAATCCATTTGAATATAAAAAAGTCAAAAATTATTTAAATTTATGAAATTTAAAAATCATTATTTTTTTCAAAGAGAATCTCTCCAGAAATGGATTTTCTTCTAGCCGAGCGTATACAAGTTACACTTCTTTTGGCGTCGCACCGCCACACCACGTGGCGCATGGATTTGGATCATGGATTGGGACCCGACGGAGAAGGGTGACATGTGGAGGCGAAAAAGGGGAGGAGTAATAAATTTACGTCGGTGGAAAATTGGCTGTGGGACAATCTCTCGAACGGAATCGGTGATGGATATTTCCGGGAACACCATGCTGGCCCGGTCTGTCTTCTTGTCCACTGCACTGAAAACTGGTGAAACGCTGTTGCAACTGTGCTGGTGTCTTCGGTGATGATGGAGTGAAATTGGGAATTTTATGAAAGGATGATTTACTGTTGTGTTTTTTTTTGAGGATGCAAATGAGTTTTTCTTTCGGTGCGGTGATTGAAAAAGCAGTTTTTATTCGCTAGAATTCAAATAAAGGTCATGTGGCTGAGTTGCAAGCCGAAAATTTGCCTGTTATAATATTCTGACACCATGAAGTTTTCGAACGAGAATGAGTTCAGATGAAATACTGTTCTTATTTATGAAATATAAATCCTGTGCAAACTGATTTTAGAGTCTGTCAACGATAAATAATTAAGCTGATTAAGTTATGCCTGTGCCAGTGCGATTAGTGCGCTGACCACGGGGACGCGCTGTTTTGTTTTTGCATGCTCATTTTCATTTCTTTTATGTCGCTGTTTGTGTGCTTGGGTGAGTGGTTGTTATAAGATTAGTGCGCTGCCCACGGGGACGCGCTGTCTTGTTTTTGCATGCTCATTTTCATTTCTATTGTTTCGCTGTTTGTGTGCTTGGGTGCGTGGTTATTATAATTAAATAATGGCATCATTAGTGCGCTGCCCACGGGGACGCGCTGTCTTGTTTTTGCATGCTCATTTTCATTTCTATTGTTTCGCTGTTTGTGTGCTTGGGTGCGTGGTTATTATAATTAAATAACGGCATCATTAGTGCGCTGCCCACGGAGACGCGCTGTCTTGTTTTTGCATGCTCATTTTCATTTCTATTGTTTCGCTGTTTGTGTGCTTGGTGCGTGGTTATTATAATTAAATAATGACATCATTAATGCGCTGCCCACGGAGACGCGCTGTCTTGTTTTTGCATGCTCATTTTCATTTCTATTGTTTCGCTGTTTGTGTGCTTGGGTGCGTGGTTATTATAATTAAATAATGGCATCATTAGTGCGCTGACCACGGGGACGCGCTGTCTTGTTTTTGCATGCTCATTTTCATTTCTTTTGTGTCGCTGTTTGTGTGCTTGGGTGCTTCGTTATCATATATAGGTGAAGGGATTTTATTAAATGATCATTATATTGCATTATTATATTTATTTGATTATATAACCACACTATATTTTAAACTTAACACATCATACAAAACACATATGAAACTGTAAACAGGAGCGTTTGGTACGGTATGTCCACGCATCCTTCCTCCCCTGTAGATTCTGTGAAATGTGATCCGTTCTCAGAATCCTCTCTGCGGTAAACACAACGTAGTAGGGCTGGCCGCTTTAATTTTTGCAATACATTTTCGGGTGTTCTCGGATGTACTGCAATTATTAATAATGACAAGAAAAGTGCTTGAGGCGTAATCTAATCACAAGACTTTCCAGCATGCTTTCATCGGACTGGCTGCGTTTGTGTTAGATTAGATTAGATTAGATTAGATTAAGTTATGCCTGTGCCAGTGCATGTTTCTCCGAGGATTAATGCAGTGATAATAATATCTTCCTGCTTAAGAGGATCAAAACTACCTAATTAATCTTCGTATACATCAGAGTAGGGATTCACACTGCTCTAATTTGCCAATTTATTCCAGCTGGGGTGTAAACCACCTTGAAACTCAATTCAAAAAGTTTGATTATCTAATTTGCACGCCACAGAGTCTCCGGCTAAAATTATATTTGAAGATAATTGCATTCTGCTGGCTGGTTGGCTGGTTGGGCGAGCAACAAAAGAGACGGCAGACAAAGTCAACGAGACGGAACGAGTGCCGGAGGAGAGCCTTTCTGCTCTCCGAAATTTCCTATCAGTTCGAGCATACTGTGTTGAGCAGTGCCGGGAGTTGCTTTTAAAATGTTCTTCCGTTTTACATAGGAATACGATAGGATACATAGGATTTTTAAGTAGAATGATAGAAAAGTTGAATTATTTTAATCAAGAATTTTTTTTAAATCTTTTGTTTTTTTAATGATTTACATCAAAATTTTAAAAATGGTCTTTTATCATAACGTTTAAAAAAAACAGAATTATCATTTACCGTCATCTGGAGCGAATTGGACAGCTGTTTTAGCAAAGATGCTGCCTAACCTTTTAACATTTTTGGGTGGTTTTGGTTAGACCAGATTCAGAGCAACAAAATGTATACCGTAAACTGGGGTCAATCGGGACACATGGGGCGAATTGGGACAGCAGTTTTAACCATGTTAGAGCACAATATTTTGATTTTTCTGGTTGGTTTCGGTTAGAACAGACTCTGGCCAACAATATGTGTACATCCATTTCCAAATTTAAAAGCTTTAAGTGCTCTAAAAACTGCTGTCCCTATTCAGACTGTAGTCCCGATTCACCCCAGATTACGGTAAATCTATTTCAGACTGTTGTCCTGATTCGTTTTTGTATTTTTTTAGGCAATTAGAATACAGTCTAGACTCGATTATCTGAAGTTTAGTTAGTTAAAACTATGAAGTTTAGAAAAGTACTTCAAAAGCGACGACGAAGAAAACAACAACAAAAACAACACCGACGGTAGCAGCACTACCGACGACGACGACGACGACGATGGACGTGCACGCAAAAAAGTGTCAATTTAAAAAAAGAACAACTCTCTAGCGGAACGTAGACCACCACCAATTTTTGTTTTGAACTCGTTGGCGGACGATGTTGACGAGTTGCTGGAAGGCCTCGGATATTGTCTGAAAATCGGTAAGTCGGCAGTGCAAGTGATCACACAGAACAGAAATATTTCGACCTGGTGCTTGAAGAACTGAAGCGTAGCAACTTCAACTTCTACTCATACGACCCAGAGAAGCCCCCTGTTAAGGTGATCTTGCAGGGTTATCAAGACCGTCCGATCGCCGACCTGAAGCAACACCTCTCGAACGCCGGAATAAAGCATACCCTGTACTTGTTTACTTCGACCGCGGCACCGTCAAGATCCAAGACCTGCGGCGGACTAAGACTTTGGACGGATTTTGGGTAAACTAGCGGTTTTACTCCAAAAACCCGACGGACGTAGCGCAATGCCACCGTTGCCAGAAATTCGGCCACGGCTCACGGAACTGCAACCTCCGGCCCCGCTGCGTGAAGTGCGGTGAGTCACACCTCTCGGAGGCGTGCGCACTGCCACGAAAGGCGGACTTGGGGGACAAGGCAGAACAAACCAAGCCGCGCGTAAAGTGCGCGAACTGTGACGGCAATTATACCGGTAATTATCGCGGATGCATCGCGCGCATGCCTACCTCGAGGAGCAGGAAAAGAGAAAGAAGAAAGCAGCAGCGTCCCACTCTCCTCAGCAAAGTACGAGCGCAACCGTTCCTGCAGCTGGACAGCGTACGGTTTCTGCGGACAACTCAGCGTTCCCCCTGGCTGGGGGTGATCGTCTGCCAGCGTGGTCGCTGCCGGTAGCGGCAATGTGGCCAAGAAAGGAGTCACCGGGGAAGATCCCTTCACCCTGCCGGAGTTCTTTGCTCTCGCGGGGGAGATGATGACGCGGTTTCGAAGCTGCCGTATCAAGGCGGAGCAATTTCTGGCCCTCGGGGAGCTGATGATCAAGCACATCTATAATTGGTTATTTTTGTCTGTGATCTAGTTTTAAGCTTTCTCTCTATCTATCCTTTTCCCATTGCACTTTCTTTAAGTTTTTTTGAAAACTTTTTCCTAATCTTGTCTATTCCAAAGTTATAAGTTGTAGTTATAATGTTTTCGATTGAATTAAGATGTTAAACACAGCTGAAAGGAACACCAAAACTCTGAATGTACCTAAACGAACTCATTGTAACTTGCTTATTATCCAAATAAAACCAAATTGAAATTGAATTGTATGAAAACCCGTCATGTTATACATTTTTAGATTTTTATATACTTAAAAGACCTTTCCAATGAGCATAAAACATCGAAGATCTGATATCCCTATCAATAGTTATGAGCACTTGAGTGTTATTTATACAATTTTTGAAGGCCGAATCTCAGATATTGCGATTAAAATGATATCTGGGTCCATCATGCGACCAGTTGTCAGTTAGGTAATTGAAAGTCCTTTCAAATGAACCTAAAACAACGAAGATCTGGCAGCCCGATCAAAAGTTATGAGCACTTAAGTGTTATTTATACAGTTTTTAGAGTCCGGATCTCAGATATTTTGATTCAAATGATATCCGGGTCCTTCATGCGACCAGTCGTCAGTTAGGTAATTGAAAGACCTAAAACATCGATGATCTGATAACCCAACCAAACCCTGAGATGACAGTTTTCGTGAGTTGCGCGTATTCACCGACAGATGGCAAGTGGGCCTCGTCGGCATCCGCCCATGAAATACGAAACTCAAAATTTGCATAGAAAACTTTTTTTTTCGTGACGGCTTTTGCGGCACACTCACTTCAACTGTTCTAGACTAATGTTTGAACGTGGCTCAACTCTAAACAAGTTTTTAAAGAAAATGATTCCAGAATGCGTATTTTGTCGTTTTAAACCAAAACTTGTATTCTGATCGCATTGTATACCAGTTATACCAGTACCCCCCTCCCCCCTTGTGAACAATTGTCCATACAAAATTTGTATTTGTATGAAGCGTGGACAATCGCCATACCCCTCCCTCCTTCCCCCTAAAGTGTCCACATGGTTTATGGATGTGAATGTAGCGATCCATTTACGCAGTTGTTATAATTACACTCAACCCCCGGTGGTTGGTCACTTTTTCGTTTGACACTTTTTTAGTTTGTACCCCGTTGGTTGGTCAAAGTCAAACTAAAAAGTAACGAACTGTCACTTTTTACACGGCGCTCACGCACACTATCAAAACAAACGTTTGGTAGTGTGTGTGAACTCCGTGTAAAAGGGGTGTCAAAGTAAAAAGTGACCCCGTTCGTTTGACAACAGTTGGTGTCAAACCATCGGGGTTTGAGTATTTGGATTCTCCAAGAAAATCCGTCATTTTCTTTTTTAAGAATGGTATTTGAAAGAATTTTCCAATGATCCTAAAAGACAATCCTATCAAAAGAAATAAGTAACAAATCATTAATTATTAAATATTTTTAATGCGAATGATGCTGTTTTGGGTTAATTTTATGGCTAGAGTGCGATTTTGTGACAAGTCTGTTGTAAGAAGATAGGACGTGTAACAAGGTAGTACACAAGCGACGATGTACGATGTACGATTTTGAAAAACATAACACTTTGTTCGTAGTTCCCATTTTCATGAACGCTTGTTCACGATTTTGGGAACTCTTTTTTCTCCGTGCATGATTGTGAGAAAGGCACCAACCACCTAGAGGTTGATTAAGTAACGTTTTTATGTAAGGTTATTGTCAGTTTGTTCCATGTCACAGATGTTTTCTCTGAATACATGATTTGACATAATTTATAGCCGAATTTTGAAACAAGGTAAGTTTGCTGGAGCCCATTTTTTATATTAAAATAACCAAATTGTGTAACGGCATTCAAAATGCTCAACTCTCCGCTTAAATTCCAGAGGACCTTTCCCTCACAGCGTAAAGAAGGAAGAAGCTTACGTTCTCGGAACCAAAATTTCCATTCCCATTCCACCAGTTTAACACTCTGTGTGGAGAGATGGGAGGACAATAGTTTATGCATTTAATTGTTGGGAATTTTGCGCAAGTGTTCTCCCCCCGGAGGCCAATATTTGCTCCACACTAAAACAACAAACCCACTGACTGTGCGCCCGTAACCTTATACTATTCAGCACAACCCCCTCCAAAATACCCCAGACACGAGATTTGTAAAGTGCTTTTCCAGAATGGATTTCCCCCCGCCAGCCTGGCTGACTGTTGCTTCCACACTGCCAGCGGGCGCGCGAGCTTTTCCATTTCGTTTCGTTTTTCATTTGTGTGTGTGTGTGTGTGCGGTTTGGCGGGAGCGATGAGTAATAAAATTCCAATTTACTATCAACTTTGCAATTTTACCGAAAACTGTCAACTGAATAATTGGTTTCGCTTTCAGCACCTACCATTTTGGATCGCGCACGGGACTTCGTGGAAATCCGCCGAAATGAGTTCATTTTTCGTGAGGGTTGACAACTTTGTGACTGCTGCGTGGCGGTTTGGCGTCTTTATGGGACTTTAAACCGCAGAGAATGGTCGCAAGCTCGAGGGAGCTTGGCAGTATGGCAGCACAGTGGGGAAATATTGGTTCATGTACAGGTTGCAAAATGAAGAATTTTTCGGCGTAAATCGTACATTTGCCCAACGAGTGCTGAAAAAATCGATTTTTACTACGAGTTCTGAGGAGTTGTGTTCTCTGCAACTGATTCAACGGCAATGGCTGCAGATTTGGAACCACTCAAACAGATCCCGCTCCTGGTGATGCCAAAGCAGGAAAATCCACGTCCGTGAAAGTTGGTGGTGTTTGGCGATTTGGTTGGTGCCTCGTCGTCGCTTGCTGCCGAATTTTTACAAACACAGCTCGTTTTGGGCAGCTTCGATTCTTAGTAGAATGGTCGCCACCGCAATTGAAGCATTTGGCTTCGATGATCTCGTTGATTTTGTTGCAGGCTTGAGTTTTGTGCTCACCTCCGCAGGTTGCACAACGAATCTTGATGAAACAGTTCCTTCTACCATGTCCAAACTGCAAGCAGTTCGAATAGTTGATCACGATACTTGACGTCCTTGTTGTGTCTCGTCATCTTGAAGACTTCGGTCACGTTCAACTTAATGTTTTGAGCTCTTCTTTCAGCACACTCACATCCATATCCATGTACAGGCCTCGGAGGACTTGTTTCATGGGTCGTTTACCTGGATCGTCATGGCTGTAGTATTCAATGTTTGTGTTGGTCAAGAAATCCCGAATGTAGTTGTAATCCTTTCTGCTAGATAGCAGAATCAAAATTTTTATTTGTATGAAGCGTGGACAATCGCGATACCCCTCCCCCCTCCCCCCAAAAGTGTCCACATGGTTTATGGATGTGAATGTAGCGATCCATTTACGCAGTTGTTATAATTACACTCAACCCCCGGTGGTTGGTCACTTTTTCGTTTGACACTTTTTTAGTTTGTACCCCGTTGGTTGGTCAAAGTCAAACTAAAAAGTAACGAACTGTCACTTTTTACACGGCGCTCACGCACACTATCAAAACAAACGTTTGGTTCGAATAGTTGATCACGATACTTGACGTCCTTGTTGTGTCTCGTCATCTTGAAGACTTCGGTCACGTTCAACTTAATGTTTTGAGCTCTTCTTTCAGCACACTCACATCCATATCCATGTACAGGCCTCGGAGGACTTGTTTCATGGGTCGTTTACCTGGATCGTCATGGCTGTAGTATTCAATGTTTGTGTTGGTCAAGAAATCCCGAATGTAGTTGTAATCCTTTCTGCTAGATAGCAGAATCGAAAAAATTTTGGCCCGAAACCCGGAACTCAAAGCCTGATTTTTTAGTGCTCTTTTTCTGAAATACTTGTGCGATGTCTGTATCCGCTCTTAAAAAATTTTGTCTTTCATCTTTGGAAAACCGCTCGTTAAACCCACTATTTTTATATTTCAGATTTGTAGCCGTGGGGTCGAAGACGAACAGCCTGGCAGTTTTACAGATAACACTATCAAATTAAAAGAATTCAGTTTCAAACAAAAAGCCATTCGAAAACATGCGCCATAAACCGCTTGGGCCCAAAATTTGAAGCTTTTCCAAAATGTATTTCCAGAGATAAAGCCGTTTTAGTGTTTTACGTCTTATTTTTACCCTATTTTTTCTATTAAATTTTTGGTTTTATACAGAATCGTATACTGAACATCACATTCGAAGTCCCGGCTCATTCTCGCTCGAAAGATCGAAGCATAAACGCACACTTACGCTTGCGCGTTTTACGCTGCGCGTGAAAGTGTTCTTTCTGGCTTCTCATAATAGATCGACAATGTGCAATATCGATACATTTTTTTTTAGTTAATCATAGGCTAACAATAAAGACTGAGTACCCTTTATTTTTTAAAATATTGCCGAATCAATTTGTTTTTTTTTTTTAAATTTAAGCGAACTATCTTGCGACCCATAACCCAAGTAACATTTTTCCCAGGAGTTTTACAAGAGCTCTTCAAGATAGCTACAGCATAGCAGTTTGGACCGCGGTAGGATAAAATTCTCTTCAAGTACTCTTCCAAACTCCTGAAGAAGTTTTGAAGAGAATTTTATCCTACCGCGGTCCAAACTGCTATGCTGTAGCTATCTTGAAGAGCTCTTGTAGAACTCCTGGAAAAAAATGTTACTTGGGAATGTACCTCTGAAATTCAAAAAATGGCATTCGAGGTTTAGCCTTAAAAGATTCAAAATTCTCAAATTCTCACTGCCCAAGTAACCACAAGCACTAAATCAAAACTCTAAATTCACTCTAAGTAAACATTCCGGATGCTATGACACTTTAAATAGTCTTTCCAAATGTTTCGAAACATTTGTAGCTTGAAACATTATTACTTACCGTATAATGACATATAGAACAGCCAATTAAAGTTTCGAAGCATTTAGCACAACAATGTTTCGAAGCATTAGTGGTAAGCTTTATATATCACTGTAGAGTAAGCTTTTAATGTTATATCACATTTTGACATTTCTTAAAATGTTTCAAAACACTAACTTAACAAGTTTGGCAGTATTTCGTGGTATGTTTATGTTTGCTGCAGGTAAAATCGTTCGGCGCACGGTTCAGCGTCTATAAAAATGTGAGTCAATTATACTTAGTTTAACTGGGCTTAGTATTAAACTATTCTTTTTTCCAGAACAGCTCCTTATCGTCGCAAGATACAATTTTCTAGTTACGATGGCTTCCTGCAAAAACAAAACTAGAAAGGAGTTTTCGCTCTACGCCAGCTTCAACGACACTTACGTCCACGTCACGGATCTTTCGGGCAAAGAAACAACCTCGCGCGTCACCGGCAACATGAACGCCAAGGCCGATCGTGACGAGGCCTCGCCCTACGCCGCTTTGTTGGCTGCTCAGGACGTCGCCGATAAGTGCAAGTCGCTCGGAATCACGCTGCGTGCCACCGGCGGAAACCGCACCAAGACCCCGGGACCGGGTGCTCAGTCGACGCACCGTGCTCTGTCCTGTTCGTCAAAGAATTTTGTGATTTAGTGCTATTAGTATAAACATAAATAAATGCTCTGTTTTGATCTGGCAAGTGTTTCAGTTTTTCCTGAAGTTGTTCCTCTTAGTCGGCAAAAATCATCTGAATAAACATATTTCAGGACGGACGAGACGGTTGGCGCAGGGCATCTAGGTGAAACATCTCAGAGTACACGCAGTTTAGAATTTCGAAAGCAAAGCAACACAGCAAAAAAAACGTTACTTAATCCACCGGAAGGTGGTTGCTGCCTTCCTCCTAAAAGCCTTGCAACCACACACTACGAAAGCTTTGGCTAACGCTTACTTAGTAAAGACACTATACATCTGAGTGCTGCCATCTAGGTATGATAAATTTAATGAACCATTTGAAAGCACTGCAGTGTTTGTGTGCGTGCACTGAGCGTAAAGTTCCGACAGCTATCCGCCGGAGCTTTCAAATTATGTAAATAATGACCCTTTTTAGTATCAACCAAAACAGTTTTTCGAACATATCTTTTAAAGTACTGCACCAAGCCGGATGAAATTTAAAAAAGACTTAAAGTACCTGAAGGCAAATCCAAAAACATAGATCCGGACAAAATCGGTCGTGCCAGTTCCGAGAAAAGTGAGTGAGAAAAAAAATTCTACGTCCATCCACACGCACAGACATTTGCTCAGAATTTGATTCTGAGTCGATATGTATACGTAAAGGTATATCTGGGAGGCTTATTTAAAAAGTTCAATTTTTGAGTGATTTTATAGCCTTGCCTCAGTGAGGTGAGGAAGGCAAAAACAATAAACTTTCAAATTCGTCATCCCAGCGTAAAAGCACTCTCCCAAGAGAGAGAAAGAGCTGCGCAAAGCTTTTTGATTTTTCTATTTTTGTTCTGTCGGTAAAGTAGTATTTTGACGTTTTACCGCTGTATAACTTTATATCAACTCTAGACTTCGCCACTCAATTTTACCTCCATGCGTATAAAGTGAATATAAAGTTTCAAGACTCTATAGACAAACTTTATATGTTGATATAGAGGGGATTTAAAGTTACCTTATACAGTCCCGCGGTTACTTGGGTGGGTTTGTTTCTGAAAAAATAATTGCATCAATATATTTGTCGGAGTTTCATCATTTTGTAAGAAAGGCTCTAATTCACCTCTGGTGATATTAAATCGTGGTTTTTTTTTCATCCATGCTGAAAAAATATTTTCCCTGAGCCCTGAACTCTGGTCAATATCGTGAAATAAGAACAATCACACCGCCTTTGCAAACTGAATACCCATATAAAACTGGACCAACATCGAACGAAAAGCTTCAGCAGTAATCTGCATTTTAAAGCCAGAAGTCCCTGCATTTTTAAAGCCACTGGACACTATTTTTTTTTAAATGAAAAATTACGACTGTTTTTAAAAAAGTTACCTAAAAGTTGCTATTACTTGAAAACGGTGCACTTCATCAAAATTTCTCTAAAGTACGTTTGATTGTAAATTCGATTTTAGATCGCAAAATGAAGTTGAAATTTTTTTGCGACTAATATTTCGACTTTTTTTAACCAGTATTAATTCAAAAAATTATAACTCGGTCAAAGATATTTTGCCCGTTCTGGTATTTTAACCATTAGTGGACCCCCTAGTAGAGCCGACGCGCATTTTTCATAATTTTTCAATATTTTTAGCACATTTTCATAACCATGTACAAAGGGAACAATGAAATCTGAAGTCTTTTGAACAATTTTGACAATTTGTTTCATCAGAAATTTGTTTTTGAGCAGAAAAATAGCCATTTGGTAAAAAGTTTTTTTTTGTTTTTTCCTATAGTGGATCCGATTCCATAATTCGATTGTGGAGCCGGGTCCACTATAGGCAAACTATTATTTTTATACCAAATTTAACCGATATTTGGTGTTTTGATGCGTGTAGGAGGTCTTATGATAGATGTAATTAATAAAAGATGGATTTTCCATCATAAACAAATATGTTTTGTTAACAAATTTGGCTTAAAACATCAATTACCTAACAGACATTTAAACATATTTATTTACGAAAAAGATCACAGAAATATTTCAAAAATAATTGTAAACATTAAAATGATAAAAAAAGTAACGCTGATGCACAAAAAAATCAAATTATTCGCTCTACAGCATTGCCTTGGCGTTCTCGATTGCGAGATTCCTACTCGAAACTAGGTGTCCGAAGGCTTGATTGTTGAGGCAATTGCAAACCTCTTCTTACACCTAAGCTTCCATCCACCCCGGGATTCGAACTGACGACCTTTGGATTGTTAGTCCAACTGCCTACCAGCGACTCCACCGAGGCAGGACCCAGGGAGACGACTCCTACACCTGGACTGAGCTAACGACCTAACCTTTTTTTAAGTTAGTCCGGGGCCAACATTTACTTCCCTTCCGACGGAAGGCGTGATCAGACAAATCTCGTCTCGAAAAATGCCACCGGGACCGTCTGGGATCGAACCCAGGCCAACTGGGTAAGAGGCAATCACGCTTACCCCTACACCACGGTCCCGAACGTTGATGCACATTTTCCATATAAACTACATAAATAGGTCAACTATGAAACAAAACAAAAGCTTTGTTTACAGCTGCTGCTAAAACTAGGCATGTTTATTTTCAAAACATGTTTTGTTACTGATTTATTATCATAAAATATCATTTATTCTTTGATTATGATGATTCAGTTAAGTACAACTAGCTATAGTATTTTATTTATTATAAATTCTTACGGCTTCAGCATTTTTGATACTTTTAACATGAAAACAGCTATATTTATTAGGGTAGGTACGGATTTTGAAAAGTTCTCAGATCAAGTTCTGGTGTGGTGCCCCTTGTAGGGCATACCCATAGAGACTCTCACGCCAAATTTCAGCTCATTTGGTTGAAAACTGGCTTGTCTCAAGGGGGTTCAAGTTTACATGGAAATGACTATGGGAAATTTTGAATTTTCGTTCATTCGCTCCTACAGGCTCGGGGAAAACATGTAGAAACTTCTAGGATGGCCAAAAATGAGCGGAATCGTCTGGAGAACAACTTTTCCTAAGAGACCAGGTCGATTCGTCCAACCCCCATCGAGCTCAACGGCAATACATCCGGGGTTTTCGGAACCAACGGTTTTCCCCAGAAAAGCATCAAATTTTCCTTAGCATGCTATGAATGCTTGATGAACACCGCGACGCCACATGTCAAACAGCTACCACGTGGACTAGCATCGCCTATAAAAAATTACTTTTTATTACTTTTTGAACCATAGAATTATCATTTATAATTGAACAAACATGCAATTAGGTTGATTACAACAAGCATTTATTGTTTGTTTAAGAGAAACTTTTGCTTAATTACACAGTTTTCTTAATTTTTGAAGGTTAAAGTAACAGGGGTCCACTTTTGGAAAAGTTAGGATTTTCGTTGTCCTATATTGGACCCCCCTAATTTTTGCTTGAAAATGAGCTGTTCTTCGCTTTGTTTTGGTACAGTTCCTTAAACTTACATCATTTCGACTTACTGAAGTTAAACAACCAATCGAAAAATGATTTGATAGTTAATTCAATCATAAAATAGAAATGCTGTTTTGTTGTGAAAATGCTAGTAGCCATGGCTGATTTCAGAACTCAAAACACTTATTTTGGCAAATCGTGTTGAGCCTCCGACTGATTCATCGACTGCCTTACTGGCAGCCCTGGTTTGATCGACATCAACGCAGTTGTGCCAATACACGTAGCAAATAAATCATTCTTCCCTCTTGTATCACACGAGCAAGTTGTGTTTCCCTTTTTACTCTGAGACGTTCTAATTCCACCGTGTAAGATCCTGCAACAAAAAGGACAATTCAATGTCAGTCAACATTGTCTTAAATGATGCTGAACATGCTAAATAAAAGATTTGCAGACAAAAACACGCTAGGAATTGTGTTTTGATTGATTTTTTCATCAAAAACCCTTCAGAGGTTTCACTATTGGAAAGGGATCCACTAATGGATAACGTACCCTATATTCCTTTTTCTTAGAAATTCAACTTTTCACATCGTCGTCTAGTAAAAAAAACAATTGTGAATATCAATTTCAAAGCACATTATTTTGTCCATTCATTCCTACGAAACCTTCTCACTGTGAACTGAAATGGATCGCTGGTGACAGTGGAAAATTGCGCGTTTATACATTCAAATGGCTCCATTTTGGCCATTGTGGGCACTCTCTCAAGCAGATGGTATTGAAATGGAAAGCAATTATTTTGAGCACGTTGCCGCGGCAGAGGAAAAACATTACAACTTTGGTGGTGGGTTTTCCCGGAGAAGAAAACACAACAATTCGATGACATTTTCGCCACCACGACGACGACGACGAGAGCAACGACATTCCCGTTTTGCAATTAGAGCGGCGCGCATTCTGCTGCATGGGAAGCCGCGAGCGCACCAATTATTCGCGCGCCATGATTGAATTTGTCACCGCACTCACACGTGCGACTGGATTGGGTTGGTTGACGCCACTCCACGTGGTTTCGACAAGCGGCGATGAAAGCGCAATCGAACAGTGTAAACAGCGCGAGAAAAACCGCATTAAATTGGAGGTGGGAAAGAGTGGGGTGAAAATGCAATTATTGTTATTTATGCAAATAAAATCAGCAACGTGCAATGCAATTTCGAATTTTTGCGGGTGCGTTTTTTTCTTCGTTTTGCTGGGCACGTGCGATGACGTGGTGGCAAATTGATTATGGTTGTTATTAATTCGGTGGAAAGTTGATTAAAAATAACGCCTGACGATTAAAGGTGTGGGAAAATGGTAGCATTAATTTGAGTTCAATTAAGCATCGAAAACAGTGATTCCAGAAATTATTTTGGATATTATAACTTTGACGCGCAATCTACCGAAAATGAATATGAAATTAGCGAGGTTGCAAAAAAAGTTACTCAATCCACCAGAAGGTAGCTGGTGCCTTCCTCACATTCATTTAATAAATACATTCAGTCAAAATGCCAATTGAAAGAGCGCATCAAAACCTTCAAATTAGTAATAGGATTTTTTCTGGGACGACTCCCCGCCGTGCACGAATTTTTAAGATTTCTGAGAAAAGTGTTTTTCCAAAGGCAAACCCCAAACCTTTCTTTTGTAAGAAAGGCAAAAAGACCTAATTCGTAGAGAATTGCTCATGTGTTTAAACTACATTTCGAGCTCTTTTCTTTGTTTATTCAATGTCAAACATAAAATAGCGTAAAAAAGCGACAAACCATCAGCAAATTCAATTGTTTACGTAGTAAACGGGATGTCATTAGCATATTAAAATAAACATTGAAAATTACTTTTACGATTTATATTTAACATTATTGTACATATTTAACCGAGACTGAACATAATCCTAATGATACGTACTGATTCTTCTAAATTAATCATATTTAAGTGTATTTATAAACCTTTTCTGCTTCTTTTTAATTTCATTGTGATGAGTCCATAATCTGTTCTAGCTATTTGCTTTATATTTTGGATTCGACTCACCAATTTACTGACTCTGAATGTGTAAGTAACTGCTGCTCGAAATGTGCCCGATTTTGCTTCCAGTGATATGGCACTTTCCTAAACTGATTTGCTCTTTGTATCTTAATTTTTATTATAAAACGCACTGCTTTAAATTCTTACAATTGTGGTGTCTCGAACTGTTTACGGGGCAGTTTTGGAAATCATCGTGGTAAAATATACTGTAAGGTGTGGCTTTCTAAACGCGAAAACGGAACTCACTATTCAAACCTAACCTTTTTGCGCCTTTACGGGGTTACATCGAGTGCTGTGACGAGTGACGAATAAATATATATAGTGTGAACTGTGATTGATAATCTCCGCCAAGCCGAGCCGAGCTCCCAAATCGATTTCTGATGCTTTCATGTTTCGTCTCTTCCACTCTGGGCTGGGTAGTTTTCCACTACTTATCTCCTACAATCTTAGAAAACAAAAAAAAATCTCTCTCTCTTCCCACCGATCGGTTCGATTTTCAATTTTCACTGCTTCGGCAACAAAGGATAAAAAGGTTTAAAAACTTGTGACAGTAAATGTCACTGTCACCTGTCCTAAAGCTAACAAGTTTTCTCGACTTTCGTTCCATGCTTGTGTTTGAGTGTTGGATTTTTTTGTTCTGTGTGTAACTTGTTTTCACATTGAGTTTTCTTTTTTTTTCGTTTTCAATCTGCCTGTTTGGTACACTCAGTTGCATAAAAAATTTAATATATTACTTCGGCCTTTTAGTGATTAGTATTAAAATCTTGTATAAGTTATAATTTTTGAATGAAAAAAAAACAGTTTTGCAACTCCCTCGCGGAAATACTTACATTTCTTATCGTTTTATTGCAAAAATGTCTACTTATCATCAGAAAAAAGTAATACTTATCGCCACTGTTTTGATTGTTGATTTGACCAACAAAAATGGACTCCAGATTAAATCAAAAAACAAGCGTTTCACTGAAAAATTTAATTATTTTTTTTGAAATTGTAAAAAAAATATATGCAATTCCTTGCAAAATTCGATTTTTAAACACTCTTCGTATACATTCAAACCCCGATGGTTTGACACCAACCGTTGTTAAACGAACGGGGTCACTTTTTAGTTTGACAACCCTTTTACACGGAGTTCACACACATTACCAAACGTTTGTTTTGATAGTTTGCGTGAGCGCCGTGTAAAAAGTGACAGTTCGTCACGTTTTAGTTTGACTTTGACCAACCAACGGGGTACAAACTAAAAAAGTGTCAAACGAAAAAGTGACCAACCAGCGGGGGTTGAGTAAACATCCAGCGCTACTGAACCAGGTTGTATGAATAAACTATTCGTTCTGATAAAAATGCATATACTTATATTTTGGATTTTACATAAGACAATTAGGATTTTCGATAAGAAAATGTCTAACATATTTAAAATGTGTTTTTTGAGGGTATTTTGAGACAAAAAATTGTCTGTGCTTCTGCCATTTAGAATTTGTAAAATATGAAAAAAATATCACAATTTTTATTATTATTTTTATTTTATCTTGAATTTGATAATGTTTTTCTTCATCGTTTTTATGCAACTGAGCGCAATTGTATGTGTGTTTTAGTTTCTATATTTGTTCATTCATCCCGATCCAACCCTCACTGAAAAGCTGCTTCCCCATTATGGCGTGTGACTTTATATTGGTTCGTTCTTCGCTCTTTTTCTCCGGTTCCGAAAAGCTTAATATTGTCAATGATACACATTTCCAGTGTCACTTTCACGTGACACCACAACCCTCCTCCTCCTCCTCCTCCTTGCTCGAAAGGACTTTGCACTTTTCATCCGATGATCCTCTCTTACCTCCTTCTCCCCTCCCACCACACCTCCACCCTAAACGAAAATGAACTGCTCCTCGGCGGACGAGCACTTCTTCAGCTGTTTGGCCGTCACGCGCATCCACTTGCCACGGCAGGACGGCAGCGCCAGACTGGTGAACCGGGTGCTCCGACCGGTCAGACCCTCCCCGCGGCACCGGAATTTGGGCTTTCGCTCGTGCTTGTGGTGCGGTTCCCCCTCGGCGTTGCCGTCGTCGTCCTGGATGGAGTTGTTGGAGATTTCGGTGGCCGTCGTCGCTCCGGTGGCCGACGTGTCCTCGTGCAGGGCCTCCAGGTCACACCGCACCACGACACGGTCTCCCTCGGCCAGCGCGCTGTACGTTTTGTCCCGGTGGCAAGCCTTGGTGGCCTTAATTACTTCATACTCTATGCAGTACCTGGGATGGGAGGAAGAAGAAAAATAAATTTAAAAAAAAATGTTAGTCGGTGGAAAATAGTTTCGTAAACGCGCGCGCGCACACACACACAACTAGGATGAGAGCTCGGAGTAGAGTAGGGTAAGTTAATTAAAACGACCGACCGACTAGTCAGTCGACAGTGTATAAAAACAGTCGTGAGGCTTTTGTGGATTCCCAGCCGCTTGGATCCTGCCTCTGGAATACCTGGAAAGTGCAGGACGTTGCAGAAGGGCATGGTGTCTACTTGATGCGGTTTTGAAAATAATGTGCATTATTGATACTATTGAGTTAAGAACGCCATTTTGTACAGCACATATCCCCAAAATTCGATTTAAATCCTGAGATATTCAATAAAAAACCGAAAAAAAAACTCCGTGCATTTTTGTCACTTTTCATATGAAAGAAGTTTCTTTCTTGTCGTGCTACATTGACATACCCTGAAAATTTGCTGTACGTGCGACAACTGGACAAAGGGTCCGGTCAGATCCGAACGCGTATGACACACGTACATGCCCGCCTGCTGTAATCATTTCTAATTATAACTCACCTCACCTCCTAATATTTTCATTTTTTTGTGAAAGTCCAATGTACAGCACAGCAAAAAGTTTTTTTTCGGCGAAAAAAAAATCTCTACAATACTTGCATATTTTGAACCCTAATGATTGAAAAACAACTGGGCAGGAGTAAAATGCATTTTAACATACTGAGTTGGCTTTTGTACAGTTTTTTTATTTACTAAGAGTAATTACAGAGGATCTTCAGATATAATTTTTGTACGGGTGACAAAAATGATAAATTGGGAAAATCTAAGGTAAATTCGGCAAGGCCGAAACCAAATTAAAAATACAAAAAAATAAAAATGCACAAAATCGACCGATGTCACTCGGTTCGAAAAAACGATGTTCATGGACACAGCTTGAGAGACATCACTCCAAATATAAGCCAATTTGATATACTTAAGGTTACCAACTCTTGCTGAGCGAAAATCCGTACACTTTGCTGATATGATATATGTTTAAAAAACAGTCATGGAATTATTTATATTAATTAAGAGAAAACATATAAAGATAAAAAAAAATATAAAAAAAACTAAAATTCTAGATTAAATTTTCAAAAGGATCTATCTGCATAGGAAACCCATGAGGGATAGATAAAAAACTCTGTCATTTTTGCAGCTAACTAATTTCACTATGCTATTAGACTTGAACATTTAAAAATATTCCAAAAATAAACCGTGATTTGCTGAATCAAATCATGTTCTTCCATTTTTTTGTTAAACGTGCAAACTTGACATTTCGTAAAATTTTAAACGTAAACATGTGAAACATAGCTTATAGGACCTTTTAAAAAAATACTCTAGATTTGTTAATTCAAATTATCATAGGTTTTTAATAGCTTTAGAAAGCCTTTGGATCTTTTGTTAGATAAATATGTTTTGTAAGGAATTTGAAAAAAATAAAACAATAATTGATAATCAACTTTGAACTGAAGAAAACCCGGGAAACTTAGAGACCCTAAATAGGGAGACTTTGCTGAATCGATCTGGCAACGTATGTTTTGTGCTTGCCAACACTGCCAAGTTTTGCTGGGCGTAAAGTCAAAGCTTTAGCCGAATCTTAAAAATCAATTCAATTCGCTTCGCTTCGCTAGGAGACGGTGATTTTAGCGGATTACAGACTGGATTTTCGCCATGTGATGTGATGATTGTCTAAGCCCAAGTTGCTTAGGAATCGATAATTGGGAATAGAACCAATTCCAACCTCACCACCATGGCAGCCGTCCATTGCCGGCCGCTCCCATCTCCACCGCGCACCAAGGACAAGCAAAGGGATTTGGAAGACGGGAAGTGTTGATGCTCCACTTGTTTAAGGGGTCAAGGGCAAGTCACCACGGTGTCCCCAAGTAAGTTTCACTTGGAGTTGGACGGTTTTTGGGAAGGTGAATGGTCTGAGGATCCACCCTAGGCGAGTGGTAACGACCGTTGGCATTGTTGTTCGGATTCTTCGTGTGTTCTCATTTTTAATGGGAAAGCTTTCAATTCTTTTCATCTCTTATCATTCCAACGCCCAAGGCTCCAAAAAAGTTGGAACGGTAACTTCAACTCAATGGTTCTCGGGCATAACTCAACCAATCAAGATGATTCTTCTTTCCAGTGATTTGTTAGGATGTCTAGATGATTCTAGACCTTTGCAGAACTTAATTTGATCAAATCTGTAAATTTTGCGATCAAAAACATCGTTCCAACTTTTTTTTTCGCGTGTAAAAAAAAATCGCTGAAAATTCCGTGGAGGCAGTCGTTTAAAAAAAGTTGGAACGATGTTTTCGGTCGCAGAAATTACAGATTTGTTCAAATCAAGTTCTGCAAAATTTTAGGATCATCTAGACATTATTACAAATCTCTGGGAACAAGAATCGTCCCGATTGGTTGAGTTATGCCCGAGAACAGGCGTGTTACCGTTCCAACTTTTTTGGGAGGCTTGGGCGTCCGTGTAAGTTGGACATACGTTGGGCGTTCCAGTGTTATTGGATGAATTCTATAAGTCTATTTATAGCTAGGTAATGTAGGTTCATTTCAAATGCGCCTGCATGCATGCAATGCAATGCATTCTTGTATGTTCTGATATTAAACTTGCATTCAACTTTATTCTCGTCCGTTTCTTGGATTCAACTATATCAGTCTAAGTCCTACTCAAGCTACCAATGCTTCACGGTAAAGTGGAAAGCATTTTGCTTGCCAATCCTATGGACAGGGGATCGAACCCCGCCGTGAGCTTCATGTTGAAATTAATGAAATCCAAATTCAATGAGTCCAGAACTTTCTCGTTGGGAGCAGATGGGTAGGACCTAGAGCGTCCAATTTCCTGGGGTTACAAATTTCCCGGGAAACGGGAAATTTTCAGCCAATTTCCCGGGAAATCCCGGGAATTCCCGGGAAATTTTAAATTTATTGAAAATTGATATGATCTTGGTTTTAACATGTAATTGTTATGATCTTGGTTTGAACATGCAACAAAATTGAATAGGGCATCAACATTAATGGTTTAAATAAGTGTGAAAATCAATTAACAGCTTGACTTCATGTGAAAAATCATTCAACTACGAGAATATGTATTTTGGTATTTTTTGATGAGAAATTTTAAACTTGCCTCTGTGACCAGTTTATTGAAATGAGAAAAAAAAAACATGTAGAAATAATGTTTATCATGACAAATACTGGTTTCAGCCTTTGAACAAATGGTAAAGCTTTTTATTGTTGGTTTTACTCCAAACAACCCAATGTTTTCAAATACCTATTTGAAGCAAGCTTTGAATATATTTTTGTATTTTTTGAGATCAAAAAATAGAAAGTAATTTTTCAATGATTTTTTTTTTGTATTTTTATGCAACATGATTGAAATTATACAATAAATTAACATCATTCCACAAAAAGTCTTCTATTTTTAACATTTAACCCTCTAACACCTCGTCAGCTGTGTGCTATCTTGTAACAACGACCATTTAGTACTTTTCAAGAAAATCGATTTTTAAAGTTTGATGATAAATATTTTCAAAACTATGAATGGTAGAGCCAAACTTTTTGAAGCAATCGGTTCGCATACTATCGCTTAACAAACGCTCCAAGTTTCAACTAACTTGGTTACACCAGTTTCGAAAGTAAAATTGTACTACGTGTCACAAGTGTGCACAGAATTTCCATACAAACTAAAATAGACTTAAATCAATAGTTTAACCGACTTAATCAGTATATTTTCAAAAACAAAAGATTGCATTGCCTTCAGAAAATGTGTATCAACATAAATTTGTGAAAAACAAGAAAAATTTTCCACATTTTCCAACAACATGTATGACGTGTCACAAGTGTGCACGATCATTTTGATGATAAATGGTCTATGTCACAAGTGTGTATTGCGATATCCGGGAAACGGAAGCGAGTTTCCAAAATCGGTTGAAAGCATCTTGTAGTGTTTGTTAAGTATAGTAAAACGTCATCATTAACTCATTTTCAACCAAAATGGTCTTTGTCACAAGATAGCACACAGCTGACGACAATTGTAATTTCTCTAGTACTAGATATTCAACCAATTGAATTTATTCTTTTTGAACAAATTAGATTTTCATCATGGTAAACAAAAACGTAAAAAAATCTCAATTTTAATTTGGAAGTAAAGAGTTTATATTGTTTTGATGAAATAACATCAATCTGTTCAAAGTTTACCTAATTGTAATAATTTAATACTCATTAAGCAAGATCTATTCCCAGTTGCTTCAATAATTAATATCATCAGAAATAATTCTGATATCATAATTTGTGATAAACTGATCAATTATATATAAACCAACCAATACATTTAATTTAACAAAATTATGTTGAGTTTGTCCATTAATAATTTTTTAGGAACATTTTCAAAAAATAGTTCCAAAAATTTAAGAAAATGTATACTTCCGCTTAAATTTCGGGAATTCCCGGGAAATTTACAAATTTCCCGGGAAACGGGAAATATTTTTTTTCGGGAAATCCCGGGAATTCCCGGGAATTTTTTTCCCGGGACGGGAAATTGGACGCTCTAGTAGGACCAATTCGCTTATTAAGCGAACACCGTAACCATTCAGCCACGACCGCTCCCGAATCTTAAAAATCAATTCAATTTTAAACTAAGTTTTAAAAATTCCGTACAAATCCGTATTAGGCAAAAAATCCGTACAAAAAATCCGGCCTGTTAAAAATCCGCGAAGAGGGTCGAAAATCCCGTACGTACGTACGTACGTACGTACGTATCCCGTAACGTACAGTTGGTAGCCTTAGATATACTCATGTTCTGAGATTTCCTAATATAATTTCGCCTTCCAAATTACCATGGCCTGTACTCATATCAATACAATGAATATAGCCCAAGACAACGCAACGGCTTAGTTACATCTAGAGTTGGTAATTATTTAGAGAAGGTTGTTAACATGTTACCCTAGGCAATTTTATAATGGACTAATCTGACCATTGCGAACGATTCATGAACAGATTGCCGGCTGTATGAGCCAATAATTAATTGAATCTGTAATGTATTGTCAGAAAGCAAACTGTTGCCTAAGGCTACTAGGACCACAACATTTCATTCCATGACATTATCAAGCAGAGCAAATCCTCTATCTGTTTTGTTCTGGAAAGTAACAACACAGCTAGACACCATGCTGTTTGATAGAATCGCAACGAGCGCACTCATTCGAGGTATATTTTTCTCACTCTGTTCGCACCGCGTTCTACCGCAACGCAGAAAGAGCGGTCAGCAACGATAGAAATTAATAAGCAAAATGAATTATGCAGTGAGTGCGCGCCGAGCTTTATTAGGTTTTAAGGCCGCCTTCACAGGAGGAGGAAAAAAAACAGGAACAAAAAAGCACTGCTCTGGCGTGCGATTCATCAAGTTTAAGCTTAAGGAGGCACATTATCTAGTGTGGGGAAGAGTGTGCGCGCGGGAAACTTTTTTAATTACGATTATAGACTATACTGTCGGACTTACTCGTTTCCTCGGTTGTGTTTGAATGCGTTTTTGTAGCGCAGCCTCAGGTTCCGGCGGATGTCGCTGGTGTCGTTCTCGTGACGGCTCTTGGACAGATTGGCGGGCAGCAGGAGGGCCGTTTCTGGGAAGAAAACAAGAAAAAAAAAAACAAAATCAGCAACATAATCAGTAAAACTAGAGAGAGAAACATTAGCAAAAGTTAGCCAAATGCGTCTGCGTCGGAGTAATTGATACTTGGAAAAGTTGGCTCAAGCTGTTCGGGGGTGCGGACCGTCGATGACGGGGTCATGACGGTGAACAAAACTGAATCAAAACTTTGGCCACGTGCAACAGATGCCTCCGCTTCAGAGGAATGAACTTGTCCGGGGGGAACTACCAGTTGGAGAGTCACCGGCATCGTTGAGCTAGAAGCTTTTATGGCGCAAACTTTGGACAAACTTACTAATAACACTGCAAATGCACTGCCACTAACCATCTTTCACGCGGGAGCAAACTGGGAATAATTTGCACATAAAAGCTTTGGCGCGGAGAAGATGCAAGGCAATATGGTTGAAGACGTTTCAATAATGCTTTTGAAGTTTTGGGTTGTTTAGAGCAGAAATTGCGCGAAAGTTTTAGTTTTAATAACGATAGCAGTTATTTTTTATGATGAGTAGCAGAAACGTAGTTTCATAGAACCTGGTCATATTTAATTTAGATTTTTCTGGTACAAGTGCCATTTCCACCTTCACTAGAAAATTTCTACAATCGTAACCCAATATATTTTAATTTAGTTTGTTTTCAAACGAATTACCATATCTTTAAGTGTTGTTCTTAGATCTTCTAAATGTTGGTGGTTGGAAGCGTTTTGGTTAAATATTAAAACGGGGTTTTCTTGGCACGTCAAAAAGCGACGTGTGACAAGATAGCACAGTATTGTTGATCTGAGATTGAGAATGGAGAAAAAACTCAATTTTGTTTTACTAAATTCAATTTACTGTTCTTATTGAACTAATCAGTTCGTCTGGAAACTTCATGTCAAGATTTATTTCAGATGATATTATTTTCTCAAACATTCACAACTGAGCAATTCTCTACCAAAGGGCCAAACATTGAATATTACGCCCATTTAAAATGCTAGTCTTGATTTAAAAATTTTCAAAATATTTTTTTCAAAAAGATCGGAAAATTTCACGAATGTTTCATGAAAATCACTATTAGTTGCTGAGATATCGTCATTAGAAAATGGTCAATTTTCGTGTTTCTTTTTCTTAAAGCGGCTATATCTCAGCAACCCGAGGTCCAATCTTCAATGTCTCTTAGACAATTTTATAGCAAATTTTCTGAACTTTTCAAAAACAATATTTTTAGAAATGGTCACTATTTTTAAAAATTGAAAAACTGCAAATATATCGCTAAAATCAAACTTTTGGAGGCTATATCTTGAAAAAGGAGCCCTTTATCAAAAAATCTGTAAAGTACTTTTTAATTGCAAATTCAATTTTGCATTACAAAATAATGTCAAACTTGTTTTTGCATAAAACTTTGAATTTTTCCAAAAATCACTATTTTTTCAAAAATTTATAACTCGGCGGCAGATTTTTTGACCATGTTTCTCCATGGCTCAAAAGTTGCTGATTT
The DNA here is from genome assembly GCF_016801865.2 of Culex pipiens pallens. Lineage (NCBI taxonomy): Eukaryota > Metazoa > Arthropoda > Insecta > Diptera > Culicidae > Culex > Culex pipiens. Next base: position 123,020,120 of record NC_068938.1, read on the forward strand.
TTGTCCCCTAAAACATATAAAAAAATCTCTAAAATCAAAAAATACGTATTTTGGAAAATTGAGTTTTAGTGAAAAAAAGTTGATAAAAAAATATGCAATTTTTTTTTTCGTGTACCTATTTGTTTCTCAAAAGTCCTCAACAATACCTACAACTTTGCCGAAGACACCAAATTGATCAGAAAATTCACTCAAAAGTTACAGCTGTTTGAATATTTACATACCATTTTTGTATGGACAGCTGCCAAAATTGTATGGAGACTTGTATGGGTGAACCAATGACGCAAAATAGCTTATTTGGTCATAGGAAAGGCCCTCACAAAGTTTGAGTTAAATCAAAAAATACAAAAAATAAAAATGGTCGAAATCGGCCGATTTCGTAGAGAGTTGCTCAACTGGGAATAGATGTTGTTTATTTGTTGGGCAACACAAAATTACGATATTATGGAATGAAAATATACTATTATTATTTTGGTAAGCTTTTTAACGATTTTTTTTAGTTTAAATTAAGGATCTGTCCCGCCAAGATCCAAAATGCGTTTTTTACGTTTTGTTTACCATGACCAAATGGGAAGAAAATTGAATTAGTATGTCTCGAAGAGGATTTTGCCAGAAGAATTAGGTTAGTTTGCTAGAAAGTGTTCGAGAATTTTCAGTTAAAAAAGTTGACTTTGAGTTGTGAATATATAAAAAAAATATTTCAACTGAATAGCAGATTTTTAAGGTAAATTCAATGCTTATCTATGTTTTTCTTGAGCTCAAACCAGATTGATTTGTTCTGGATAAAATATTTGCCCTTAAAAAAAATATTTTCTACATATCTTTTTTCATTTCAATGTTTTTCCATGAAAAACATTTGCCGCATTCATTAATTCATTCATTCATTCATGTTATCATTCATTCATTCATTCATGTTCTCTTAAACTGGTCACAGAGACGTATTGAAAAGCAATTTTATCGTTTTGGGGTATGGATTAATTTTACTCCCTTTCCAAAAACTGTGATTGGAAAAATAGCACCTAGTTAATTCTTATAAAAACAAAATACTAATCATTATTATTTGATATTTTGAGCGTTTCAATTCGACAGCTTATATAGGGTATTTGTCCCTATTTTGGGCCTACTAAGCCGAGCGCATTTTTTATTTGATGTATTCTCAAAGGCTGCTATGGGCAGCCTTGCTTTTATTACATGAATAAGTTGGTTTTTTAATGCTAATGCTCTTTCTTGTTCACATTTTTGATGAAATTTTTGTATAAGCCCGAGAAACTGAAACATTTTTTGTCCCTATTTTGGGGATATTGCTTCTAGCATACGACCTTCTTTGTACATATTTTCGGCCTACCTTTTGATTGGTTGAAATCTCGAAGCACGTGGCGAACTTTTTTGACGTACGGTTCAGCCCCAGCTCGTACAGTACAGCCGCACAAATTCGGTCGACAAACATGCTCAATCATTGTGATGTTTTAAGCCACAAATCAACATTAGAACGATTGATTTCACTTGCATTACGTGCATAATTAGCTTGGACATGATTTATATCATTCTTTACGAGTGTTAAACTTAAATAGACATTTGTTGCGTAGCCAAACATCAAGCCCGTAATATGCAAGAAAGGCTGTAACTTGTGAAAAGCGCACACACACTGTCACAATTTGTAGAAGTGTCAAATGGACTGAATATAGAGCCATTCTCTCCGAAATGGACGAAGTTATTAATCAATTATTTTATTGATTTGGTGGCAGTTTGGTGATTGTTTTTTTCAACGGGATTGTGCAAACCACCAATAAAAACATATTGCCGGTGGTTGGAGATTAGGGGGGTGGCTCTCATTCGTGTTCTGAGCGAATAAAGCCGGGCGCTGAGTGTCAACAAGCGGTAAGCCTTTTGCTTAAAAAAATTTTGCCCTAATGGGCAATTAGCGATTTGTCAAGAAAAAAGTGAAGAGTTCTATTTTTATTGCTTTATTTCTAATTTAGAAGAAATAGTAAATTATTCTTGCCCACAAAAATGAAGATAATGATTGCACGATGATTAAGTGCAGATTCTTGCCAGATTTGATGAAATGCTCAATTTCGTTGAATAAAGTTTGGTAGATCCAAAACAGGTACTAGGCCCAAAATAGGGACAAATACCCTAATTAGAAAATTTATTTTAAAAAAATTGAAGATGTATGTTTTTTTTACAAGCAGCCAAGGCATTGATTGAACCTAACACTTATTTTGACCATTTGAGTTGCAATTTTATACAATTTTGTTGCAAATTTTTCATCAAAGCCAGGATCAGAATTTTTTTCAATAAATTTCAAATTTCCCGGGAATTCCCGGAAAATTTGTTAAAAATTTCCAGTTTCCCGGGAATTTTGTAAACCCGGGAAATTGGACGATCTATTACGGACCCAATTCTGCAACACCGGGATTGTAAAATTTGTCAAACTTTGTTGTAAATTACTCTGTGGACAGTACTTCAGAGAATGAATAAAAAAATATGTCGATAGTACCCGTAATTTTGAAGATACTGAAAGGTCTGTAACAAAAATCAAGATGCAAAAACTCTGGTTGCTGTGCACCGTTAAACCTTCAGACTTTGTGTCCTGATTTGCATGCATTGTTCCTTTTAAAAACTATAATTTTAAAATCGTTTCAAGATCTGGATTAAGATGACTTTTTATGGGGTTTCACAAGCATTTTCTTAGCTTGTGAAATGAACAGTCATACTTGGTCATGAGTTGAAAATAATGATAAATGCTTCATTCAATTCATGAATAAACTATTGATAAATCTTGATGAAGTGTTACAAATAAATCGAAATTGGTAGTCACCCTGACAGCTCAATTTAAGCAAGATAAACAAAACAGAACTATCTCAAAGTCCTTGACGGTCGAGGGCACAATCCATTTCATCTCCCTCAAACCAAATCCGGTTAAAGCAACAACCTTGAAAACGTTGAAGTGCTCTGCATATTTACTGAAAAGGCATCCCCGGAATCAATCCGGCACTGCACCGGCTCGGGGTCGGGTCGGGTCGGAGCCATGATAACAAGTGAGCCAACGAGTGGAGAGGGTGCCGCCATCATTCATCCTTTTCACAGTGTTGTTTTTTTACCGCTCTCCGTGACGACTCGGTCCGCTCTTCTTCTCATTCAGCCTCATAATCTACAATCTTTTCATAACAATCAGGACAGGTTTATGAATCATCAACATTCTTTTCTATCTCTCGAGCGAGCTCACTTTTTTTTATGTGTTCCTTTTTTTTCTACGCAGCAGCAGCAGCACTCATAAAGGATAGGATTATGCATTTTTAACATTCTTTTCACCATTCAGGGCTCTTTTTTATTTCCATTTCTCATCGGAAGCGTCGTCGTCGTGGAAAGATTTACTGAATGTCCCTTTTGGGTTCGTTATGTGTGGGGAGGCCGTCGTCGTTTTCACTATATGATTCCAATGGAGTCGGTCGATTGCTTGGGGTTCCATTCAAAAGGATTCGGGTGGGGGGAAAAGACTCACGTGATTCACACCGGATAATGTTGAGCTGTGATGAATGAGGGTTTCACCTTGGGGACATTCGGGAAATTGAAGTCTTTATGGAAATGTTTAATGTGGGACCTTCAGATGCATTAAAATAATGTGAGTAATATTCTGAAACTTCGGACAGCAATTATTATTATTTTTGTCTAGAGCTTTTATTTGGCTGAAATTTAGTGAATCTCCAGGTTCAATTAGGATTTTTCAAATAAAAATGGCAACACTGTCGATTTTTATAAACATCGAAATATAATAAAAATATAAACCGAAACCAAATATGGTTTACTCTTACATCAAATCAAAACAATTTTGATTGCCATCTAGTACTGATTTCAATTCGACGTCGTCGTGCTATCTTGTTGCACCCGCCATTTTGACGTTCCGAGAAAAACGCGTTTTAATGTTTGACCTTGAATAAACAAAAACGAGAGTACGTAATGTAAACAATAACAAACACGTTTTGTTTGGCTGATCATTCTGTGCATTGTCCCGAAGTTTGGTTGAAGTTGGTTGCTGGAGTCCCGAGTTATAATTACACATTGTTACGGTAGTCTAGCTTGTACGTGCGTCAAACGCATCCTGACCTGAAATCCCTTTGGCCTTTTGTCGCACTTACATCAATTTTCAGGGAGTGACAAGATAGCACGACAAGATTAAAACTACTTTTATATGAAAAGTGACAAAAATTCGGAGCTTTTTTGGTTTTCATTGAATATCTTAGGACTGAAATCGAATTTTGGGGATCTGTGAAGGTCAAAAGATGTGGCATTGTGAGATGCACAAAATGGCATTCACTCAATTTGGCCCAAAATGCACGTACGACAAGTTAGCACGAAGGCGACGAATTGTTAACGTGAAATTGAAAAACTCCGTCAACATGGGTTAACCTCATCCGATCCGATGCATGTTGTGTCGGGGTAAAAGGCAGTCATTCCGAGTTTATATTGATGAAATTATGTCCGGTGTCAAATTGCAGCAAACCATCCACCAGAAACCACTATTGTTTTTATTATGTATCACCATTATCCATTTATAAAAAAATGAGAGAATTCAATTTCACAAACTCAATTTGTCACATACCACCCACCCACACACATTTATAGACAATAACAATCAAAACCCATAACAAGAGGCCATTCACACGGCGGTGGTGGTGGCGGTTGGCAATAGTGGCCAATGTCCTTCCCGGAACTCTAACTCCCCCTCCTCACTCACCTCGCAGCACCTTCCGGTCGTGGTGGTTGTGGCACTTGAGGCCCTGGCAGCCCCGCTTCTGCACCAGCGACGGGCAGTGTTTGCCACCGTTTTGTGGTTTCTGTTCGATAATTCGAGTCCGGGACATCATGCCGGTTCCGCACGTCGTGTCACACTCGCTCCACGGGCCCCACTCGCTCACGAGGCAGTCGATCACTGCAAAACAAAAAAGAGAACAAGAGAAGAACAGGATGAGAAATGCAATTAAAATGGATATTGGAAGAGTACAAAAATGAGAGAGAAAACGGATATTTGAACATGGCAAAAATTCTTAATCACTGTTTGGGCAAACGAAACGAACTTTGCTGTTCATGTTTTAGTAACATCATGGACAAACAGACATAGAAACTGCTTTTTGATAGACTTTTTGTCATATTTTAGACAATTGATTTTGTTGTATCATGAAAAAATTATGTAAATAAATTTAAATTTTTGGTGATTTTTTTTCTATACTATTTGTGCTGTATGGTAAGCAATCCATGGCGGAAAATATTTCAATAATTCTTGATATATTTGGTATAATTTCAGTCAATTCTCGAAATTGCAGAATAGTTGTTTGTAAAAGTATGAAATAATATTTTTCAGCACGAGTCATACATTTATGATTTATCCAACGAGGCTATGACGCTGCTATTTTCCCTTGATATTCGATCGAACGATAAAGTGATGATATGCCAAAATCCGGTTTATGGAAACTTTCCAACTTTGCACTTTTCAGCACTGTTTTTTCGCATGGAAAAGTAGGCCGTTTCGTCTCTCCCCAAGGTCAGTAAAAGTTGACAGTTTCACAGTAGAAATCTCGACATTTTTTTGATTAGGTCCTATAAACATAAGAAGACAATAGCTTATAGGACCTTATCAAAACAAACTCTGGAAATTGAAATTGAAAAAAAATCTTATATAATTTCACTTTTGTTTTTTTGTAAGGTATTTTTTTAGGTTTCACTGGTAAACAAAAACAGCAGGCAAAAGTGAGCGGAAAACCCTGATTTTTATTTGTACCTGCAGATTTTTCTCAATTTACCAGAAAACACGAATTGGAAGCTCAAAATTGTAATTAACTTCGGCTGCCATTTTTGATTCCTATTTTTTTTAATCGAGCGAAGCGTTTAAAAAAAAACATGTTTAGAATGCATCTTTCAAAAAGTTCAAGGTAACTTGACTTCGCTTACGAATTTTGTGAAAATTTTGCTCAAAAAATGGGCCATTGCAAATGTTATTTCTACTTTTGTTCCATATTCTTTTTGCACTTTTCAAAAAAAAAGTGAAGACGCAGAAATATATGCTGATTAGAATCGAAATGTTCATTAAAAAATCTAGTAAAATTGAGTGTAAACTACAAGCATTGTATAATAATACAATATAAAATGGGTAATTCTCTACCAACTCACACGAAATCGGGAAAAGTTGCCCCGACCCCTCTTCGATTTGCGTGAAACTCTGTCCTAAGGGGTAACTTTTGTCCCTGATCACGAAACCGCGGTCCGTTTTTTGATATCTCGTGACGGAGGGGCGGTACGACCCCTTCCATTTTTGAACATGCGAAAAAAGAGGTGTTTTTCAACAATTTGCAGCCTGAAACGGTGATGAGATAGAAATTTGGTGTCAAAAGGACTTTTATGTAAAATTAGACGCCCGATTTGATGGCGTATTCAGAATTCCGAATAAACGTATTTTTCATCGAAAAAAACACTAAAAAAGTTTTAAAAATTCTCCCATTTTCCGTTACTCGACTGTAAAAAATTTTGGAACATGTCATTTTATGGGAAATTTAATGTACTTTTCGAATCTACATTGTCCCAGAAGGGTCATTTTTTCATTTAGAACAAAATTTTTCATTTTAAAATTTCGTGTTTTTTCTAACTTTGCAGGGTTATTTTTTAGAGTGTAACAATGTTCTACAAAGTTGTAGAGCAGACAATTACAAAAATTTTGATACATAGACATAAGGGGTTTGCTTATAAACATCACGAGTTATCGCGATTTTACGAAAAAAAAGTTTTGAAAAAGTTACTTTTTGCGTTTCTCTTTGTTTCGTCGTCCGTGTCTGTCGCGGGTGACGATGAACGGCCATGATCGATGACGACAAACTTTTTCAAAACTTTTTTTCGTAAAATCGCGATAACTCGTGATGTTTACAAGCAAACCCCTTATGTCTGTATATCCCCTTACCTCAGTGAGGAAGGCAAAATCATCGAAAAAACACTAAAAAAGTTTTTAAAACTCTGTAATTTTTGGAACATGTCATGTTATGGGAAAAGATCATTTTACGAAAAAAAAGTTTTGAAAAAGTTGGTCGTCGTTAATCAAGGCCGTTCATCGTCACCCACACACAGACACGAACGACGAAACCAAGAGAAACGCAAAATAGTAGTTTATGCAACAAGTTGCAAAAAGAGGATTTTTTTCAGCACGAGGTTCACCGAGTTGGATAAATACGACGAGTGCTGAAAAAATCAAGTTTTGCAACGAGTTCCATACAACATTTTTTGCAATTTCAAAAACACCCATTGAGTGAAATTTTAAGTCGAATTTTCATGTATTTTGTCAATAAATCGTTTAAACCAAAAAAATGTTGAAAAGTGTTACTTTTCGAAACAAGTGCTGAAAAGTTCAACTTTTCAGCACCCATTTCAGTGCTGAAAAGTAGAACTTTTCAGTATTTATTTTGAAAAGTGTTGCTATTCGATTCTGTTATTTTTGGTACAGAAAAGTAGGCTATTTCGTCGTTCAAGAATGACAGGAAAAGTAAGTAGTTTCACGACGGAATTGCAAAAAGTTACTTTTTAGAAACTTTTTGCCTTCCTCACCTTACTGAGGAAAGGCTATAAAATCACTAGAAAAATGAACTTATCAATTTGACCTCGTAGACCCACCTTCACGTATACATATCGACTCAGAATCATGTTCTGAGTAAATGTCTGTGTGGATGTGTGTAGGTGGGTGGACAAAAAAATTGTCACTCGATTATCTCCGGACTGGATGATCGGATCGGATTTGTATTAGTCTTATTCAATCCGTCTTGGAGTCCCATAGGTCTCTATTTAAAATCAGCAAGTTTAGTTAAGTACTTCAAAAGTTATGCTAAAAAAAACGATTTTGGCGTATGTCTGGAAGATTGTAAAAAGGGTGGTTTTTTGAAAGAAAACCTATCATGTTATACATTTTCAGAAAGGTGTTAAAAAAACCTTTCCAACGAGCCCAAATCATTGAACCCCATCAAATGTTATTAGCACTTATGTGTTATTTATACACTTTTTGGATGCCGGATCTCAGATATTTCAATGAAAATGATTTCCGAGTTCATAATGCGACCTGTCGCTAGTTGGATAATCGAAAGACCTTCCAAATGAGCCTAGAACAACGAGGATCTGACAACCCTATCAAAAGTTCCCGAGTAGGCCACGGGTAATCGGCTCCCATCCCACAAACATTTACTCACAAGATCCTCTGTAATTACTCTTAGCTTTAAGAAAAATGTAATTACAAAAGCCGACTCGGTCTTAACCAGGTTCCAGTACAGAAAAGGACCTAATAAAAATAATTTTATGGAAAAAAACCCTATCAAAAGTTATTAGCACTTAAGTGTTATTTATACACATTTTGGAGGCCGGATTTTAGATATGGTGATAGAAATATTGTCTGAATCTTCCATGCAAACTATCGTTGAATAGGGTTTTTGTCAGACCTTGCCGATGAGCCAGAAATATTGAAGGTCTGCGAACCCTATCAAAAGAAATGAGTAATAAAATTGATTTGTTAAACATATTAAGGGGGAATGTTGCTATTTTTACTGAATGTATTGACTTTATGGATGTGAAGAAGGCACCAACCACCTAAAGGTGGATTAAGTAACGTTTTTTTTTTCGAAAAATCGCAAAATGTTCAAAATTGGAAGGGGTCGTACCGCCCTTCGTCACAAGATAGGTACCGTAAAATGGTGCTCGGATTAAACCAGATTTCTAACTATTGTTTTATTCATGGTTCGATTATCCGATCCCGATCCCGTGTCCCGATTGACCCCAGGTTACGGTACTCAATGTTTTTTGTTAGTCCTGGACATATTTTGGATGCAATATTTGACCCAGAAAAAAGTGCATACAATAATGTAAAGAAGAGCTCTAAAATTACGAAACAAGAGAAGACTTTACTTTACGGACAACACAGTTTTTTCAACAGATGTTCACAAAAATGTGCCATTTCACCCATTTCATTTGATTTAAAACCAACTTTGACATAACTGATAGAAAGAATATACTAGCTTTTGTTATTATTATGGCTTAATCTCACTTCCATAAAGCTAAAATAGACGATATTTCTTTCATAATTGGCTTTGGTTTCCCACAGCAGCCAACATCAAGCTACTTAAATAGAATCCATACAAAGCATTGTTCGCAGGAAATTTGCAAGACAACGCACCATTTATGGCAGGGGTGCTCAATGTTTTCGACTGGCGGGCCAAATTTGGAGCTCACATGAGCTTGCGGGCCAAATGTGAAAAAATGTTTATTTAAAAAAAATTTGTTTGAAAATTTAAATCACGTTTTATACAATATATAACACAGAAAATTACATTAAATTTCAACAGCTGAATTTTCCTTCAGGTTCGTGTATTTTTAACATTTTTGAGGACAATTAATGCAGTTTTGTTCAAAAAAAAAACTTCGAATTAATTGGTTAAAATTTTATTGTAACCCAAAACAAGATATCCATAAAATTTGCATTGCAATTTGCATGCCTCAAATACATGCCGGGACCGTGGTGTAGGGGTAAGCGTGGTTGCCTCTCACCCAGTCGGCCTGGGTTTGATCCCAGAAGGTCCCGGTGGCAAATTTTGAGACGAGATTTGTCTGACCACGCCTTCCGTCGGACGGGAAGTAAATGTTGGCCCCGGACTAACCTAAAAAAGGTTAGGTCGTTAGCTCAGTTCAGGTGTAGGAATCGTCTCCCTGGGTCCTGCCTCGGTGGAGTCGCTGGTAGGCAGTTGGACTAACCAAAGGTCGTCAGTTCGAATCCTGGGGTGGATGGAAGCTTAGGTATAAAAAGAGGTTTGCAATTGCCTCAACAATCAAGCCTTCGGACACCTAGTTTCGAGTAGGAATCTCGCAATCGAGAACGCCAAGGCAAAGCTGTAGAGCGAATAATTTGATTTTTGAAATACATTAAAAGGTGGATGAACATTTTTTGGCTGAAGACAATCGTTATTTCACAAATATAATGAATTGAATTGAATGCACAGATTTCCCCTGAAATTTTAATTTTAAATAAAAAAAATATTTTTAGAAGGGGTTACACTAACATTGTAAAATTTTATAATTTTAGTTTTTAACATGGTGCAACTATAATGATGAATCACTGCAAAAATATTTATCAACAAGTATTCCTCTGAATTCAATAAAATATAAATAATTTGTTGACAGCCTGAATAAGACTTTAGTAAATTAGATTCACAATCCCGAGATGAAAATTTTCTATGTGCAAAATAAGTTTGAGGCCCAGCCGTTAAAACTTTTAAATTACTATAGAATACCTGTTATTGCTAAATTAACAATTTCCTACTTTAGTCAATTTTTAATGTTTTATAATTCATTTCCAAAAACCTTTAAAGAATTTTTTAACGAAATAAAAATTTTCAATTACATTCAAACTTTTGGATCAAAGCATGGAAAAAGCTTAAACAAAACCTATTTTTTTAAACAAAAATAAATCAATTTACAGATGGGTCAAATATATATATTTACATAATCTTTCAAAATTGGTCCGCGGGCCACAAAAAATCACCGCGCGGGCCACGTTTGGCCCGCGGGCCATACTTTGGTCACCCCTGATTTATGGTAATTGGTTCCATTATTGTGTTGATGTATTATCAACTTTAACCGCTTGCCTTCACAACTTATACCGAGACGAGAGCATAAAAATAAACGTTTATGTGAACGCAACACTCTGGATGAAATTTCACGTTCGAAATGCAAAGCTCAAAGTGAAACCACAATAGCGTAATGAACCGTATTCTGCTATCCTAAGCCTAAATCCACCCACAAAAGCTTCATACATGTAGGAAGCAGAAGGTATCCTGCTGGCAGATCTAAAAGAAATAAACCAGAACAAAAACCATACTTCATGCCTCATTTATGGTTTATCAAGCTTTCTAGTTCAACTTTCCCACCCACAAAGTTAGCCCCACATTTGCCACCACTTCCGAAACCAAGCTTAGCACGTTAACAATCTCACACTCAATTCTATGGCTTGATCCTGGCTAATGTGTTCTGCCATAAAATGGGACTATGTTGAACATAACGCAACGCAACGTATGAATTGTGGCTGAAGCTTAAGCCCTTTTATAAATATACTAGAGCCGAACAAAAGAGGGGGTGGGAGATTTTATGTGGCATCCGTACATTGCCATTATTTTATGGCTTGGTTATTATTTCCTCTCTTCCTTCTCTCTTTGAACTCACAAGTTTAAGGACCCCCTCTCCCCACCCACAAATGTTACAAAGCCACTTTATTCTCAAACATGATGGATGAATCATTCCACCGCAGTCGGTGATCGACAGAGTCGTGTAATGTTTTATTATTCAATCAACACAAATAACTGGTTTTCATCTCACACTTCAACTTTTGCAAAACTCCACTCGATGGTGATGGTTTGATGGGGGTGACAAACTGGTGAGCCACTTGTTTTGCCACAAATGAATGGCAATGTACAACTTTTATGGAGTTGTTTACCTCTCAGATGAGAGGATGTAACTCGCAAGATTAAATGAGGGATGAGGCTGGAGGTAGTTGAACTGTTATTGATGCAATCGTGTGGTAATAACTCAAATTGAAAAAGTTGTTTACACTTTTATCTGTGTTGAAATGGGAATCTACTCTTCTCTACTCTACTCTACTCTACTCTACTCTATTCTAATCTACTTTTCTCTACTTTACTCAATACAATCTCTACTCTTCTCTACCTCTAACTCATCATGAAAACATTTTCCCTGAAACGTTCATCAAACATTGAAGCGTTCCCGTTGCGCTGAAACACGTCGAGTGTCGATCGTCGGCAAACACACAAACATTCTCCTGGCTCCAACACCGTCGCTGATTGAATGGCGTCGAGGAAATTCATCCTCACAATCACACTAACAAACACACGCACACACATGCGACGTGTACGTGAAAGCATCGCCGCGGCACCTGCTGCGGGCCGTTGATGCTGCTACCGTTGAGCAATCAACGTGTGTGTGTGCTACTCAGGTATGCGTTGCATCCATTGTTTATTCCTAATTTCCTGTTTTGTCTGCAAACAGCGCTAATCAAAATGTTTGCCACGCACACACACACACACACGTGCGACCGTCTGCGCGCGTTGGCCCTTTGCGTAGACTTGCATGCCTTTGTTGGATGTGTTCGTAGTAGGCCTTGCTGGTACGTACGTACGTGCCGGTAGAGATCGTAGTAGGCCCTTTTATCCTGATGAAATTATAATGGTAAATATTTCCATTTCAAAAGAGTCAGGAAAAATGTATCAAATTCCATACGGAAAAAAATATTGTTTCTCCATGGTAAGTTTTAAAAATAAAAAAAGGAAAAAAAAACTTTTTCTTTGATTCAAAAATTCAATTTAAAAAAAAATTCAGACCAGTTCTCTGGCTTTCTCATCTAATCAAACCCTAGCGCAGCCAATCTTTCGGAAGGAAACTGGAGAAAGTCTCAGGTTAGATTACGCCTAGCTTTCTTCTTGTCACTTGTTAACATTTCGACGTCGTCGTGCTATCGCACCCGCCATTTCGACGTTCTGAGAAAAACACGTTTTAATGAAAGCACGCAATTCAAACAATAACGAACACGTTTTGTTTGGCTGACCATTATGTGCATTGTCCCGAAGTTTGGTTGAAGTTTGTTGCTGGAGTCCCGAGTTATAATTACAAATGTTTACGGTATTCTAGCTTGTACGAGCGTCAGACGCGTTCTGACTTGAAATCCCTTTGGCCAGTTGTCGCACTAACATCATTTTTAAGGTAGTAACAAGATAGCACGACAAGATTGAAACTACTTTCATATGAAAAGTGACAACAATTTTCGGAGCTTTTTTGGTTTTCATTGAAAATCTCAGGATTGAAATCGAATTATGGGGATCTGTGAAGGTCAAAAGATGAGGAATTTTGATCTGCACAAAATGGCGTTCTTAACTCAATTTGGTCAGAAATGCACGTACGACAAGTTAGCACGACGGTGACGATTTGGAGTGCGACATTGCATTAGAGTGCATTGAAACATCACAAGCGTTACAGCGGCCAGGCCCACTGCGTAAAGTTGTACCGCAGAGAGATGTTTCGTTGAAGTGGGTTGAGTTTGAACACGGAGTGTTCATACAACAACAAAATTCTTTGATTTTTCGATCTTATTCAGCATGTCCTTAACTTAATCGTTGGAAGGATTAGAGCGGTTCTTATTTTTTGTTTGTATTGTATTGTCTCTTGAATTTATATCCATATTTTAAATATGCTGTTCAAATATCCCACTGAAACCATTTTATACGTTTGAATGTAATTTACAACTCTAAGTCAACATTTTTATCAAACATTTACTGTTCAAATTTGGTTAAAGTAGAAAAATGTTTTCTCTAAAAAGAACTAAATAGACAGCAATAATAATAGTATTGAATATTAATTTAAAAGAACGAATTATTTTTTAGTGGTCTGAGAAATCGGAACTAGAACTGGGTCCTAAATTCAGAGCTATAATTCCGTTTTCATTAATTGAAAGTTACTTTTGCCCTAACTGATCGTAAATATGTAATACGTAAATACATTGCACAGTGATCCAGATCGCAAAATTAAGCTGAAAACGGATTTTCCGAAAAATGGTGAAGTTTTGGAGCTTTGGTGTCTTCAGAAGAGTTGTTATAAATAAAAAGGGGCAACTTTTGAATAGGTAAAAAATTCGGGTGCTTCACGATTAGGGTGATTTTGAAAATCTAACTTTTCAGGATTATTTTTGCGATATTTTTGTCTTCTAGAAAGTTGTTGAGCTTGCCAATCCAAGCAACTTTGTGGAAGACACCCAAATTTTATCTCGCAATCTACGCCTTCTACGACCAAATTTATAGAAAGTATCTGAGCAAACCTTAAAAAATCAGTTTTTTGAACGTGACAATTCAGGGTTAAGTTTTTTTTTGTAAAAAATATCATTTAAACCCAAAATATGACCAAAAATCGATTTTTTGACACATTAGCTCAATTCTGAGGGCAGATTCAGATTCAGCGGGCAAAATTACTTGGGAAAACATATATTTGGACAGTTTTCGAATTTCGTTAGGGTGGTCCCATATGGTTTTCCCTCGAAAATTAGACTTTTTCAAATGAAGATATCTCGAGTTTAAAGAAAAACACCTCTGAGATTTTTTCAGCGTTTGTAGTGCTGGATCTCCTCTTTCAAATGCAACCTGCCCCTTTTCGAGATATTTGAGTTTTAAATTTGCATCTTTTTTACCTTAAAATCACTGTAACTTTTGACCCTTAAGTCTAAATTGACTTGTCAAAAAATAAAAATGTGTGTTTTTTAGAACTCTAAAAGTGTCCCGAATAACATTTTACTCTAAAACTTAACCCTGAATCGCCACGTTCAAAAATCTGATTTTTTAAGGTTTGTTCAGATGCTTTCTATAAATTTGGTCGTAGAAGGCGTAGATTACGAGTTAAAATTTTGGTGTCTTCGACAAAGTTGCTTGACTTGGCAAGCTCAACAACTTTCTATAAGACAAAAAAAATTCCCAAAAATAATCCTGAAAAGTTAGATTTTCAAAATCACCCTAATCGTGAACCACCCTAATTTTCAACCAATCCAAAAGTTGTCTCTTTTTATTTACTACAACTCTGCTCAAGACACCAAAGCTCCAAAACTTCACAATTTTTCGGAAAATCCGTTTTCCACTTAATTTTGCGATCTGGACCACTGTGCATTGGTTTAAAAATATAATATTTTCATCTATTAACATTCCAACTCCCAAGGCTCCAAAAAAGTTGGAACGGTAACTTCAACTCATTGGTTTTCGAGCATAACTCATAAATGATTTGTTAAGATGTCTAGATGATCCTAGAACTTTACAGAACTCAATTTGATCAAACCTGTAATTTTGGCAATCAAAAACATCGTCCCCACTTATTTTTTCACGAAAAATATTTTTTCCTCAAAAAATCCGCGGAGGCAGTCGTTTATAAAAAAGGTGCTATGACGTTTTCAGTTGCAGAAATAGCAGATTGTTTCAAATTCAAATCAAAAAATGGGATTATCTGTACATTCTTACAAATCACTGGAAACAGGAATCGTCCCTTTTATCTATCGATATCTCAACACTGCTTTGACCAAATCGGCTAAAAATGTTGATGAAGCCTCGCTAAACAGTCCCGTGTGCATGACGAAGACCGATTTTCAAAAAAAAAAAATTTTTAAACAGATAAAGATGTTTGTAACCTCTTAAGTAAATATAGCAAAAAAACTAAAATATACATAAATATAAAAAAAAACTAATAATGTTTGTTAATTTTTGGTCGAAAATTTATATCCAGGAACTTATTTTGAAATTCGTAAAACTACCGTTCTATTTGCAGTTTTTAAATGTTTTCCACAAACGCTAAAATATTTAATAACAGATGTTTAAAAATGCGTTAAATTAAGTTTGAATTTCTGATATTATTGTTCACAACGCTTTAAATAAAAAGAAGCTATTAGAAATGGCTTTAGGACCCTATTCGTATCGATAGCAAAAAAAAAGGATTTAAAAGAGCATCAGCCTGGCCGAAACTATGAAAAATAAAATTTTAATGCTCCGGAAACAAACCAAATGGTATCAATATTGAATGAATGCACTCTGCATCGTACTGGAGTGCACTTAAACATCGATGCCATGGTTTCAATAGTTACTACCAAACCAGCCATCGAGCACTGGAAGCTCCTCTTCAAACTCACAAAACTGCACAACATCCATAAAAGTGTTGTTGTGCTGTGCGCTGTTATCATTGTGAGCACGTGCTCGGCAAATGCTTCATTGATGTGCCCGATTTGCATAAGCACTTTATTCCAATTATATTTTGTATGCAAAACTTACTCTCTGCCAACACCATGGGAAGCACCAGAAGCAGCACTATACATACAAAATATATTGCTGAACTTGGCGGGATAAGTGCTAGTGTAGAGCGAAACGAGAAAAAAAACAACCTCGAACTTCTATCAAAAGCACGTATCAACGTCCGGTCGAGACTAATGTCCAGTTTGCCACCGCGAGATGGGAGGGTTAAGTCACTTAACAGTGCGATGCTGGTCAAATTACTTAAAACAACTTGACAATCATAAAGTTGGAGATTCTTTCCCCAGCGTGATTAGGAGGATCTCAAAAATTTAAGATTAACCTTTCAAAGTACTCTTTTTCTCCTCTGACTTTGCCCTTGGCAGAGAGCGTGTACAAATTTCCAACTCGGAAGTGGAAAATGATGAGAAATTTTCCTTCTTTATGCCCTCCGTTACGTCACACGCACGATACACTGACTGCCTGCTTGTGGGGAACAGGAAGTTGCGTTTTCCACTAAAGGTTGGCATCTTTTCATTCTCATCCCGGATCTCTCGGTGGCCCGGCACTGTGCTTTGGCATGGCCTGCTTTGGGCCCTGAAGAAAAGACGGCGATGATGGCGCGCTCGAGATGAACATTGGCGGAAATGTAGAAACTTCGGGGAATATAAACACGAGGCAGAACTACTCACAAAGGCGTGAATGACGGCGGAATATTTAATCATCGTTTTTCTCCAATGAAAATGGGTCGGGAAAAGTGTTTTTTTTTTCTTCTGTTGGTGTTTATGCCGTTAGGAAAAGCTCCAGAATAGATCAACATTTAATCACATAAATATTATGTTATTGAAATTTATGAGGATCACAGATCTTGCATGCTCAAAAGGACGTAAAAAGGGGAGGGGGGTTAGAGGGAGAAGATTTTTTTATAAATACCAGGAAAACTATTTAAAACATGTGGGTGAACAAAAATCTATAGTCGGGAAAATTAAAGTTATCATCGTTTGAAGTTTATGGCTCAAATCATCTAATTTCTAAACCCATATTGGAAATTATGAAAATTTTAGTATTTTCTGAAAATTACGATATTTTGTGAAAATTTTAATGGCTTTAAAATTTAAAATAAAGAAAAAAATACATAAAAAATGTCGCTTCATCTGCAAATTTTGATTTTTATTGTATTTTTTAATGCATACAATATTTGTGAAATATTTAGTATTTTTTGAAAAAAAAAATATATTTGTGAAAATTGTAGTACATCAACAAAAAAAAAACCTTAATAAAGTGAAAATGCACACCAAATTTTACTTCTCTTGATATCCATAATCCAATGAAAATTTTAGTATATTCGAAAAAATGCGGTATTTTGCGAAAACGTTAATGATTTACATGATCATGAAGTAAAAGCATACAAAATTTCATTTGTAAATTTTGGTACTTTCGAAAATATACAGCATTTTGTGAAAATTTTAGTATTTTTAATAAAGCTATAAAAAAATTAAAAAGTATATTCTTTGTGAATGTCAAAATTGAAAGTAGAATTTAGAAAGATTTTAAAAATCAGTTATCGTCCATTATCGGCGAAAAGATTATGCTGGTACAAACCCCTCCGTTTTGATAAATCAGGGGGCAATGTTTTTTTTTCAAATAACTACAAAATGTTAATTCAAATTTAAGTGCACTTAACTGAAATATTTTTTAGCAGGTTTAGGTTTATTCAAAAATCTATTGTTTTTTTGAAAAATTTGATGTACATACATTTTTTAAAACAAATGATTGCAAACAAATGAACTAGTGTAAAATGCATTGTAAAACATTTTTTTCATTCAAATTTTGAGATTATGGATTGTTATTTCATTTTTTTTTTATTTCACTCACTTCTTAAATGATAGATTATGATGTTAGGAACAATGTTTTCTTAGACAAGAAAAAATAATAAAATACTTTCTCGCACCCCCTAGTCGATTTACTGAAAAAGTCATTGTTTTGAACAAATTTTCTAAAATCGCTGGGAATCAATACAAAAACTGTTTCGATCAGGTGTGTATTATCTTCAAACGATAGGTTTTTGTCCATAGATTAAGATGCACTATTAATATTTGACCAAAATTTAAGTTTTTAGACTCTCCCAGGCGGATTTGTGTCGAAATAATCGCATTTTTTCGAAACTTTTTTCAGAAATGTTCATTTAATTTAGGGTAGCCTATTTTTCCCAGTGAAACCAATACATGCAGCTTGTAGGATTTCATGGCGAACATTTTTCCCTCTGAGAAAATGCAATTTCGACACTCCAGAGCCGATATATTTGAGTTTTATTGAGGGAAAAAGTGCAAATTTTCAAAATTTCTCAGAATTCAGAAGCAATGCCTACTAATTACACGATGTAGCAAGCATATGTCTCAAAGGTCAGGGTATGCTTTCTTATAGTAATTTTGGCCGCTGAATCCGAATCTGAAATCAAATTTCGTGATGTGATGTGTGATGTTTTGGAGCTACACCCTTTTGGAATGTTATTTGCGTGTTTAAGAGGCAGTTTTTGTAAATATTGCTC
Source organism: Culex pipiens pallens (assembly GCF_016801865.2). Classification (NCBI taxonomy): domain Eukaryota; kingdom Metazoa; phylum Arthropoda; class Insecta; order Diptera; family Culicidae; genus Culex; species Culex pipiens. The sequence continues at coordinate 123,038,498 of NC_068938.1, forward strand.
GGTTTGTTCTAGAGGTCGTATCGAGGTGTTCCGATTTGGATGAAACTTTCAGCGTTTGTTTGTCTATACATGAGATGAACTCAGATAATACACACCTGATCGAAACAGTTTTTGTATTGATTCCAAGCGATTTTAGAAAATTTGTTCAAAAAAGTGACTTTTTTCAGTAAATCGACTAGGGGGTGCGAGAAAGTATTTTATTATTTCTTCTTGTTTAAGAAAACATTGTTCCTAACATCATAATCTATCTTTTAAGAAGTGAGCACCGAAATTCCTCGACATGACCTCAAAATGGGACAGGCTAATGTAGAATAAGGTTATTGGCAGTTGTGAAGTCGAAATCGAAATTGAATTATTAATAAGAAATTTAAACCTTGCCTCAAGAATTGTAAAAAGTATTTGAAAGTAAAAGGGAAATGTAAAAAAAATTATTTCAACTAGCATTACACTTTTTTTCTAAACTTAATCCATGGATCAAATTAAACTTGTAACTAATATTGCAACACTAAAGCTTTAAACTCGCCGTTGCCGAAATGCCAACATCTTCACCAACCAGAAAACCATAACCGAAAAGGTGAGCCACGAAACGAAACAGCAAACTGAACTGGAAGGTGTTACCTTCGGAAGTTTTCAATGGTTGTTTTATTGCTCAATCGCGTTCTAGATTTGTATCGCCAGATAACAAATTACACGTTGCGAAATCGGTTTGCTTTCCGAGAAGTTCACTGATTTCGGCGAGTGCTTTCTCCACTCAGTTCGTTTGCTCACTGTATAGAGAGCTGTATAGCTACAACACCTGAGGAAACAACCCAACTTGTGATTACACCCTGCTGCTCTTCTGGAGGGGAGCAAGGCGATGTAGTAGTAGGACCAACAGGAAGGTGTAACTCGACTTACACACAACAACCCAACAAACACTGACTCTGGGAGTTTATTAATGGTTTGGACGTGCTCCGTGCTCACAGTTGGCATTACTCGGTCGAGCATGGGTGTAAACACAAGAAACCACGGGAAACCGGGCACAGACTCGGCGGCGCGACGTCTTTGTCGTCACCGCCACCCCCGGAACCGTTTATTAGTACGGCGGTAGGAAGTCAACGCCGCGCGCGGTCAAGGCAGCAAGTGTTTGGAAAGGTCGGGAAGTGTGTCTGGTGGTGGGTGCCGGGGGAAGAGGAGTTCCACCACTGAAATCACCTTTTATCGGTGTTGTGATTTATGGCCCGTGATAACACTCGTTCTTCGTCGAGTTACGGTTTTTTTAGCGGGGATTTTTGGTTTCAGCGAAGACTGCCCTGCAGCGCAACATAATGTTCTTGTGGATTCTTTTTATTGAAGCACTGTGATATCGATGTTGAGCTTAACCAGCTTTACGAAGAAAGGTTGAGCTTAAATGTGCTTCGGATACATGAATAAAGTAAATCCGGATCAGATTTTGAAGAATTGGTCGAGTTGGTTAACTTTACAACCTTTGCCACCGTAGTTGAATGTGAAAATTTAGTGAATTAGTGAAAATAGTCACTTTTTGATATTCAAACTTATTTTAGCGAGATGATGATTCGCTTTGAAGCCCAACATTTTTTTCTACATTTTGTTGCACAATGTTTTACAAAACATCGGAATTATTTGAAATAAGAATATCTTTTGTGTATTTTTTTTTTCAACGAAGGGTTATTTGTGCTTGTCAAGATTTTTCCAGCACGAGTGGGATTTTTCAAAACATTTTTAGTAATTCTGAAAAATTATCATTGAAAAAGGGCTTTGAAATAAAAAATGGAAAAGGGACCATAATTCCAAAACAATCTTTTTAACGAAAATATTACGGAACGTGAATTGTTTTTTTGGGCCAATTTTTAAGATGATGAAAAATATTTGCAACGGCCTGAATTCAAAATCAAAAATTAACACTCTTTTTAAGTCAAAATGCGTAATGCAACTTGAGTTTTCTTCGATTTCATCTACCTACAAAGTTCTATTGTTCTAAATCTGTATACTTGTATTGACGTAACTCAACCAAACGCTTGTAGTTTGAATAAAATTTTTGTGTAATGTTTGTTTTCTCAAGTCAAAGTGCAACAGTTTTTGACATTCTGTAAATTAAAAAAAGTGTTCGCCGGTAACTGCCAATAAAAGAAAAAAATTATAAAAATTGTGCAAAAAACCCAAAAAATAATCACAAAATCATCGAAAAATTGCTATCATTTGCAGTTACAGAACAGTACTGATTCTAAGCATCTTTTGACACTCTATGAATAATTATTTGGCGAATCAGGATTAAATGAGAAACATTGAATTTTTAAATATTTTTTTAAGGCTTGAAGGATATTTAAAAAAAAAGTGACGAGTACAAAAAAGGGTAAATTTTACGGGTTTTAACGAAAAGTACCATATTTCAATGATTTCACGCGTTCACACCTTTTTTACAAGAAAAAGTACGCCGTTTCGTCTCGGCCGAGCAGTAAAAGTTGAAAGTTTAACAGCGTAATTGCAAAAAATACTACCTCCGAAAAATCGGATTGTCGAATCAATTTTCTGTTGTAGTAATGTTTTGGGTCTTTCAGCTCAAATATGATACCAAAATTGCTCTAAAATGGATTGGCAATTTGAAATCCAAGATGGCGGCCAATATGGTGGTGATAAAATATTGAAAAATGCTTTTAGTAATTTAACCGATAAAATTTAACTAAAATAGTGTCTCAAAACTGGAATTTAATGTAAAAAGTGAGAAAAAAAACGTGAATCAAGAGTAACCCTTCTAAAGCACTAAACAAGCTTATTTTTACATATTCAAATGTTTGTCTATATTTTTTTGGAAGGGCCATCCCAGCAACATTGAATGGAGCCTCGAAGGACAAACCAAAGCTCTATAGTTTTTGTTTACACAAATATTACTTGACATATGAGCAATTCTCTACGAAATCGGTCTTTTTTCTTCAATTTTAATTTTTGTATTTTTTAATCCGACTGAAACTTTTTTGGTGGCTTCGGTATGCCCAAAGAAGCCATTTTGCATCATTAGTTTGTCCATATAATTTTCCATACAAATTTGGCAGCTGTCCATACAAAAATGATATGTGAAAATTCAAAAATCTGTATCTTTTGAAGGAATTTTTTGATCGATTTGGTGTCTTCGGCAAAGTTGTAGGTATGGATATGGACTACACTGGAAAAAAATGATACACGGTTAAAAAAATTTGGTGATTTTTTTATTTAACTTTTTATCACTAAAACTTGATTTGCAAAAAAACACTATTTTTAATTTTTTTATTTTTTGATATGTTTAAGAGGACATAAAATGCCAACTATTCAGAAATTTTCAGGTTGTGCAAAAAATCTTTGAGCGAGTTATGAATTTTTTAAACAATACTGATTTTTTCAAAAAATCGAAATATTGGTCGCAAAAAAAAATATTTTCAAAAATTTCAAATCAAGACTAACATTTCAAAAGGGCCAAACATTCGATATTACGCCTTTGTAAAATGTTAGTCTTGAATTGAAAATTTTGAAAATATTGTTTTCGAAAAGATCGGAAAATTTTACAAATGTTTCATATATTAACATTGAAAATCGGACCATTAGTTGCTGAGATATCGACATTGAAAAATGGTGGGCTGTTTGGGTGTGACTTAAAAAACATCAATTTTCCTGTTTTTAAACCTTTGCATTGCAATATCTCAGCAACTAAAGATCGTATCAACAAAGTCCGAAGAAGCAAAATATAGAGAATTTTCTCAGCTTTTCAAAAATATTTTTTTCAAAAGTGTGCAAACATGTGCACTAATTTAAAAAAATGAAAAACTACGACTATTTTCAAAAAAGTCACCTAAATATGGATTTATCTTGAAAACGGTGCACTTTATCAAAATTTTACTAAAGTACTTTTCGATTGCAAATTTGATTTTACATCGAAAAATGAAAATGAAAAATTTTTGCGACCAATTTTCGATTTTTTGAAAAAATCAGTATTGATTAAAAAATTCATAACATAAGATTTTTTGCATAACCTGAAAATTTCTGAAAAGTTGGCATTTTATGTCCTCTAAACATATCAAAAAATAAAAAAAAATAAAAAAAAATAAAAATAGTGTTTTTGTGCAAATCAAGTTTAAGTGATAAAAAGTTAAATAAAAAAATCACCAAATTTTTTTTACCGTGTATCATTTTTTTCCAGTGTAGTCCATATCCATACCTACAACTTTGCCCAAGACACCAAATCGATCAAAAAATTTCTTCAAAAGATACAGATTTTTGAATTTTCACATATCATTTTTGTATGGACAGCTGCCAAATTTGTATGGAAAATTATATGGACAAACTAATGATGCAAAATGGCTTCTTTGGGCATACCGAAGCCACCAAAAAAGTTTCAGTCGGATAAAAAAATACAAAAAAAATCGAATGACCGAAATCCTAGAGAACTGCTCATATTTTTTATATTTGTTCGTGTTTTTGGGTGAAAATTACAAAAAAAACAGCGTTATGAATTTCACCTGAAGTTTTTGCTCGAGCCACCTCAAACCACTCATACGACAGCCATTTAAGTTGTCAAGGTTTGAGCGATACATAGGACAGGAAAATCTCCCTCCACACTGCCAAGCCTCGTTTGATATCACACCAAATTACACAATCTGGCCGTAAATCTAGGGCAAAATGGTACGATTACACTACTCGACAAAACAAAACTTGTGTCAACGGATTCACGATATCTCATCCGTTCCTGAGAGAAAAGGCATCCCCGAATCCGATGCAATCGACAGAATTTGATTTTATGTCCACGCGGACTGATGAAAAATTGGTACATTTTTTAACATAAAAAATCGAACAATTTAAAAAAAACCATGCGTCTCCTCCCAATTATATGAGCCATCTACAAGAATATGGAAGCGCCTGGTGCATAGCCATTTCCTTTAAGCACAACGGAAACAACCAATACAAATGTATAAAAAAGTTGTCAAGTTCTCGGGGGGTCCACAGCTAGCATTTTTTGTACGATTATAAAAAATAAATATTAAAAGTTTAAAATTAATTTATTTAAAAAACATATTTTTTGATTTATTTGTTTACTAAAATTTTATGTATCTCAAAGATCTATGGGTACTTCGGGATGTCCATGGTCATCCAAGGACTGCCTGGAGTTAAGATCTACGAGTCTACCGCCGTAACAAGCAAGAGGTCGTCGGATTTTGACCCCGGATCATGTGCGTATAGCATCAGTGCATATGGTAGACTACTGTATGAATGTGTTGGGATGTTCATGGGCATCCGAGGACTCCCTGGAGTTAAGATCTACGAGTCTACCGCCGTAACAAGCAAGAGGTCGTTGGATTTTGACCCCGGATCATGTGCGTATAGCATCAGTGCATATGGTAGACTACTATATGAATGTGTTGGGATGTTCATGGTCATCCAAGGACTCCCTGGAGTTAAGATCTACGAGTCTACCGCCGTAACAAGCAAGTGGTCGTCGGATTTTGACCCCGGATCATGTGCGTATAGCATCAGTGCATATGGTAGACTACTGTATGAATGTGTTGGGATGTTCATGGTCATCCAAGGACTCCCTGGAGTTAAGATCTACGAGTCTACCGCCGTAACAAGCAAGAGGTCGTCGGATTTTGACCCCGGATCATATGCGTATAGCATCAGTGCATATGGTAGACTACTATATGAATGTGTTGGGATGTTCATGGTCATCCAAGGACTCCCTGGAGTTAAGATCTACGAGTCTACCGCCGTAACAAGCAAGAGGTTGTCGGATTTTGACCCCGAATCTTGTGTGTATAGCATCAGTGGATATGGTAGACTACTATATGAATGTGTTGGGATGTTCATGGTCATCCAAGGACTCCCTGGAGTTAAGATCTACGAGTCTACCGCCGTAACAAGCAAGTGGTCGTCGGATTTTGACCCCGGATCATGTGCGTATAGCATCAGTGCATATGGTAGACTACTGTATGAATGTGTTGGGATGTTCATGGTCATCCAAGGACTCCCTGGAGTTAAGATCTACGAGTCTACCGCCGTAACAAGCAAGAGGTCGTCGGATTTTGACCCCGGATCATATGCGTATAGCATCAGTGCATATGGTAGACTACTGTATGAATGTGTTGGGATGTTCATGGTCATCCAAGGACTCCCTGGAGTTAAGATCTACGAGTCTACCGCCGTAACAAGCAAGAGGTCGTCGGATTTTGACCCCGGATCATATGCGTATAGCATCAGTGCATATGGTAGACTACTATATGAATGTGTTGGGATGTTCATGGTCATCCAAGGACTCCCTGGAGTTAAGATCTACGAGTCTACCGCCGTAACAAGCAAGAGGTTGTCGGATTTTGACCCCGAATCTTGTGTGTATAGCATCAGTGGATATGGTAGACTACTATATGAATGTGTTGGGATGTTCATGGTCATCCAAGGACTCCCTGGAGTTAAGATCTACGAGTCTACCGCCGTAACAAGCAAGAGGTCGTCGGATTTTGACCCCGGATCATGTGCGTATAGCATCAGTGCATATGGTAGACTACTGTATGAATGTGTTGGGATGTTCATGGTCATCCAAGGACTCCCTGGAGTTAAGATCTACGAGTCTACCGCCGTAACAAGCAAGAGGTCGTCGGATTTTGACCCCGGATCATGTGCGTATAGCATCAGTGCATATGGTAGACTACTATATGAATGTGTTGGGATGTTCATGGTCATCCAAGGACTCCCTGGAGTTAAGATCTACGAGTCTACCGCCGTAACAAGCAAGAGGTCGTCGGATTTTGACCTCGGATCATGTGCGTATAGCATCAGTGCATATGGTAGACTACTGTATGAATGTGTTGGGATGTTCATGGTCATCCAAGGACTCCCTGGAGTTAAGATCTACGAGTCTACCGCCGTAACAAGCAAGAGGTCGTCGGATTTTGACCCCGGATCATATGCGTATAGCATCAGTGCATATGGTAGACTACTATATGAATGTGTTGGGATGTTCATGGTCATCCAAGGACTCCCTGGAGTTAAGATCTACGAGTCTACCGCCGTAACAAGCAAGAGGTCGTCGGATTTTGACCCCGGATCATGTGCGTATAGCATCAGTGCATATGGTAGACTACTGTATGAATGTGTTGGGATGTTCATGGTCATCCAAGGACTCCCTGGAGTTAAGATCTACGAGTCTACCGCCGTAACAAGCAAGAGGTCGTCGGATTTTGACCCCGGATCATGTGCGTATAGCATCAGTGCATATGGTAGACTACTGTATGAATGTGTTGGGATGTTCATGGTCATCCAAGGACTCCCTGGAGTTAAGATCTACGAGTCTACCGCCGTAACAAGCAAGAGGTCGTCGGATTTTGACCTCGGATCATGTGCGTATAGCATCAGTGCATATGGTAGACTACTATATGAATGTGTTGGGATGTTCATGGTCATCCAAGGACTCCCTGGAGTTAAGATCTACGAGTCTACCGCCGTAACAAGCAAGAGGTCGTCGGATTTTGACCCCGGATCATGTGCGTATAGCATCAGTGCATATGGTAGACTACTGTATGAGTGTGTTGGGATGTTCATGGTCATCCAAGGACTCCCTGGAGTTAAGATCTACGAGTCTACCGCCGTAACAAGCAAGAGGTCGTCGGATTTTGACCCCGGATCATGTGCGTATAGCATCAGTGCATATGGTAGACTACTGTATGAATGTGTTGGGATGTTCATGGGCATCCGAGGACTCCCTGGAGTTAAGATCTACGAGTCTACCGCCGTAACAAGCAAGAGGTCGTTGGATTTTGACCCCGGATCATGTGCGTATAGCATCAGTGCATATGGTAGACTACTATATGAATGTGTTGGGATGTTCATGGTCATCCAAGGACTCCCTGGAGTTAAGATCTACGAGTCTACCGCCGTAACAAGCAAGTGGTCGTCGGATTTTGACCCCGGATCATGTGCGTATAGCATCAGTGCATATGGTAGACTACTGTATGAATGTGTTGGGATGTTCATGGTCATCCAAGGACTCCCTGGAGTTAAGATCTACGAGTCTACCGCCGTAACAAGCAAGAGGTCGTCGGATTTTGACCCCGGATCATATGCGTATAGCATCAGTGCATATGGTAGACTACTATATGAATGTGTTGGGATGTTCATGGTCATCCAAGGACTCCCTGGAGTTAAGATCTACGAGTCTACCGCCGTAACAAGCAAGAGGTTGTCGGATTTTGACCCCGAATCTTGTGTGTATAGCATCAGTGGATATGGTAGACTACTATATGAATGTGTTGGGATGTTCATGGTCATCCAAGGACTCCCTGGAGTTAAGATCTACGAGTCTACCGCCGTAACAAGCAAGTGGTCGTCGGATTTTGACCCCGGATCATGTGCGTATAGCATCAGTGCATATGGTAGACTACTGTATGAATGTGTTGGGATGTTCATGGTCATCCAAGGACTCCCTGGAGTTAAGATCTACGAGTCTACCGCCGTAACAAGCAAGAGGTCGTCGGATTTTGACCCCGGATCATATGCGTATAGCATCAGTGCATATGGTAGACTACTGTATGAATGTGTTGGGATGTTCATGGTCATCCAAGGACTCCCTGGAGTTAAGATCTACGAGTCTACCGCCGTAACAAGCAAGAGGTCGTCGGATTTTGACCCCGGATCATATGCGTATAGCATCAGTGCATATGGTAGACTACTATATGAATGTGTTGGGATGTTCATGGTCATCCAAGGACTCCCTGGAGTTAAGATCTACGAGTCTACCGCCGTAACAAGCAAGAGGTTGTCGGATTTTGACCCCGAATCTTGTGTGTATAGCATCAGTGGATATGGTAGACTACTATATGAATGTGTTGGGATGTTCATGGTCATCCAAGGACTCCCTGGAGTTAAGATCTACGAGTCTACCGCCGTAACAAGCAAGAGGTCGTCGGATTTTGACCCCGGATCATGTGCGTATAGCATCAGTGCATATGGTAGACTACTGTATGAATGTGTTGGGATGTTCATGGTCATCCAAGGACTCCCTGGAGTTAAGATCTACGAGTCTACCGCCGTAACAAGCAAGAGGTCGTCGGATTTTGACCCCGGATCATGTGCGTATAGCATCAGTGCATATGGTAGACTACTATATGAATGTGTTGGGATGTTCATGGTCATCCAAGGACTCCCTGGAGTTAAGATCTACGAGTCTACCGCCGTAACAAGCAAGAGGTCGTCGGATTTTGACCTCGGATCATGTGCGTATAGCATCAGTGCATATGGTAGACTACTATATGAATGTGTTGGGATGTTCATGGTCATCCAAGGACTCCCTGGAGTTAAGATCTACGAGTCTACCGCCGTAACAAGCAAGAGGTCGTTGGATTTTGACCCCGGATCATGTGCGTATAGCATCAGTGCATATGGTAGACTACTATATGAATGTGTTGGGATGTTCATGGTCATCCAAGGACTCCCTGGAGTTAAGATCTACGAGTCTACCGCCGTAACAAGCAAGAGGTCGTCGGATTTTGACCCCGGATCATGTGCGTATAGCATCAGTGCATATGGTAGACTACTATATGAATGTGTTGGGATGTTCATGGTCATCCAAGGACTCCCTGGAGTTAAGATCTACGAGTCTACCGCCGTAACAAGCAAGAGGTCGTCGGATTTTGACCCCGAATCATGTGCGTATAGCATCAGTGCATATGGTAGACTACTATATGAATGTGTTGGGATGTTCATGGTCATCCAAGGACTCCCTGGAGTTAAGATCTACGAGTCTACCGCCGTAACAAGCAAGAGGTCGTTGGATTTTGACCCCGGATCATGTGCGTATAGCATCAGTGCATATGGTAGACTACTATATGAATGTGTTGGGATGTCCATGGTCATCCAAGGAGTCCCTGGAGTTAAGATCTACGAGTCTACCGCCGTAACAAGCAAGAGGTCGTCGGATTTTGACCTCGGATCATGTGCGTATAGCATCAGTGCATATGGTAGACTACTGTATGAATGTGTTGGGATGTTCATGGTCATCCAAGGACTCCCTGGAGTTAAGATCTACGAGTCTACCGCCGTAACAAGCAAGAGGTCGTTGGATTTTGACCCCGGATCATGTGCGTATAGCATCAGTGCATATGGTAGACTACTGTATGAATGTGTTGGGATGTTCATGGTCATCCAAGGACTCCCTGGAGTTAAGATCTACGAGTCTACCGCCGTAACAAGCAAGAGGTCGTTGGATTTTGACCCCGGATCATGTGCGTATAGCATCAGTGCATATGGTAGACTACTATATGAATGTGTTGGGATGTTCATGGTCATCCAAGGACTCCCTGGAGTTAAGATCTACGAGTCTACCGCCGTAACAAGCAAGAGGTCGTTGGATTTTGACCCCGGATCATGTGCGTATAGCATCAGTGCATATGGTAGACTACTATATGAATGTGTTGGGATGTATTTTACGTTGGATAATTTTAATAATCGAATTCTGAGGTTTGATTACGACTCCAATGATATTAGAAATTTGAGTAATACTAACATTTCACTAAAACAGTTACAAAGTAATCGTTTCAATATGTCAGCAAGTCAAATGATGACATTCATCTATAACATACCAATGGCAATTGGTGATCTGGTACCGAAAAACGATGAAATATGGTTATTTGTAATAAATTTTGAAAAACTATGCAATTTTCTATTTTCTTTTGATTTTGATGATGATTCTTTGCAAAAACTAGAAGATCTAATTGATACAGTTCTATCAAGTTATAAATCATTGTTTGACCAGCATTTAAAACCAAAAGCTCATTTTCTATGTCACTATCCTTCGACTATCAGACAGTTTGGACCGCCAAGAGGGATTTGGACGATGCGTTTCGAAGCCTTCCACCGCAAATTAAAAACTTTTGCTTTAAGTACTGCTTCTCGTAGGAATATCTGTTGGACAATTGCCATTAAGAATGAAATGGTATCATGTAATGCACTTCTAGAATGCCTTAATTTAAATAATAGAGATCTATTTATTACTGGGACTCAGGAAATGGTCAAAATCGAAGAATTTGCAAGTTGGGGATTAATAAACCCTAATGAATTTGTAGCGAAATATAATTATATTCATTTATCTAATTTAAAAATAAATAATGGCATGGTAATTGTTAAACAGAATGGTACATTATTTTTTTTTTACAAGATATGTCATATGATAAAATCGAATGATGAATTGGTTTTTTTATGTAAACAATGCATGGATTATAACTACGATGCACACTACGATGGATTTCAGCTTAGAACCTTTGAAACGTGCTGAATTATATATACAAGTGAAATTAAATATGTCCCGGTTAAAATACATTTGGGTGCATCTGGTTTAAATATGGTACGAATTAAACAATAATTAAAACTAATTAATATTAACCATTTATGTCTCAATGTGAATGTGCCTGTCTGTCTTTCAACAGGCGGCGTCACTGGTCAATTTTATTGCTGACCTAGCTGGTTTATCGATGCAAAAATATTTTCACAAGTTGTAAAATATCCAGACCTATTACAAAAGAATGGAAGGATTGTTTTCTTTAAAATTGTCTCGCGATTCTTTACCTGACCAAAAAATAACATTCCAGGTAATGCATTTTTGAAAAGGACATTGAATACAGACAATCGCTCATAAAACAACAACAATTGGAAATCCCCATGTATAGGTAGATCATTCACTGACACCCATTGACAGAAAAATGAAATGGTGTGTGTAAAAGTAAGAGTAAAATATTTTCTTCCTAGCCATCTCCAGATTTCATCACTACCAAAATATTTCTTTAAGTTTAGTTTTGGTTTGTCTGCGAAACTAGCCAGTCGACAAATAAGAGCATTGAGTTAATTTTTTTTCTGAAACAGTTTTCTTCATAATTTATGTTTTATATGTGTGTTTCAAGTGTTAGAAGAAATCTTCAAGTTAACCAAGTTTGCGTTAAAAATTATTTTAACTAAAAATTTTTTTATTGATTATGAAGTGAAATGAAAAAAATAGTGTAGGCGAACAGCATCCATATCAGCACTTTGACATTCAATAACAGCTCATAAAATCGAGTGATAAATAGCTCAATAAGAAGTGAACAAGCAAGTTTCTATCAAAAGTTTTGCAAAATTACCCCTAGGTTGTTTATTTATGATTTTCCAAATATTTGAGTTGTCATACTAAAAGTCTCTATATTATGTAGGTGAAACGATTTAATGGAGTGGATTGAACGTCGTTTTCTAATCTAATCTAACCTGGATTGAACGTGGTTTTCAAGTGTGAAACTAAGGTACACAGTAAGTAAACGCTTCTTTTTTCAATTTATGCTATCTAGATTTTTAATAAACTAAGAATTATTGCATTGAACTCAACATAAACTTAAAGTCATAAACATATACGCCCTAATATTTATTTTTAATAAACGTTTTTATGTTTTTCAGAGTGGAACAGACTGTTGATGGCAACATCAATTGAAACAAAGTTGGCTGGATAACTCGTATGAAGATGCAGCTTATCAATACTGTTGATAAGATAATTAAACATAAAATGTTAAACATAATATAGCTTTTTTTACAAATTTCTCATATGACGTCAGGTAAATTAGAAATCTTTAATTTAAATCAAAATCCACTAGCTGTTTTAGAGATAGGTACTTGTAGAATCAAAACAGGAGAGACTAGAATCATACATATTATAAATTTGACTCAAATTGGAGACATAGTGAATGAATATAAGCAATTAGCTTCTGTTGTAGTAAAATATGTGTTTGTTGACAAAGCACAAAGCAGTTTACTTTTACATGCTTCTGAGAGGCTTTCAGAAAATTTTGAAATTCTTAAGCCTATAAATAATAAAAGAATTAAGCGCTGGGACACATTAGGAACAGCAATTAAAATGCTTGCGGGTAATCCAGATGCAACCGATCTTAGAATTTTGAATCAAACTATGAACGATTTAATCAACGAAAACAATGTTCAAGTTAACATAAATAATAAAATAAATTCAAAGTTAGAACAGATTACGAACATAACAAATGTTGTTCTTGCTAAAAATAAGTCTATGTCAAAAACAATAGATTTAATTATTCTTATGACTAATCTTAATGAACTGAATGCAGTATTGGAACAAATTCATAAAATGATAGCTAATACCAAACTTGGATTCGTTAGCCCACAATTTATATCTATTACCGAAATGAATGTTATTAAAGATTTGTTAATAAGCCAAGGGATAAGAATTAATTTTGTTGAGGAGGCTTTGAATTATATTACTCCTAAGTTGGTGGTAAAGAAGAACGAACTGATTTATATGCTAAATATCCCAAAGTTAAGCAAAAACATATTTTCAATTTTAAGGGTACAACCATTGATCAATAACGGAGAAATGATTATTACAACTGTCAAGTATGTATTGTTTCATGAAAATGAAATGTATGAAACCAGAAACAATATTGATTTCATTCAAAATTTAGAAAACTTGAGAGATTTAACAACAGACAAATGTTTAAAACCGATTTTAACTGGTGGTAACAGTCAATGCAATTATACAACTATTAGCAATCAGCCAGATACGATTATGCTTTCATCATCGTCAGTACTCATAAACAATGTTCATGTTGGTATTAACAGCAATTGTGGCCCACAGAACAGAAGTCTACAGGGAAATTATCTAATTTTTTTTCAAAATTGTTCTGTTTGGATTAACGATCAACAGTTTTCATCTGTTGAATTGTTCATTAAGCACAAGCCAATGTTTGGAGCATGGCAAAATTTGAATATAACAAAATCGATACTCTTGCATCAACCAGACATAAAAGCAATCCAATTAGAAAATTTAGAAAACAGAAAAAAACTGGATCATGTTTATTTGAAGCAATATCACCTTACTATAACTATGTATTCGTTATTTGCAGGTTTTTCAATAATTACAATTATTTTTATTTTGATAGTTTACTGCAAGTTACATAAATACCTGATATAGAAGGTAACCATTCCATCAACTATACCATCAAACTAATGTTAAAAAATAAGAGCTAGTAAAAATTACATTTTTACGCTCGATGCAACATGTTACGATTTAAAATAAAATAAAAACTTAAAATGTGAAAAAAAAGATAGATATTTTGTAACTTTAATCGTAAAATCATAATCATTTTACTTTATTTTTTCATACATTATGCAATCTATTCAATCTGCATTAAAAACAATTAGCCTTAAAGTAACATTATTGAAAAACATATTTGAAATTTGAAACTTATTATTTAAAACAATCCCTAGAACATATTTAACGCTGGATGCAATATTTTACGAAGATACGATTTAAAAAAAACTTAAAATGCAAAAAAAAATAGATAGATTATTTAGAACTATAATCGTAAACCCATAATCATTTTACATATTTTTTCATACATTATGCAATCTATGTATTCTGCATTAAAAAAAATTATCCAATATTTTACCAAGATACGATTTAAAATAAAATAAAAACTTAAAATGCAAAAAAAAAATGATATTTTTTCACTTTAATCGTAAACTCATAATATTTTTTTTTCTGCATTAAAAACAATTATGCTTTATTTAACATAATTGAACAAATATTTTATTGAAAACAATCCCTAGATGCCATATTTTTCGCTGGATGCAATATTTTACGAAAATGCGATTTAAAATTAAAAAAAAAACTTGAAATGCAAAAAAAATAGTTAGATATTTTTTAAGTTGAATCTTTAACCCATCATTATTTTACTTTATTTTTTCATACATTAAACAAATTCAAATACAAATTCGAAACTTATCAATATTTTACACTCGATGCAATATTATTCGGATTACTCTACGATTTAAAAAAAAAATGCCAAAAATACCATTGTCCACGCTCTATACCAAAAAGATTTGTTCTGTATGGAAATTGTCCACGAGAGCAGAGGGGTTAATGGATGGTCCCTACCTAGTATTACGTATCATCACTCATCAGTCAGCAATATCATTTATCATAATATCATTGTACCGGAGAATGTCAAATAAGCAAACGATATCAAAAATATTTGTTCAAATAGTATAGGCAAAACTAATAAAAGAAAAATAAATGTATTATTGTAAGCAAAACATTTTGTTTTATTATTATCACTTCAAACATCCGAAACGAATATAGGAAACAAATCTGCTACTTTTAAAATAACTTAAAATCTGGAGCAACATACCGCCCCTTTCATATGTTGCTCCAGAAATGCAATAAAATTCATATCTTAGAACGAAGATAAAAGCAGTCGTAGCTGGTATTAACACATGACACTTCAACAAAGGAGTGGGTCTCGTGGCGCAGGGGTAGCGGCTTCGGCTGCCGATCCCGATGATGCAATGAGACGCGGGTTCGATTCCCGCCTTATCCACTGAGCTTCTATCGGATGGTGAAGTAAAACGTCGGTCCCGGTTTCTCCTGTCTCGTCAGAGGCGCTGGAGCAGAAATCCCACGTTAGAGGAAGGCCATGCCCCGGGGGGCGTAGTGCCAATAGTTTCGTTTCAACAAAGGAACATCCCAAAAATAAAATGGTTTCAAGTGCGTTATCTTAAATTGTGACACTTTTGATAGATTAAATCCATTCCCAATTTAAAAAAAAAACAACAAACAAAAATAAATATTCTAATAGAACTGGAAACATAAAAATAAATATCAAATGTAGAAAACAGTAAAATATAACTCAACACAGAATCCGACGACCTCTTGCTTGTTACGGCGGTAGACTCGTAGATCTTAACTCCAGGGAGTCCTTGGATGCCCATGAACATCCCAACACATTCATACAGTAGTCTACCATATGCACTGATGCTATACACACAAGATTCGGGGTCAAAATCCGACGACCTCTTGCTTGTTACGGCGGTAGACTCGTAGATCTTAACTCCAGGGAGTCCTTGGATGACCATGGACATCCCAACACATTCATATAGTAGTCTACCATATGCACTGATGCTATACGCACATGATCCGAGGTCAAAATCCGACGACCTCTTGCTTGTTACGGCGGTAGACTCGTAGATCTTAACTCCAGGGAGTCCTTGGATGCCCATGAACATCCCAACACATTCATACAGTAGTCTACCATATGCACTGATGCTATACACACAAGATTCGGGGTCAAAATCCGACGACCTCTTGCTTGTTACGGCGGTAGACTCGTAGATCTTAACTCCAGGGAGTCCTTGGATGACCATGAACATCCCAACACATTCATATAGTAGTCTACCATATGCACTGATGCTATACGCACATGATCCGGGGTCAAAATCCAACGACCTCTTGCTTGTTACGGCGGTAGACTCGTAGATCTTAACTCCAGGGAGTCCTTGGATGACCATGAACATCCCAACACATTCATATAGTAGTCTACCATATGCACTGATGCTATACGCACATGATCCGGGGTCAAAATCCAACGACCTCTTGCTTGTTACGGCGGTAGACTCGTAGATCTTAACTCCAGGGAGTCCTTGGATGACCATGAACATCCCAACACATTCATATAGTAGTCTACCATATGCACTGATGCTATACGCACATGATCCGAGGTCAAAATCCGACGACCTCTTGCTTGTTACGGCGGTAGACTCGTAGATCTTAACTCCAGGGAGTCCTTGGATGACCATGAACATCCCAACACACTCATACAGTAGTCTACCATATGCACTGATGCTATACGCACATGATCCGGGGTCAAAATCCGACGACCTCTTGCTTGTTACGGCGGTAGACTCGTAGATCTTAACTCCAGGGAGTCCTTGGATGACCATGAACATCCCAACACATTCATATAGTAGTCTACCATATGCACTGATGCTATACGCACATGATCCGAGGTCAAAATCCGACGACCTCTTGCTTGTTACGGCGGTAGACTCGTAGATCTTAACTCCAGGGAGTCCTTGGATGACCATGAACATCCCAACACATTCATACAGTAGTCTACCATATGCACTGATGCTATACGCACATGATCCGGGGTCAAAATCCGACGACCTCTTGCTTGTTACGGCGGTAGACTCGTAGATCTTAACTCCAGGGAGTCCTTGGATGACCATGAACATCCCAACACATTCATATAGTAGTCTACCATATGCACTGATGCTATACGCACATGATCCGGGGTCAAAATCCAACGACCTCTTGCTTGTTACGGCGGTAGACTCGTAGATCTTAACTCCAGGGAGTCCTTGGATGACCATGAACATCCCAACACATTCATATAGTAGTCTACCATATGCACTGATGCTATACGCACATGATCCGAGGTCAAAATCCGACGACCTCTTGCTTGTTACGGCGGTAGACTCGTAGATCTTAACTCCAGGGAGTCCTTGGATGACCATGAACATCCCAACACACTCATACAGTAGTCTACCATATGCACTGATGCTATACGCACATGATCCGGGGTCAAAATCCGACGACCTCTTGCTTGTTACGGCGGTAGACTCGTAGATCTTAACTCCAGGGAGTCCTTGGATGACCATGAACATCCCAACACACTCATACAATAGTCTACCATATGCACTGATGCTATACGCACATGATCCGGGGTCAAAATCCGACGACCTCTTGCTTGTTACGGCGGTAGACTCGTAGATCTTAACTCCAGGGAGTCCTTGGATGACCATGAACATCCCAACACATTCATATAGTAGTCTACCATATGCACTGATGCTATACGCACATGATCCGAGGTCAAAATCCGACGACCTCTTGCTTGTTACGGCGGTAGACTCGTAGATCTTAACTCCAGGGAGTCCTTGGATGACCATGAACATCCCAACACATTCATACAGTAGTCTACCATATGCACTGATGCTATACGCACATGATCCGGGGTCAAAATCCGACGACCTCTTGCTTGTTACGGCGGTAGACTCGTAGATCTTAACTCCAGGGAGTCCTTGGATGACCATGAACATCCCAACACATTCATATAGTAGTCTACCATATGCACTGATGCTATACGCACATGATCCGGGGTCAAAATCCAACGACCTCTTGCTTGTTACGGCGGTAGACTCGTAGATCTTAACTCCAGGGAGTCCTTGGATGACCATGAACATCCCAACACATTCATATAGTAGTCTACCATATGCACTGATGCTATACGCACATGATCCGAGGTCAAAATCCGACGACCTCTTGCTTGTTACGGCGGTAGACTCGTAGATCTTAACTCCAGGGAGTCCTTGGATGACCATGAACATCCCAACACATTCATACAGTAGTCTACCATATGCACTGATGCTATACGCACATGATCCGGGGTCAAAATCCGACGACCTCTTGCTTGTTACGGCGGTAGACTCGTAGATCTTAACTCCAGGGAGTCCTTGGATGACCATGAACATCCCAACACATTCATACAGTAGTCTACCATATGCACTGATGCTATACGCACATGATCCGGGGTCAAAATCCGACGACCTCTTGCTTGTTACGGCGGTAGACTCGTAGATCTTAACTCCAGGGAGTCCTTGGATGACCATGAACATCCCAACACATTCATACAGTAGTCTACCATATGCACTGATGCTATACGCACATGATCCGGGGTCAAAATCCGACGACCTCTTGCTTGTTACGGCGGTAGACTCGTAGATCTTAACTCCATGGAGTCCTTGGATGACCATGAACATCCCAACACACTCATACAGTAGTCTACCATATGCACTGATGCTATACGCACATGATCCGGGGTCAAAATCCGACGACCTCTTGCTTGTTACGGCGGTAGACTCGTAGATCTTAACTCCAGGGAGTCCTTGGATGACCATGAACATCCCAACACATTCATATAGTAGTCTACCATATGCACTGATGCTATACGCACATGATCCGAGGTCAAAATCCGACGACCTCTTGCTTGTTACGGCGGTAGACTCGTAGATCTTAACTCCAGGGAGTCCTTGGATGACCATGAACATCCCAACACATTCATACAGTAGTCTACCATATGCACTGATGCTATACGCACATGATCCGGGGTCAAAATCCGACGACCTCTTGCTTGTTACGGCGGTAGACTCGTAGATCTTAACTCCAGGGAGTCCTTGGATGACCATGAACATCCCAACACATTCATACAGTAGTCTACCATATGCACTGATGCTATACGCACATGATCCGGGGTCAAAATCCGACGACCTCTTGCTTGTTACGGCGGTAGACTCGTAGATCTTAACTCCAGGGAGTCCTTGGATGACCATGAACATCCCAACACATTCATACAGTAGTCTACCATATGCACTGATGCTATACGCACATGATCCGGGGTCAAAATCCGACGACCTCTTGCTTGTTACGGCGGTAGACTCGTAGATCTTAACTCCAGGGAGTCCTTGGATGACCATGAACATCCCAACACACTCATACAGTAGTCTACCATATGCACTGATGCTATACGCACATGATCCGGGGTCAAAATCCGACGACCTCTTGCTTGTTACGGCGGTAGACTCGTAGATCTTAACTCCAGGGAGTCCTTGGATGACCATGAACATCCCAACACATTCATACAGTAGTCTACCATATGCACTGATGCTATACGCACATGATCCGGGGTCAAAATCCGACGACCTCTTGCTTGTTACGGCGGTAGACTCGTAGATCTTAACTCCAGGGAGTCCTTGGATGACCATGAACATCCCAACACATTCATACAGTAGTCTACCATATGCACTGATGCTATACGCACATGATCCGGGGTCAAAATCCGACGACCTCTTGCTTGTTACGGCGGTAGACTCGTAGATCTTAACTCCAGGCAGTCCTTGGATGACCATGGACATCCCGAAGTACCCATAGATCTTTGAGATACATAAAATTTTAGTAAACAAATAAATCAAAAAATATGTTTTTTAAATAAATTAATTTTAAACTTTTAATATTTATTTTTTATAATCGTACAAAAAATGCTAGCTGTGGACCCCCCGAGAACTTGACAACTTTTTTATACATTTGTATTGGTTGTTTCCGTTGTGCTTAAAGGAAATGGCTATGCACCAGGCGCTTCCATATTCTTGTAGATGGCTCATATAATTGGGAGGAGACGCATGGTTTTTTTTAAATTGTTCGATTTTTTATGTTAAAAAATGTACCAATTTTTCATCAGTCCGCGTGGACATAAAATCAAATTCTGTCGATTGCATCGGATTCGGGGATGCCTTTTCTCTCAGGAACGGATGAGATATCGTGAATCCGTTGACACAAGTTTTGTTTTGTCGAGTAGTGTTATAAATACTTAAATTACACGCGGTACG
The DNA here is from genome assembly GCF_016801865.2 of Culex pipiens pallens. NCBI lineage: Eukaryota > Metazoa > Arthropoda > Insecta > Diptera > Culicidae > Culex > Culex pipiens. Next base: position 123,058,775 of record NC_068938.1, read on the forward strand.
TGGAGCTAACGAAGCGCAATAAATCTTCGTTTTCGCGGAAATTTCCACGCGCACTTGAAACACTTTGGAAAATGGTTATTATTCGCTCGAAGCCGGCGTGCACTCTCCTGGTGGGCCATGTTCGCATTAATATGGCGAGAAAGCATGAATATTTTATTGCCTTTTCTAGAAAGAGATGATTCCTTCACACATTTGAGGCGCGAGGGAGAACGCTGGGAAAAGCCTTGTGTACAAGACCACCACCATCCCGTCTAACATTTTCCTGCAATTGAGGCGGTTTCATTTTCGCTGGAAAGTGGGAACATGGAAAATTCTCATGCCCGTGTGCCACGTGTGTGCCGAATTTAGCCATTCATGGCACATCGGAATTGTAGCACATGAGTGAGCGTTGAAGCGAAAACATATTTCGACATGTTTGCACTCAAAACCTGTAGGAAGGAAGTGAATGACAATCGGTAGAACTCTAATGTGAGACATTTCACCTCGTTCATATCGACTCCTCAGTAAGAATCCCACGAGAGAATGGAAGGAGAAGGTCTTCCGGAGGGACGGCAGAGCGGCAAGCCAGCCGGCCAGTCGGTAACCATCAACCGACCAACAACAATGCGACCTCACCCTGGTGGACAGCCGACGACGGCCCGGACAGCCATATTTTATATTTGCCTGCTCATGTATCGTAGCGCGCAAAGGGAATTCGTAGTGTGGGATGAATGCATACGGACTTTCTCGACATCCGTTAAAGATGAACACGGACCGGAAACTCAGACATTCAACGGCATGGGAGCACATGCGGAATCGTTTATATAGTTTTTCTTTTTATATATTTGTTGGAATTTGGTTTGATATTTAAAAAAAATTTCCAGGGTTTCTAGAATACCCAACGTAAAAGTTTTTTCAAATACTTATCCTGCCCCTGTTCGCATACATGGCCCATATGCATTTTCATAAATTTTGTGTTATTGACGCAGGTTGGTTCAAACCCGTGAGTTTGGTCAACTGATAAATCCAAATAATGATGAAACGCATTACTAAAAGTCCAACTTTAAAGCACTTATTTTGGTGTTGAAAAGTTAAAAATTTCAAGCTCTGTATCGAAAATTATTAATTTTCAATTTTATTATTTTTTATGAAAAAGCAGTCAGTTCCGTTATTTGAGAATGACAGGCAAAGAGTAGTATTTTCACAATGAAGTTGCAAATAGTAGTTTATGCTACAAGTTGTAAAAAGAAGATTTTTTTAGCACGAGTCGTACATTTATCCAACGAGGTTCACTTGAAACCCAAGGCAACCAAATTTGAATGACTTTAGTATGATTGTTTCGCGCATTTCTGAAAAATACTCGAAAAATGCACTTTTTTTATTCAAGCTCCGCGCGCGGGTTGTAAACCATTTTTGGGATTTTTTTTGTTGTATGAAAACATTGTTCCTGACGTCCTTATCTATCATTCTAGGGGTGAGCACCAAAGATTTGACAACTTTTCATTTTTTGGGACGCCCTAGCGAAGATGCATTGCTGTTTCCATGCCCAAAGGATACGGTAAATATTATTGGATGATTGAAAACTTCACTGAAACCAAAAACTCCACGATTTGTTCCTGTATTCCGACTGTCTATAAAGCACAAACCTCTATAATCAAGCGCCTCTCAACAGCGTACAAACAGCAGAGGGTAATCCAAACTTTGCCTTCACCCCAAAACGAGACTTAACACCAACCAGCAGTTTGCCCTGAAGATTTAGCCTTAAAAGTTTGAAGACACAAACAATAAAAGTAGCAAATTTCCACCGTCGTCGTCGGATTTCCCTTAATCCCGCGTCGCGACGTCTTAAAATTAGAAAGTCTATTTTGTGAACGTGAATCACCCACCAAAATTTCCTCCCTCTTGAGGAAAAGCTCTGAGAAGATCCAGTTGCGCGAGTCCCAAAGGTGGTTGGGTCTTCTCTCTGGGGGAAGAGAAAATAGACCCTTATCAAGCTGTCACGTTCCCATGGAGCTTGAGGGTTGAGGGGACCGGAGGAAAGTTGAGCGCCTTCAGCTCCTGCCTAGTTGTGAGCCCCGGCTAAGGGCAAGTCCCCAAGAGTGAAGTGTAATTATCGAAGCTGGTGACAAATTGAATTATCTCACTCGCCATGTCGGATGACAAATTGGAATGACGGATGAATTTGCGTTTCGGAAACGTTGATTAAGACTTTTGTTTTAGAGTGAAATTTTTCAAAGAGGAAGGGTAATGTGGGTAAAATTCAATTCGGCTTGAAATTTTCACAGCAAAAGCTGTTAATCTTCAAACAAATGAATTATCTATTCTGAAAGTGGCCACGATAGAACTTCTAATATTCCGATGGACGATTTCATAAATTCCAGTGCAGATAAAAAACTTAAATTTATTTCAATCCTTCTGAGAAAAAAAACAAGCTGTTCTCACTAGTAAAAGCACGTTTGCACTCGACAAACATTTTTTCAACCCTCCCTAGAGTTCTGGTCGAAAGCTGTACGAGAAGAGAATCTAACACCAAAACCGTTGGCAATAATGCATGGTTGTTAAATATTTGAACAAATGAACTATGTGCAAACAGGAGCTGGTCCAGAGAGCAAAAAAATAAAATAGAATGTGTTGGCTAACATGGCATAGCATTCACCACCATGTTTTCAGTTTGCGCCAAAAGCAGCTGCATCGAAAATCGCGTTCTGCGTTGGAATTCTACGCCAAACCCATATGCTCCAAACTGTATAATTTTACAACGGGTTTCTGGTATGCAGATGCATTGCAATCAAAGAATTTGAAGTACTCAATTTTGACAGGAAAATAAATGTTCCGTAACCTTTGCTAACGTTTAAATACAGTTTATTGGATTCTTTGAATTTCTTGTTTTTTTTTTTCAAAATCAAAAAAATACATATTTACTCATCTTTGCCCAACATGTATTTGTTCAATTATCGAACAGCACATACAACGATATCGATGCACCCTTTGCCGTAAGGAATTCCTAGAATTAACCCAGTTTGTGTTCGTTATGCGACCATTATTCTACATCAGCTCTGCCCTACAGACAACACAGTCGATGTTTTCACAAACAGAGGTAAAAATCTGAAAATACTCCCTCGTACTCCTTAGCATGGGTCGATGATGGAGGGAGACTCCCACCCCTGTCCAAACACAGAGTATGATAATAAAGGCAATATAGACTACAACTATTTCGAATAACAAGAATGTTTGCATGGCCAACAATGCACAGAACGGAAGCTGAACCGACTGTTTTGAACGGTATATTGAGAGCAAGTCGGGATGGGTTTACAGCAAAAATATGACTTCATTTTATTGATACCATCCGATATTCATAGGAATGATTTTAAATAAGCTTTAAAACAGTTCATATAAAGCACAACAAAAAAATTAAATGATTCAGTTGATATTCAATCACAAAGATAAACTTCCATTCCAATTTAAAGCTAAATATCAATTTAAAAAAAGCTTTATAGCAATTTATAACAAAAATTGCTTTTTTGCCTTCCTCACTGAGGTAAGGCTATAATCCTGCTCGAAAAATGAACTTTTGAAAAACAGCTCGTAGACCTATATTTATCTATCGGCTTAGAATCTAAAACTTAACAAATGTATGTGTGTGTATGTATGTATGTTTCCAAAATAGTTCAAAAGTTCTATAAAAAACGTTACTTAATCCACCCTTAGGTGGTTGGTGCCTTCCTCACATTTAGAGGGTAATGCTATCCAAAATAGATACAAAAGGGCGGACCTTCCAGTGTTCTATCAACTTGATTCATTATTCATACCATCAGATTGGTTAGTCAGATCATCATAATTCAGGGCACTGACGTGCTTATAACTTTTGACAGGGTTGTCAGACCTGCAATCTTTTGAACTCGTTGAAAATGTCTTTTGATTACCTATCCAACGACAGGTCGCATGATAGATCCGGACAACGTTTTCATCGAATTATCTGAGATCCGGCCTCTAAAAAGATCATAAATAACACTTAAGTGCTTATAACTTTTAATAGAGTTGTCAGATCTGCAATCTATTGAACTCCTTGGAAAGGTCTTTTGATTAGCTTTCTAAAAATGTATATCTTACAAAAACCACCCTTTTTACAATCTTTCGGACTTTTGTTAGAATCGTTTATTTAGCATAACTTTTGAAGTACTTAACCAAACTTTTTAATTTTAAATAGCGACTTATGGGACCCCAAGACGAATCGAATGAAGCCAAAACGGACAAAATCGGTTCAGCCAATGTCGAGATAATCGAGTGAAATTTTTTTGATCAACATCCCACCACACACACCGACATTTGCTCAGTATTTGATTCTGAGGCGATAGGTATACATGAAGGTGGGTCTAGGAGGTCTAATTGAGAAGTTCATTTTTCGAGTGATTTTATAGCCTTTCCTCAGTATCGTGAGGAAGGCAAAAATGTGTTATATCCGGATCTCACTTATATGCATGAAAACTATGTCCGGATCCATCATCCAACCCATCGTTGGTTAGGTAATCAAAAGACCATACCAATGAGTCTAAAACATTGAAGATCTGGCAACTGTATCTCGCGATGTAGATATGTCCTGTCCTGAGATATGTCCTGTCCCGAGATATGTCACCTTAAGTGAAATTTGTGTACATTTTTATTCCGGATCTAAAATATAGATGAAATTTGTGTCCAACCCCATTATATCACCCATTGTTGGTAGTGAGTGAGGAAGGCTCCAACCACATAGGTGGATTAAGTTAGTTTTTAAATTCAATTTTAAGTTATTTAAAAAGTTGAAAAAAATCTGCTTATATTAAACCATAACTGATACTTTTTTCAAGAACTTATTCAGAAAACTGTTAACTACAATGTCATTGATTTAAAAAAACTAAAATTTAATGGTGTACAGTATGGCCAATAAAAAATGCGACTTGTGCATATTTTCACAGAAAATTGGTTCCATTCTAAAATGTACTTAACAAACTGATTTTTTATGTATCATGGTGTTAGTTTAGTATGTTTTGAAGATATTTCGACGTCGTCGTGCTATCTTGTCGCAACCGCCATTTTGACGTTCCGAGAAAAACGCGTTTTAATATTTGACCTTGAATATTCAAAAACGAGAGCACGCAATGTAAACAATAACAATCACGTTTTGTTTGGCTCACCATTCTGTGCATTGTCCCAAAGTTTGGTTGAAGTTGGTTGCTGGAGTCCCGAGTTTTAATTACAAATGTTTACGGTAGTCTAGCTTGTACGTGCGACAAACGCATCCTGACTTTCCTGGTCCGAAATCCCTTTGGCCTTTTGTCGCACTTACATCAATTTCCATGGAGTGACAAGATAGCACGACAAGATTGAAACTACTTTCATATGTAAAGTGACAAAAATGCACGGAGTTTTTTCGGTTTTTGTTGAATATCTCAGGATTGAAATCGAATTTTGGGGATCTGTGAAGGTCAAAAGGTGAGGCATTGTGAGCTGCACAAAATGGCGTTCTTAACTCAATTTGGCCCAAAATGCACGTACGACAAGTTAGCACGATGGCGACGATTTGACAGTTTTATGCAGTTCGCCAAAACTGGGTATTGGTGGGCTACAACAATAGATGTATTTTTGGTACAAAATTTACCTTTATTTAATACCTTATATCTTAAAAACGATGATGCTATGAGACGCGGGTTCGATTCCCGCCTTATCCACTGAGCTTCTATCGGATGGTGAAGTAAAACGTCGGTCCCGGTTTCTCCTGTCTCGTCAGAGGCGCTGGAGCAGAAATCCCACGTTAGAGGAAGGCCATGCCCCGGGGGGCGTAGTGCCAATAGTTTCGTTTTTTTCATCTTAAAAACGGAACATTTTAAAATATCCAACCCTGTGCAAAAAGCATCGTTAGAAGTCCCTCTTAAATACGCACAATCGAAAAAGTTTATAAATTTTGATAAAATTAAGCATTTTAGAAAAACATGCCATTTGGGTTATCATCTGGAGTGATTCGGTCAAAATAAATTAATAACTTAAAACCTATTTCAATGGCTCTAAAGGGTGCCCAACGGCTCTATACTGCTTAAAGTTGTATCAGGGGCATCTATTAGAGTTAATTACCATCATTTGCTGCATTTTTTTTCCTTAAATCATTGCAGGCTCCAAAAACTCAAAAAAAATTTAAACATTTTCAGAATCGGGATATTTCCAAAAAGTTCACTGTTTTAGTATAACTGGTTAATAGAATGCGTAAAATTCAGTGTAATTAATTGTTACAGCTCTCAAAAACAGTAACCGTGAAGGCTGTTTACTTTTTAATCCATACAAAAATTCACAGGGTGCTCTTCAGAACGATCAACATAGAACAATCATTTTTCCTTTATATGGCCTGGGCAGGAAGCAAATTTGAGAATTTTAAGTTTAAATGTGCTGTTACATTTTGTATAGGTAAAGAAAAGGTTTTCAATGTATTATTTGTTTGTTTGGAACCTATTTAACATGTACACATGCTACATACAACATTAATAGTCAAAACATGCCCAATTTCCACCTTATAACAATGTCGCATTTTTTTATGGGCCATACTGTAATGTGGCAGAGGATTGAAAAAATAATTTTCGGGACATATTTGGTAATAAACAGCTTATCAAATAAATAATGTCTATGTTTTGCATTGTTGCTCAAATTTGTGTTGCTGCAATTTCATGACAAATTGTACAAAGAAAAGATTTATTTTCGGTCGTATTTGAGTAATATAATGAAGTAATACATGAATGGACCGATTTTCTGTGAATTTTTCGAACAAATATCCCATAAAATTGAAAAATAATCATCAAAAAAAAAGTTGCTCTAGACCCCCCGACGAAATATTTCGGTATACCCCGCAAAATGTCGAGACGGTGCCAAATATCAGAAATAATGATTTTTTATATCTTTAAGGTCTCGAAAAAATACACCGTGACTTAAATGCCCATAACATGAGACAAAGTTGTCACATTCTCAAAACGGATGTAAAAAAACTAAGGGATTTTTTTCACGTTTTTTTTTGTTTTTTTTTATTTTTTCAAAAAAAAATAATTCGGCGGATTTTTTGTAGACACTTTTTTTTGGTTCAAATGTGGTGGTTTTCGAAAAACTCATATTTCATCGCCATCGTGCTAACTTGTCGTACGTGCATTTTGGGCCAAATTGAGTTAAGAACGCCATTTTGTGCAGCTCACAATGCCTCACCTTTTGACCTTCACAGATCCCCAAAATTCGATTTCAATCCTGAGATATTCAACAAAAACCGAAAAAACTCCGTGCATTTTTGTCACTTTACATATGAAAGTAGTTTCAATCTTGTCGTGATATCTTATCATTCCATGAAAATTGATGTAAGTGCGACAAAATGCCAAAGGGATTTCAGGCCAGGAAAGTCAGGATGCGTTTGTCGCACGTACAAGCTAGACTACCGTAAACATTTGCAATTATAACTCGGGACTCCAGCAACCAACTTCAACCAAACATTGGGACAATGCACAGAATGGCCAGCCAAACAAAACGTGTTTGTTATTGTTTACATTGCGTGCTCTCGTTTTTGTATATTCAAGGTCAAACATTAAAACGCGTTTTTCTCGGAACGTCAAAATGGCGGGTGCGACAAGATAGCACGACGACGTCGATTTGTTATGAAAAAAGGGTCCACGACTATTTTTGATTTCATCAACAAAACTTTGTATCTGTGCCAATTCCGCGATTTTAATGCTGGCGCCGACATCCTAACAAATTGAGCATACTAAGAAAAAAAAGCATACTAAGAAAAAAAAAATCTACGTTTTTGTGTACAAACCTTTCTTGAGTTCTGTAATATCGTGGGTTGTTGTTTAATGAGACTTTGAAAACCATTTCAGATTTGAATTGGGACGAATGCTGAAAAGTTACATTGAAATATACAAAAAAAAACAACAGTTTTCAAAATCTTTGCGAATTGTCTGCGCAGGGTCAACTCGAGGGGAAGCATGCAGTTTAAGGTCCCCAGAAACACGTGCATCTTAAATTTTTCAAAAATACTGATTTAGGCAGGACCGAATGGTTTTTCTTCAAAGTTGTATGGAGAATTAGGGCGCTTCGTTGTTCTTACATACAGGCAAAAAATTTGCATGCAATATGTGGGAGTAGCGAACAGCACTAACTCTTCATACAAACTTTGGAGAAAAAATATTTATTAATAATTTTGAAAAATTCATAGTGCAGGTGTTTCTGGAGACCCTAAACTTCATGCTTCCCCTCGAGTTGAGCCTGCGCAGAAATTGTGTTGGTCAGTGAAACATTCAAATGACATAAAGTATCATAAAAACTAAAATAACTTAAGATAGTTTAATAAAAATTATAATTTGAAAGTGACAGACTGAGCCGTGTCAAAATTTCCCAGAACCATTAAATGGAGCTCATATATCCTAAATTGCTGCTTCGTCCAATAAAATCATTACCCAAAAACACGACTACCGGTAATTACCGTCATGTCCACGGCAGCAGCACTTAGCCGAGAGCCGATAATTACATTTTCCGCAGCCTAATCACTTCCTCGACAGAGACAGAGCGAGAGAGCAAACATAGCACTTCCTCCACGTTGCTTGGGAAATGAGCCAATAACGTTGCGTTGAAATATATACACATCAAGGGCACCCTCAAACGCCGACGTTGGTGGTCTTTTCACGTCACCATATCGTCCTTTGGGTTTACTTTATCCCACCAACCACCCAACTCAACCCACACACTGCTCAGCCTGTATATCGTTTGAAACGATTCGAATTGTCACATAAAAATCTTGACTCCTTTTTTCATCACCTTGTCGGCGTCCCTATCGCCATCCTATTCAATCTTTGGAAAAGCCACTTAAGGACCCTCGGTGATGATGCTCGCCTCCATCCGATCCGTATTATTCTTGGGCTTTTTTTCTGTTTTTTTCTCTTTTGGGGGGGAAAATACATTAATCAAGCCTACGGCATTTGGGTTTTTCCTTCGTTTGACCACTTCAGACTGGGCTTATTTTTCTTCTCATACGCACATATACACTCAGCTTTCAAAAAAGAGTAAATTGATTATTTTTGATTATTTCCCTATGAAAATTTTGGAAAATCAGGTAGAAAATCATACATTTCAAAACAAACTAGAAAGAGCCATATTGCTTGAGCAGTTTTTCAAATAAGTCTTCATTTTTTTTGCATGGACTAGGAACTCAATTTTGTGTGGTTTAAACAAAATCTTCGAATAATTTGTATTTTTGGAAGATTTAGTAAAATCAAGTCTCACATTCGAAAAATGCTTATTTTGAAATAGTAGTTAATGCAAACAAATTGCAAAAAGCAGAGTTTTTCAGCACGACGACTAGTACTGGGTAATTCTCTACCAACTCACACGAAATCGGGAAAAGTTGCCCCGAACCCTCTTCGATTTGCGTGAAACTTTGTCCTAAGGGGTAACTTTTGTCCCTGATCACAAATCCGAGGTCTGTTTTTTTATATCTCGTGACGGAGGGGCGGTACGACCCCTTCCATTTTTGAACATGCGAAAAAAGAGGTATTTTTCAATAATTTGCAGCCTGAAACGGTGATGAGATAGAAATTTGGTGTCAAAGGGACTTTTATGTAAAATTAGACGCCCGATTTGATGGCGTACTCAGAATTCCGAAAAAACGTATTTTTCATCGAAAAAAACACTAAAAAAGTTTTACAAATTGTCCCATTTTCCGTTACTCGACTGTAAAAAATTTTGGAACATGTCATTTTATGGGAAATTTAATGTACTTTTCGAATCTACATTGACCCAGAAGGGTCATTTTTTCATTTAGAACAAAATTTTTCATTTTAAAATTTCGTGTTTTTTCTAACTTTGCAGTGTTATTTTTTAGAGTGTAACAATGTTCTACAAAGTTGTAGAGCAGACAATTACAAAAATTTTGATATGTATACATAAGGGGTTTGCTTATAAACATCACGAGTTATCGCGATTTTACGAAAAAAAGTTTTGAAAAAGTTACTTTTTGCGTTTCTCTTTGTTTCGTCGTCCGTGTCTGTCGCGGGTGACCATGAACGGCCATGATCGATGACGACCAACTTTTTCAAAACTTTTTTTCGTAAAATTGCGATAACTCATGATGTTTATAAGCAAACCCCTTATGTCTATATATCAAAATTTTTGTAATTGTCTGCTCTACAACTTTCTAGAAACTTGTTACACTCTAAAAAATAACCCTGCAAAGTTAGAAAAAACACGAAATTTTAAAATGAAAAATTTTGTTCTAAATGAAAAAATGACCCTTCTGGGTCAATGTAGATTCGAAAAGTACATTAAATTTCCCATAAAATGACATGTTCCAAAACATTTTACAGTCGAGTAACGGAAAATGGGAGAATTTTTAAAACTTTTTTAGTGTTTTTTTCGATGAACAATACGTTTTTTCGGAATTCTGAGTACGCCATCAAATCGGGCGTCTAATTTTACATAAAAGTCCCTTTGACACCAAATTTCTATCTCATCACCGTTTCAGGCTGCAAATTATTGAAAAACACCTCTTTTTTCGCATGTTCAAAAATGGAAGGGGTCGTACCGCCCCTCCGTCACGAGATATCAAAAAACGGACCTCGTATTCGTGATCAGGGACAAAAGTTACCCCTTAGGACAAAGTTTCACGCAAATCAAAGAGGGGTCGGGGCAACTGCTGTGTGAGTTGGCGGAGAATTACCCACTGACAAAATCATGTTTCGCAACAAGTTGCTTACAACATTTTTTTGCAATTTCGAAAAACGCTTTTTGAATGAAATTTTATGTCAATCATCCATGTGTTAAGTAAATATACCGTTCAAAACAAAAAAAAATATTGAAAAATGTTACTTTTCAATACAAGTGTTGAAAAGTTCAACTTTTCAGCACCCATTTCAGTGCTGAAAGGTAGAGCTTTTCAGCACTGGTACTGAAATGTGTTAATTTTCCATTCTGTTATTTTTGGTAGGGAAAAGTAGACCGCTTCGTTTCTCCCGAAGAACAGGAAAAGTTGACAGTTTCACAACTGAATTGCAAAAAAGAAACTTTTTATGCTCCCGAGTGTACCCCAACCTAATGCACAATGGTTCGGGGTGCTGCCAAAAATGAGAAAAAATGGGTTTTCCTTTCGTGCGACGGTGGTGATGTTTGCCGAAGGATCCTTCGGCTGGGGCTGAGAAGAGACACGCAAACAAAGACCAAACGGAAGCGAATTATTTCGTTGGGATTGGGATTGGGTCCCTGGGCCTGGAAATCTGGACTCTGAAGCAAGGACCTGGGCAGTGGTGGGTGCGATAAATTCATCCAAAAGGGAATCTTGTATCATTAAATGCCTACATAAAGGTCATAATCGAGGGGGAGCTTGAGAGGGCAAGTGTGGTTCACGTGATGAAAGATATTGCCTTTCATTTGGTCTTAATGGGCATCCTTGGGACAGGATTTTATTTAGATTCATTGTTGAAATTCCATTTAATACGAATAAAAAAAATCATAATAATAATACACATTCACGAATGAAGGAAGTAAATCTTCAGAAAACAAACTTTCTTTGTTCAAAAATGTCCCAAAAATACACAAAGCTACACTGGGAAATGAGTATAATTCTGGAGTTTTTTTTTTAAAAGGTCCAATAAACCAAATTTCCAGTTTTTGCTTTTTGGGTGTTTTTGAAACCGCCCTGCGTCAGGGGTATTAAAAAACACCCATTGGACCTTTTCAAAAAAAAAAAACTCCAGAATTATTATTCTCACTTCCGCATGCTTTGATAGGTTTGAGATTTTTCCGAAAAATGAAGAGTAAACTTTAATTAAGTACGGAATAATATGGAATCATACTGACCGTGTTAGAGAAGTGTACAAAGTACAGTCATCCCACATATTCGGAACACCCACAACACTTTTGTGATAATTTTTCAATAGCATGCCAAATGCAACTTTTCTGACGACTTTACTATTTTTGGGGCCATTATTTGGACATTCTCTTTTAATCTTCTCAAACTGTCATGATTATCTCAATGAACATGATTTCAAATCGGAAAACGGAATGCATTTTCGGATTCTTTGGACAATTAGAAAAAATCAATTCTCGAAATCGTAAAATAAATTCACGAATGCGGGAACCACGAAGGAATATATGCATGTTTTTAGTGCAAATGCACCATACTCATGAATAAATTCCTTCGTGGTTCTCACATTCGTGAACTTAATTCACGATTGCGAGAATTGATTTTTTTCTGTGTAGGAAAAGGTGAAATAAGTTTGTAAATAATAGATATTATATGTCTTTGAAACATAATTTAAAAAATCTCCAAATTTATAGCCTGTTTCAGTAGAACAAATTTCATATAAAATGTGAAAAAATGTCAAGAGGTTTTAAAGATTTTTTGAAAAATAAATTTCAAAGATGTTATCTAACATTGATATGATTTTTGTTAAAAAAGTTTAATGTACTTAGTTAACTGAACAAAAACATTGTTTTTTTTCTTAAATATTGTAGCAGCAACCTAAGCGATGGAACATTAGACGTAAAAATAAAATTTGAAAATTTTATATCAAAGTCATCCCGGAAATCTTAATAGGGACCATCCATAAACCACGTGGACACTTTAGGGGGGGGGGGGTATGGCGATTGTCCACGCTCCATACAAAAAAGTTTTTTTTGTATGGGAAATTGTCCACGAGGGGGGGGGGGGGGGGTTAAGATTTCCAAAAAAAGTGTCCACGTGGTTTGTGGATGGTCCCATAAGATTTTTCAAAGCAACCATTTTTTTAAACACTATTGAAAAAACTTGTTTTTTTCAAAAATGGTACATGGACCTTGTTTGGCCTACCCCATACACCTTTTGGACAATCTCACTAACTCACCCGATTGTGTCCATGTGTTTTATGGATGGCCCCTTGCTTTCCTCAATGATGTAAGGGATCATGCACAAATTACATGGCCTTTAAATTTGAAATTTTTTAGCGCAGCTTCCTCTGTGGATTTTCTCCATATTTTTTTACTTATTGTATGGGTTGTAGAATGAATTTTGACAAAAAAATTTCAGAGATGCAACTGAAAAATCTGAAAATACTGATATGAACTTTTTTGTTGTCATCTCGGCATATTTTTTGGCTTAAAAAGTAGCAGATTTTGACATAAATATATTACGGTAAGTAAATTGAACTAACGAGGAAATGGTGACGTATTGATGGAAGCCTTATAATTGAAAATTTTAATTAAACAATTGAGTAAGGTATTGACGTATGAGTGACACGGTAATAAATATGCTCTTCCGAGTAATGTCCTATAGTTTGGATTTCTTTACATCAATTTCCAATAACTGTAAAAATAAACACTAAAGAGTTGATAAACTGAACTATCTACTCAAGCATTGGAAACAACATAAAACAAAACTTTCGAACACAAAAATATTCGACCAAATGTTGCACCTTTTACCCTTAAATCTGCAATATTCCCACCGTCACGAAATTATGTGCAATCGATCAAGTGAAACAAATACTGCCTACCTCAATATCAATATCGATACAGCACTTCTGGCGTTTTTCCCACCCAAATTGAAATCCAATTTCCCGCGAGCACAGATTTCATCGCAACTGCGAGGGAGAAAGGGGAGGGGTATTCTTTCCACGTTCCGAGATTTTTCACCGGTTACACATATTGATAAACGCTCGAGTGCTTCACGGGTTTCTATATTTATCCTTTTTATCATATTTCCTACGCAACATTTTTTTCTGGTTGATGGCATTCGCGTGTAGCGGATATTTTTCGGAGATTCTACAGTATCACAGTTTTTTTGAATTGATCCAATTTGAACACTTTGCTTGCAATCATTGGGTCACAATATCTGTTTGGAAAAGGCTAGGTTTACTAAATTGAACGAAATTAATTGTATGACGAGGTAACATTTCATACAGTTAAAAATCATAATTTTTTGTGCATTGTTGCGTGTTTGAAACTTTAATTCATAATGCTGTAAACACAATATATCAACAAGATATTGGTTTGAAGTTAATCCTTTTTTGCCGAGAGAGCTCATCAAGTAGAAACAGTTTTATTTGAGCAGTACGTATTTAAGCTTGATTTGAATGACAAGGCTCAATCGGAGGAATTATGCATTTTGAATAACAACGTGACACAAAAAAATGAAATAATTATTATGACTATTATTTTTCTGTGACAAAATATGTTGCGATAATGTTTCTTGTAGAGTTTTCAGAAATACAATTTTTTAGTGATTTTGCATCAATACCATCAGAAATAAAAGTTAGCTAAAGTGTTAGAATATTTTTCATACAAAATTGTATGGACATTTTAGTGCGCACTTTTACCCCGCAAATATCTTTTTAGGAAAAAATAAGAAGAAGAGGAATTTCAAAAATTCTTCAGGAGTTTAAAAAGTATTAGGCCAGGCTAAACACTAGGTCAAATGTTACAAAGATTTTGTGACCTGAAGTTTTGTGAACCTTATTTTGTAAAATTCAAAAATTAGATCAAAATGGCCATAAAGTGACTTTCTCCAATAACTTTCACAAACTTATTTTTTTACTTTCTTTATAAATACATTAAATTTGCCCTCAAACAAGTCAAGACCCCGAATATGAGGATTTTAGGTTAAAATTGAGTATTAAAAAGACTGGTGCGCACCTTTGCCCCGTACTACTCTATTTCGTCGCCGTCCTGCTAACTTGTCGTGCGTGCATTTTGAGCCAAAATGAGTAAAGAACACTATTTTGTTCAGCTCCCAATGCCTCACCTTTTGACCTTCACAGATCCCCAAAATTCGATTTCAATCCTGAGGTATTCAACGAGATCCGAAAAACTCCGTGCATTTTTGTCACATTACATATAAAAGTAGTTTCATTCTTGTCGTACTATCTTGCAACTCCCATGAAAATTGATGTAAGTGCTACAAATGGGCAAAGGGATTTCAGATCAGAACGAGTTTGACGCACGTACAAGTTAGACTAGAGCAACTCTCTACGAAATCGGCCGATTTCGACCTTTTTAATTTTTTGTATTTTTGATTTGGCTCAAAATTTGTGCGGGCCTTCTCTATGACCAAACAAGCTATTTTGTGTCATTGATTCACCCATACAAGTTTCCATACAATTTTGACAGCTGTCCATACAAAAATGGTACCGTCAGTGGGGATGACATTGGGTCTGGGGGGTGAGATTGGGTCAAAGTGATTTTTTACGGATTTTACCATTTTTCAGGTTATTCTCAATGAAACTGAATTCTGTTTAAGGGGTTGTGTAGGGGACACCGTAAGATGACTTCGCTGAAAAAATCTCGTTTCTAGAAAAAATCCTGTTATTTTGCCAGATGTCTAAAATTGGGGTACGTTTTTGGCCAAAAATTACCTCTCGAAAAATCATTTTTCTAATATTTTTGTTAGATTTGGTCGAAAACTACCCAAATGTTTGAAAATCTCCACTTCAAACATTGTAGCGTGTCAATACGATTCCCTCGAACAAGAAACGCTGTTGGATGCTGGTTTTTACCATATATCGATGTTTTTGAGCATCATTTTAGTTTCATTTGACCCAAATTCACCCCCTCTAAGGGGTGAAATTGGGCCAATTTTCAAACTATTGGCATTTAAGGTAGTGTTCTATCTAAGAACAAATCTACTTTGAAAGTTTTTCGATGTTATTTTAATTGTTTTTGTTATTAAGAAATTTCGAGAGGTGTATCGTTTTTTGACCCATAGTCACCCCCACTGACGGTACGTAAATATTCGATTATCTGTAACTTCTGATCAATTTTGTGTCTTCCGCAAAGTTGTAGGTATTGTTGAGAACTATTGAGAAAAAATAGGTACACGAAAAAAAAAATGCAGATTTTTTAATCAACTGATTTTTACAAAAACTCAACTTTCCAAAATAGGTATTTTTTGATTTTCGAGATTTTTTTAATGTGTTTTAGGGCACAAAAATCCGCAACTTTTGAGTCTTAGAGAAACATGGTCAAAAAATCTGCCGCCGAGCTATGATTTTTTGAAAAAATAGTTATTTTTGTAAAAAATTGAAATTTCATTCAAAAACAAATTTGACGTTATTTTTTATGTAAAATCAAATTTATAATCGAAAAGTACTTTACAGATTTTTTATAAAGGGCTCTGTTTTCAAAATATAGCCACCGAAAGTTTGATTTTAGCGAAATATTTGCAGTTTTTAATTTTTTAAAAATAGTGACCATTTCTAAATTTTTTTTTTAAAGCACAGAATATTTGCTACAAAATTGTCTACAAGACATTGAAGATTGGACATCGGGTTGCTGAGATACAGCCGCTTTAAGGAAAAGAAACACGAAAATAGTAGTTTTCTAAGTCCCACCTAAACAACCCACCATTTTCTAATGTCGATATCTCAGCAACTAATGGACCAATTTTCAATGTTAAAACATGAAACATTCGTGAAATTTTCCGATCTTTTCGAAAAAAATATTTTGTAAAGTTTTAAATCAAGACTAACATTTCAAAAGTGCCAAACATTGAATATTACGCCCATTTAAAATACTAGTCTTGATTTAATAATTAAAAATATTGTTTTCGAAAAGATCGGAAAATTTCACGAATGTTTCATGTTTTTACATTGAAAATTGGACCACTAGTTGCTGAGATATCAACATTAAAAATGGTGGGTTGTTTAGGTGAAACTTAGAAAACTACAATTTTAGTGTTTCTTTTGCTTAAAGTAACTGTATCTTAGCAACCGGAAGTCCAATCTTCAATGTCTCTTAGACAATTTTATAGCAACACAGCAAATAAAGTAGTAATCTAGCTGCGTGTAAAAGGCCTGGGTGTAAAATAAATTTTGCATTATTTTATGAAATTCTGTGTAATATTACACCCTGAAATATGTAGCCCATCAGTATGGGAAACCTACTTGACCGAAATGTCAAGCTGACATATACGTTTATCCATTCCATTTTTCATCGGTCTGATGGCCGAGCAGGCTAAGGCGCCAGTCCTAACTGTTGGTTCTGGGTTTTAGTCCCGTCGGTTGCAACTTTTTTTTTGTGTTTTCAAAAATTGTACATGCAGCGTGTAATATTAAGTGTTTATTTTGACGAAGGTGATGTGCATGCTATTGCATGCGATTTTACCATCGGATTTTTTGCTGTGAAATTTTCTGAACATTTCAAAAAAATGTTTTTAGAAATGGTCACTCATAGTCACTATTTTTAAAAATCGAAAAACTCCAAATATTTCGCTAAAATCAAACTTTCAGTGGCTATATCTTAAAAACAGAGCCCTTTATCAAAAAATCTGTGAAGTACTTTTCGATTGGAAATTGAATTTAACATTAAAAAATTAAGTCAAATTTGTTTTTGCATGAAATTTCATTTTTTTTTCCAAAAATCATAACTCGGCGGCAGATTTTTTGACCATGTTTCTCTATGGCTCAAAAGTTGCGGATTTTTGTCTCCTCAAACATATCAAAAAATCTCGAAAATCAAAAAAAAAATCTCAATAGTCCTCAACAATACCAACAACTTTGCCAAAGACACCAAATTGATCAGAAAATTCACTCAAAAGTTACAGCTGTTTGAATATGTACGTACCATTTTTGTATGGACAGCTGCCAAAATTGTATGGAGACTTGTATTGACACAAAATAGCTTATTTGGTAATAGGGAAGGCCCCACAAAGTTTGAGCCAAATCAAAAAACACAAATAAAATCCATTTCCAGTTTTGGCTGCTAATGTTTGTTTACAAAACACAAAAAAAGGGTTCATTTGCAACAAGTCATCTTCAGCTGTGTTAATGGAATCCATTTATAATAAAAAAAATCTAAATCTGTCAGTAAAAAAACAGGTAGGTTTCAGTGACTGTAAAAATGCAGGTTTTAGTATCAACCGTTTCCTGAGCAGGTACATGACATGTTTTTCAGTTTGCTCGAATTTCCTACTGAAATTTGAATCGACCTTATAGCCAAGCAATGTTGAAAAAATATCAAAAAAACAATAAAAATTGTACGACTACAAAATCAATAAATTTGCTACACGATGTAATGAAACGATTGCAGTTCCAGTTTAAATATCCAGCCCAAAGAGGAGTTATTATTGCTGGGATTTCGGTTTTCCCAGATGTAAATCAAAGCTCATGAAAATGTAAAATAACCACAGAAAAAAAAGATCATAAAATCCAACTCACCACCACAGTGTGCCTTGAAATCGTCGCAGCAATCGCCGAGCCGCAAGCACGCGTGATCGCAGTAGCACGGCTTATCGTTCAAATCCTCGATAATCGCGTTCAGTGGCGCTTTTTGCACCACGCAGGACGAATCGCGCCCGTTGCAGCACAGGGCCGCCTCCCGGCAGGACCCACCGAGGGCACCGGGCACACACCCGGCCACGACCACAAGCGCCAGCGCAACGGTTGGCCACCACGTGGGACACATTCCGGCTCTTCGATTGGCACTCATATTTTTAACAAACAGAAATATATATTTTTTTTGAGGAGAAAGAGAGAAAAAAAACGCACACACGCTGAATGAAAACCAACCAAGTTTGGGTACTTTTATTCCGGTTGACCACTTTCGGCGATATTTGCGCCGGTGAGCGAATTGACACGTGCAAAAATCAAATTAAACATTCACAGAAAATAAAAACCGCGAAAAACGCATTTGTCGACCGAACGCAATTCTGCCGGCATGAATCATGGAAATTCCGTCGTTTCTTCGTGAGAACACGCCACTAGCACCGGCATCGGTTCTGGGTTCCACCGCAGCTGTGCGCCAATTTCGCCGGGTTTTTAATCTGAAATAAGAAGCAATAAAAAAGAACGTGAAATTCAACGTATTTTATTGTATCGTAGAAATGAAATATGTGACATGTTTTTTTTTTGCTCGCTGGCTTCTCTTGATGAACATTTTTTTGTTCAGCAGCTTTATTCTTAGTTCACGGTTGTGCAGAGAGGTTGAGCATTAGGGTGGTGAAAACCCGGTAAAATTTTAACAAGTAGAGTAAAGTAGTAAAGTCGCACGACAAAAATTCAATTTTGCATCACCCTATTCTACTCCTCGATAACTTTGGTCTCTCTGGACGGTCCAAGGAGGCCTGGAGACCGACGGGTCGTTCTGACGACGATTGCTGGCCACGACTTGTAGCGTCACTCGTCTTGTTGTAACACTTGAACTCAGCCACCCACCCATAAAAAACGTGTTTTTTTCGGGAGGCAAGGGAAATCGAAAGGAAGTGAGTGGAGTTATGTTGAGCTGCAAAAAAGTTACATTCTTCTTGTACACGCTGCTGCTCGCCAGCGACGAGTGATTAATTGTTTGATGCGCGTGGAACAGCGCAGTTTGAAATATGATTGCATGGAGAAAAAGTTTGATGATTTTTTGTGTGGCAGATTTGGGTACACCTACGTACTAGGAAAGAAAATGTTCCTTTTTATGGTTGATTTTGGCGGTAACAAAAAGAATAATTTCATAGGTAATGATAAATTACGCACGAAAAGTTAAATGTGAGATTTATTAGCTCTATAAGATGCTTCCATTCATAAATCAAGAATGTGTGTTTCATCGTAATGGCTTTATTATGGAGCTTTTATTACGCCCATCAAGTTTCACGATAGCTTCAACTTTGTTATCAAGCTGTAATGAAATGAAAATTATCAACGACTTATGTTGAATTAGTAGCAATAACAAATTTTAGTGCGTAATTGTCTACATCAAACATATTTTTATTGTATTTCTTATTTAAGTGGTACAATCTCAGGATTGTTTCTTATTTTAATTTACGCGTGGATTTCATGTTTTTAGAAGAAAAAAAAAGAATGAACCTTTCAACCCCTCCCCCTCCCCCCATCGTGGACAATCGCCATACCCCCCCCCCCCCCCTTAGTTGTTCACGTGGCTTAAGAATGGTCCCTTTTGAATATCAGACAAAAAACATAATTCTATGGGAAATTTTAGTTGTAGTGATAGAAAGTGGATTTCAAATATTAGTACAACGAGTGCCATATTTTTTTTCAACGAGTTGAATACATTTTATTTTTTTTTATTTTTTACCCGCCATTTTTAGAAACATAAACCACGTTTCAATGTTGGACCTTGTTGTTGTCCATTCATTTATTTCTTGTGCATTTCCAGCCCAAAACAGGATTTTTTTAGGTACTTTTTTCTAGACCCTCTCCGATTTCAATGAAACTTTGTAGACATGTTATCCTACGCTTATATAAGCGAATTTGTGTAAATGGAGCCAGTTACAGTCGATAATGACATTTGCGAAGGGCGTAAGTGTTTTAAATATTTTTGTATTTCGTAATTTAAATATTGCTGTATCTCGAAGCCGTTGCATCGTATCGAAAAGTGGTCAAAGACAAACTTGTTGGAAATTTGACGGGCTTTCCGAAAAACACTGAAAGAAAAAAGAAACACTTCACTTTTATGAGATTTTTTTAATTTTTGAGTTTCAAAGTCAAATTTGAAGGTGAGCCCACGTTTTTTTTTCGTCAAAGTTTTTGTGAAAATAGCCTAAGATGTTACAAAAAGACGCACGAAAAATGCAGGATGCAGCAACTCACCCACAAATATACAAAATATCATTTACTGAAACTGTTTTTTTTTTTCAAAATTGCTCTAAACATAAAAATTTTTAAGAACCAAACATGAGAGTCGATTCTCCAGACAATTTAACATAAAAGTCTCCATATTGACCAGGGTCCTAGTCCAATCGTTGTGAAGTTAAAGCGGTTTCAAAAATAAAATGTTGAAAAGACTTGATTTTTCAGTCTCGAAAATATTTTTACCGGAAAGCTCTTCCAATTCCCCATAAGTTTGTCTCTGACCACACGTGAGACTTATCGTCAAATTTAGCTTTTAAACTTAAAAATCAAAAAATCTCATAAGAGTGGAGTGATTTTTTCTTTCAGTGTATTTTTTCAGAAAGCCCGTCAAATTTCCTACAAATTTGTCTTTGACCACTTTTTGATACGATGCAACGGCTTCGAGATACAGCAATATTTAAATTACGAAATACAAAAATATCTAAAACACTAACGCCCTTCTCAATGTCATTATCGAGTGAAACTAGCATCATATACACAAAAATGGCTTATATAAGCGTAGGATAACATGTCTACAAAGTTTCATTGAAATCGGAGAGGGTATGGTACAACCGATTCTCTATTTGACATAGAATTGCACCCTTGCAGCTTTAATAAAAGCTGCTTTATGTTGGACCTGGGATTTACATTGTAAACAATAACTAACCGGTTTTGTTTGCCTGACCGTGCATTGTTTCGTTGAAAATTGTTATTTTTGGTCACTGTTTCTAACTTGTTTTAAACTGAAAGTTTGCAAAATGATTTAATTACGTCAAACTGGTTACTTTTAATATTTCATTTGAAAAACTCACAAATGAATAAGACTTATTAAATCAATCTACCCAAAAATTAGAATACAAATATTTCCCATCCTTCCATCCTTCGACTAATCAATTTTAAAAATTTGATATGAATTGAACGTAATAAATGATAATACAAGTTAGTAATATTTCATTTTCTATCGATTAAAAGGTTTGTGAACAATGTATGTGAAGATTCTGAAAAAAAAAATAGTTTAAGAGCCAGATTTTTGCTAGGGGGCACGCTGCTCGCATCGATGAGCTCCGATTTTGATGAAACTTTCAGCGTTTGTTGGTCTACAAAAAATATGAACTCATGCCAAATATGAGCCCTCTACGATACGAGGAAGTGAGGTAAAAAATAAATTCAAAATTTTGCAAAAATGTTCAAAAATAATAGGCCAAATTTTTAAAACACTCATAACTCAAGTTTGGCAATACGTAAACCTGCTCGCTTGGTTTCATTTGAAAGGTCTTTACATGCACTACTACTTCGACTTTGAATAACATCTGTCGGATATTTACCTCCAGAGATATTTACTGATTACTGAAAAGTCATGATTTTTTAAAAAATAATCGTATCTTTCTTTAAAACGGAGATACCACCATACCCTATGTGGCAAAATTGAGGCATGGCTTGTTCTCTTAGTCTACAAAAATAACTTTTTGGTACCTACAATTGTGGTAAAAAAATCAATAATTCTTTGAAAATCCTTTTTTTTTAAATTAAATTTTACAATTCCATCAAACCCTAAACAATGTTTCGATATGAAATCGTTCTTGTTGAGTCTCAATTTTATTACCTATTTTAAAAACTATTATCTTTATTGCTGTTGTAAAAAGCAATGCGTTCGAAAAGAGATGCTGTAACTGGAGAAAAAGAGTTTTCCACACAAAAATATATTACTACAGAGCAAATTAAATCACTATTTGCTAGATTTGCAATGCTCTACAAACAAAACAAACTGAAATTGTCTGATGTACGTGATGAACACATCCAAATGATTGAAAAATCTGATGATTTATACACGGTGAATAACAAATAACATGTATAGAAATCAATTGCATTTTACTTATTTTTCTATTTTTTTTTTGAGGAAGCTTCTGAAAAAACAAAGCAGGCCTTTGTTACTACACTATTAGAAACTGTAGAGAACTAAATTTATCACATGAAATTTCTTTTGAAATATTTCTTTATATGGTGATATCAATAACATCTATTCAAGTCTATTGAATTTTATATATATCGAGCCAAACATTTCATTAGGGCACAAAACCAAAAAGAAAACATTCGGGATTATTCCACTATTCCATTCATTAGTACACTCCCTACATGCCCTCCAAGAATCAGATTGATAACAAATAATTTCCTATTGAAAAAATCAAAAACACAAAAGGGCACATAACCATGTTCACTGCAAACCAAAAAAAAAAAAGTTCAAATGTGCCCTTTTATTTTCCGTTAGGTTCTCGTATTTGAGGAACTTTTTGTGTTATAGAGTGAACTTTTCATACATTCTTAACACTAATTCACTTCAAAAAAAAGTTTGGTTTACTTTTCCCCAAGGATTTCTGCAGAGAAAAACTTCGTCAAAAAACAATATTTAAAATGGTCCCGCGGCTGCTGTTCACTACACTTTTGAATATTTTTTATATTTCACATACATTATCTACACCATTCAATCACAAAACTTCATCAATAATCAAAATTTCTACTGAATTACTCAATATTTCTAACTAAAAAAAGGGCCAGTAAACATCATTCAAAACAACAATCCGATGACAGCGCTTCAGTGCCCTTTCAGCTCTCTTCGAAATTACATTTAGAAAGGGCCCATTATGAACAACAGTTGGAAAGTTAAAAGGGCCCAATAACGATACAAATTTAAATTATGAGTTTAATTGCGAAAAACAACAAAAATTAAAAAGCATTTAAGCAGAGTTGAGGATAATGATGTGTTTTATCGTATCATCACTAAAAGTACCATCAGTCAAGCTTCTTTTTTAAATAGGAATTGAAACAAGTTGTCCACTTTATGCAAGCGATTTTTTCTAATCGCGGTTTTTGGTTTTGTGCCCTAATGAAATGTTTGGCTCGATATATCATATTTTTTCAGGAAACGGAAGAAAAACAAAGTGGGCTCTGGAATTACACTTTATCTTATTATATAATGGAACAATATTGAATTTATCATACACTTATATCATACAAACTTTATTTATAAATTAAACTGTCACTAACGAAAAATGATGTAAAAAGTCTTGTATCAAAATAAGCCATATTTAACATCTCCAGCGTATAAACATATTCGGTGATAAAATTGAGCCTCAACAAGAACGATTTCATATCGAAACATTGTTTTGAGTTTGATGGAATTGTAAAATTTAATTAAAAAAAAGGATTTTCAAAGAATTATTGATTTTTTTACCACAATCGTAGGTACCAAAAAGTTATTATTGTAGACTTAGAGTACTAGCCATGCCTCAATTTTGCCACATAGGGTATGGTGGTATCTCCGTTTTAAAGAAAGATACAACAATTTTTAAAAAAAATCACGACTTTTCAGTAATTAGTAAATATCTCTGGAGGTAAGTATCCGACAGATGTTATTCAAAGTCGAAGTAGTAGTGCATGTAAAGACCTTTCAAATGAAACCAAGCGAGCAGGTTTACGTATTGCCAAACTTGAGTTATGAGTGTTTTAAAAATTTGGCCTATTATTTTTGAACATTTTTGCAAAATTTTGAATTTATTTTTTACCTCACTTCCTCGTATCGTAGAGGGCTCATATTTGGCATGAGTTCATATTTTTTGTAGACCAACAAACGCTGAAAGTTTCATCAAAATCGGAGCTCATCGATACGACCTCTAGAACAAAGCCGTGCCCCCTAGCGAAAATATGGCTCTTAAGATTTCATTTCTCATTGAAAAAAAAAACTCAATAAACAATAGTGGTTAAAGCTAAACTTAAAAAGTTCAACAAAAAAAATCTACAATTACAAACATAACCAAAACTATTTGTCCAGCTCTGACCCCTCTGGTGGCCATCCCATAAAAAAAACCCCTCTAAGACGGATCATCGCTCAATGATGAGTTGTTTTGCGTCCAAACCGGCCGGAAAAGGTCAGCTCAGAGCTTAGGAGCCGCAATCTGATTGCCGAGTGACTGAGTGAAGCCCGTCAACAAAAGGTCTGAGCTCTGTTCAAACATCGATTCATCAATTTTTTGACGTGCGATTGAAGCGCGCCAGATAAGTGTTTGGCAGGCATCCAAAATGGCTAATTGCCGGCAATTACGGCGGGTGCTGACGTAACAGCTCAGCGGTTAGTTTGTGGTTTTGGGCTAGAGGAAAAAGAAAGCACTATTTTTGTTTGGGATGCCATAATAGGTGAATGTGATGATAGGGTGTTGAAAGATGGTTTCTCGATCACCGCATACCATTCCAGGACTGGTGTGTGCCAATAATGATGAATTAGTGCTGTCCTGAATGTCTAGACATCGTTTATCATCCGTGACCACACTTTAGTTTCACGGTTGAAAGAAAAGTTCTCCACGCTAATTTAATATTGACAGTTTCACTTTCACATTCAACGAACCGAAAGCAAAACTTAAAACTCATTGATTTTAAGAGCGCTTCGAAACAATCTCGAATTCTAAATTCCACTTTATTTATCCCAAGAGAGCCTCCAAGTTTGCAACCAATAGCAAGATATATTTGGTTATTGCAAATAGAACACATTTTGTCACAGATAACAGACACAGTGCCCATACTCCAAAAATAATCAAAACCCATCAAGCAAAAGCGATTTTTTAAACAATACTCATAAAAGTTGTATCGCAGAGCAGTCTACATCCAGGCAATAGACGATATGACAATATGTTTCAACATATGTATCTGTTGTCTGTGATTTTATGAAGCACCTCTGCTACATCAGCTCTCTATATAGCCTTCCATATCGTCTAAAGTCTCAAGCTATCACATTACTCTACCAAACTGAAATCAAGCTAGAAATCTGGAGTTTTTTTTGAAAAGGACCAATAAACCAAATTTTCAATTTTAGCTTTTTCGGTGTTTTTTAATACCCCTGACTCAAGGCGGTTCTAAAAACACCCAAAAAGCAAAAACTGGAAATTTGGTTTATTGGACCTTTTCAAAAAAAACTCCAGAAATGCAACATTCGAAATTCGAACCATGCATCGCTAATAAAACCATTCCATCGATTTTGTAGAATCTGCCTGTGTTTGGTGTATCTCTACACTCTCAACCCGGAATGGAATAATAATCCTAATTTGAAACTCGAAATCAATAATCCCAGAACGCTCGATGAAGCCGCAATTATGTAATTTATGCGTTCATATGTGGACCACGAATCCCGACAAACGTTCGCCAACCTGGTATGAATGCATTTGCGCGCAGGCAGGTATGAATTGGGCCGGGACACGGATTTTGTGAACACCGCCGACGGGGGTTTGGGATTGTGTAATCATGTGCTCATTAGCTGATTCGCGGTTCGGGCACCAGAACACGTGCCCGGTGAAGCCCGACCGCCAATAATGACAATGATTAATCGAAACTTATTTGGGAAAGTTGGAATAATTTGCAGGGGATGGTTATTGTTTTAAACGAATGTAGGGCTGAAATGGTCTGAGCGAGCGCTTGGATGAATTGTGATGCACAATTAAACTATTGAATATTTGTGATACTGCATTGGATCCAAAAATTGGATAGAACATACAATTTTTTCATTGAATATATCTGGATTTTTCTATTAGGTTTAATAAACCACTGAAAACATTGAGATAATCCCCCTCACACTCTATGTCAATGACCATCGGAGAAAATACCTATCAGCAATCACTTAGCTTTCAAAATTAAACACCCATAGGAAAAAATGTATCAACATCTTTCATAGTGGATTTGCTACAAACCATTTTCCTTTTGTAACATTTGAAACAGATTTTGCAGCAAGCTCGTACATCAATTTTGTCCTTATGTAAACATAGGGGGATGGCGTCGCTATTTTTAGACCAAGTTTTCCACTTTTTCTCCATCAAAACCGACTACTTTATCGACTTTATTTTGCTGGGCGAGATAGGACGCCGTCTATTTTTAGACGATGACTCAGCACTTTTCCACTCTTGCACTAAAAAAAAAACAGATGGCAGCACGATGTAACGCCACGTCCCTATGTCAGCGATAAAACAGCCGTCGGTAATGTAGATAATTGTCGGTAACGGTTGTCATACCATTATATCGCAAAAATGCATGAGGGCCAAGGCTGTATATCATAGGTACTCGCGATCTTGCTTTGCATTAGTGTGCGTGCATGGATCCGTGCCACTAAAACCAAAACAATAACAAACGAACAATGGACCGTGCCAGGAAAACCAAAACAAAAACAATGTCAGTGTCAGTGGAGTGAGACAGTCAGAGATAACGATTTTGACAACCGCACTACTACACACTCAATCGCGAGTACCTTAGGTAGAAAGCCATGCATGAGGGCACCTTTCATTATTGCGCGTATTCCCGAGAACGACACGCGGCAAACCAGCCTCGAAACGACGTGCCGCACTTTCGGCAAATGCGTGCTGTCAAATCCCATACTGCGCTTTTTGTATTTGTATGTTTTATATTGCACCAAAAGTGCAGAAAATCGCTGGCAACAATGTCTATGCAATATTCTTAACAAGGGAATGATAGAACGAGAGGAATCACAAATCCGCATAAATAATTTCAAGATTGTTCAGGTGTAAACCAAAAACGTGATCAAAAATTTAAGTGGAAGAATAAGGCTTTTAACTGCTTATGTAACTGTCGGTGAACAGGATGCCGCACTGTTTAATCGTTTTCTGACGTACATTCAATTTTGCAGCCCAAAACCAAGGGGCTGGAAACTCTTAGAGCTATAATTATTATGTTAACCAGTATATCAAAATATATGTTAGTATACTTATTATTTCCTTTACATATCACCAGTATACTTAACAATATACTGAGAGTATCTTAATATACTGACAGTTTATTGCTTTTCGGTTAGTATACTAATAAGTATACTGGAATATCGTTAGTATACTCAGTATTCTTAAGTAATATTAGAGTTTCCAGCCCCTTGCCCAAAACCAGTTATTGAAATAGAAAAATAAAATTCTTTTTCAAATTTTCTTTTCTTGATTTGTGTGCACCTACGTCGACGACCAAGATTGTTTACTTTTTGCTCTTTGGTCTGACAGTCTTGGTCTGACAGATTTGGTCTGACAGCTTTATCATGGATTTTGGTCTGGTCTAGGCGAGGGATAGGACACAGCACCTTCTTGATTCTTAAATGCCTCGCGGCGTGTACCTTTGAAAGAAACGGACAATATGATTCTGCTATACTTCCATGCAGATTTGTAGCAAAATGATGCGACCACCGTTTAGGTGTACTTAGCGTAGGAATTTGAATCCATGGAAAGGAATCTGATCTCCTACAATGAAAAGTAGTCAAGGATTACGGTTTGGAATATTTCAAAATCTACGATAAGTTGACATTACACTGAATTAAATTTAACACATCAAAGGTAAACAAACTACTGCAAAGCAACACTGTTATACCAGAAAGTTTTCTAAGTTGACTGTAGATAACGGTTGCCCTCTAATTTTGGGCCGATATTGAAGAGGAGGGGGAATATAAAAATTGAAAAATTTTGCAACTGCCTTGTTTTTTTAAGGCCTTATGATGTTTTTGTCTTCTGGATTCGATTGCTTAGTATTATAGGGATTATATCATCTCGAACACGTTAACATTGAGTTATGAATTAAATAGCAACTTAATCCGCTTTTTAAATACACCATGATGCTTTCCACGGGTCATTAAAAAAATAGCAGGGGAAATAAACCCATTGTGAGCCTAATAAGCGGTCGGGTTTGAATGATGCTTGATAATCTGGAGTGTTCCTTGAAATTTACTAAAACCAAGTTCACCAACGAGTAGAGTAACTTTTTGTGAACATTTCTGTTTATTTTCACTTTGAATAAAACTCATGCTATTCCTATTACAAGCATTGTAAAAAAATATTTCCAAAATGCATTCTAATCAGTCGAGTGCATTGGGCCACGCCCATTTTCTTTTCTCCAGCTTAGTTATTTTTTTCTTCCAGAGCTCTTTTGGGTCTGCCTAGTGCTGCCTCACGAAAAGTAGCATTTATAGAGAAAATTTCCTGGCAACACTGGCTCATTCTAACAGGCGCTGCGATGGTGTTGGTAGCCACCCTTTGTTCTTTATTTGCCTTCGCTTCTCGCTCGGTTTTCTTCAGACTTCGATTGGAATGGGTAGTCAAAATTGAAACGTCAAAAGACGTAACGCGTTTGTTTCTTGGATGGAACTTGCTAATTATTTATATTTTTTAGGATTATTTTTCAAGTGAGTGACTAACTAATGTGCAGAAGAACATGTTGCCGGTAGTTGGAAGCAATTTTATACTTTCGTTAAGCAGTTAACCTCTCATCTTGCGTGTGGATGTGTGATGAGAAATGGTCTCGCAAAATAGAAATTATGATCAAAAGTGCATTAAACTTGATCTTTTTGGCCAGTAAACGGCATTAATTTGCGTTCGAAGCAAGAAGTCCAATGGCTTGAATGGGGAGCGTGGAGACCGCTCCTACACCTGGAATGACTTAACGGCCTATCAACATCCAAGGCCGGGACCAACGTTTTACTTCCCCTTCCGATGGAAGGTTGGAGCAGATGGGAATCGAACTCTAATCTTCCGCTGACTAAGCGGACAGCTTAACCAACATTTATAACATTTAAAGAAGTATGACTTTCAATTTTATTCGTTTAACCAATATATTCCGTTCACTTTTAAAAGTCGCATGGGTTCCCTGCACTTTTGCCACTAGTGAACAACAAAAACATCCCCTCCCAAATCCCCACGGGACTGTATATGGGCGTAGTCTTGGAGCACAGTGTGGAAATTTCCGTTCTTAGATATTTTTGGTTGTACCGGGCAGCAATCAAATTGTCTAAGAATATTGAATTGACCATTGTGGCACCCCCTACAGCGTGGTGCAGACCCGTAATGCTATGCTATGCTATGCTATGCTATGCTATGCTATGCTATGACTTTCAATTTTATTCGTTTAACCATTTGTAAGTAATTATTTCTGCTGTGTATATAAGCATTCACTATTGTTCACATCAAAAACAAAAAGCGTTCCGGATTTTTTATATAAAGGATCAACATTTATACTAAAAAAATCGAATGAATATATGATTTGATTTTTGGACATTGTTCTAAATTATTCTAAAGGAAACCAAGCGTTTTGACTCACCTGGCCTGGCATTCTTGGAGTCACCAATCATTTCAATTAACAACTGATAATCTTCCCAGAAACGTGCCGTAATTGTTATCTATTCCACTTTATTGCATAACTCAATTATTCCCAACCCAATGACGTTTACGATCTGATAGTCGACCACTCCAAAATGTATCAGAGCTGTGGTTGATTTCGAGATTTCCAATTTGAACTCACACAAATCCCCCAAACGATATCCGGAGCAGCCTGTCATTCTTGCCAGAAAACGCTTTCCATCGCTGTTATGTGTAGCTAAAGTGTGATGAAGGAAAAGCAACGTTTCAGAATGTGTGTAGACCTATAAATCCCGGTGAGAGCCCCGGTGACATCAATATCAATCGACTAGAATGGTTCGCAGTTGTAGGGTGGTTTGGTTGGATTTACACAAAATCTAATTTTTATCAGACACACAAAAATCTAGAATCAATCTGGTGAACAAATCAACATTTACAGATTATATTGTCATTATTTCAGGATGATCCCCAACTCACCCTACACCATCAAACTGTCCATCGTTGACGATTTTGTGGTGTGGTGTCGCGGTCCCCTGTTCCGAGAGTAAAAGCATGCATGATAGGATGTAGGAGGCATTCCTCAACGACACACAAAAAAATCCGTCAATCCATCTTCCGGTACCAATCGCACAAAAGTGTATCGAAAGCTTACCTCAGCCCGTCACCCCAGAAGGTTATCCCGGTTTTGGTGGATATTCCCCACGACTCCTAAAACGATCAGGACACAAACCCGCGCGGGCTCAAGGAGGCGGAAATGAAACGGAATCCCAATTTCATATCTCTTCCGAAGCATGTCAAATCCGGCTCGGAAAATTCAACACCGCAAATCCATCTCTTTCCCTTTGTTGTTGTTGTTGTTGCAGAGTTGACTGCGTGACCTGGCCTCGGAAAATCGGATAGGAAATTACGGTTCCTATTCGGTGGAAAATCTAATTCAGAGTCCAAACCCAAAAACCGAACCATCAGATATGACATGGTGTACAGCTCGGGACAGCCAGTCAGGGGTGTGCGCCACGTGCTTGGCTTAGCTTTGACCTATTTTGGAATTTTTGGCAGGCCATTTGCTGGTTGGTGGTTTGGTTTTGGTCAGGTCACATTTGACAGAGTAGGCGTTTTCTGAGTGGAATGAGAGTTTTGGCGTTTTTCCGAAGATAATTGAATTGAAGATAATTCTTACAAATTCTACTATCTTAAAATAGACAGTTTATCCAGAGAAATCTTAGCTATTTATTGATCCAGATAGTTTTGTCCACATCAAAACAACATCATCCCTCCAACCTCAATTAGGTAACGCGCTCATCTGTGGTCCATTTTCACCAATCCGCTGGTCGATGGTCCCATCACGTGCCATTGCGTCGATAATCGGCTAATGAGATCAGCCACGTATATCAGAAATGTCTGAAACATTGCGGCTAACTGTCACTCATCCACCCACCCATCGAGGCAGGCCGTGCCATAATGCGAAATTTGATCTTGCCAACCTAATTTGCGAGGCCTTGCTGGACGATGAACTGTGGTTAGGGAGTGCAGAGAGTAATCTGCGTTTCGATGTGTCAACTTTCCAAGTGGATTCTTTTCCGCAATATGATTGATGATGGCATGCAAAACGGTTCACGTGCTGCAGCAATAATAGAGTGCAATCGACCAACTAGACCAGACCCAGAAGCCAGAAGTCTGTGTGCGGTGTGAGGTCTGAGGTCTGGAATGTGCTCGGGATGTTAAGTAAATATAATATCTTGTACTACTGCGTCACCTAGCACACACATATATTTGTGTCCCACAGAGAGAGACTGAGGTTTCCCACTCGTTCACAGACACAACACACAGGGGAGTATGAATGTTGCTTTTAATGAATGACCGACCATAAAGCCCCATGAGGAGAAGGCAGCACAGAAGGAAAAGTCTTCATGGAGATGAGATGAGTTCGGCTGCTCGCCCATCAGTGGCAGCAAATCGTGTGAGGGGGGTTGTCTGGACAAAAAGTAATATATTTAAAAAAATCTTCTTTTGCTTTCTTTCATCATATTTTTTGCTTGTTTCTATTCAATATAAATTCAATTGTTGGTATTTTTTCTTCCATTCAATCCTAATTTGACTTGTTTTGAAAAAATCACGTATCACGCGATTATTTCCGAACTCTTAAGAAAAATACTCAAGGAAAGAGATATGAAAACATTCCAAAATCTGTATTTCAAGAAGTGATTTTCTGATCGATTTGGTGTCTTTTGAAAAGTTGTAGTTTATAGACTACTATTATTCAGAAACAAATAGTTACAATCTCACCCACTGTTTTAAATGTAATTTTATCACGAAAAATCGATTTTAAAAAACTTGACCCTTCCATTTTTTGTTTTCTGATATGTTTGAGTAGACAAAAAGTGCCACTTTTTGAGTTAAAAGTATACCTTACGGGCGTTTTGTTTTTGGCCAATTGATCTAATCTAATCTAATCTAATCTAATTTAATCCAACCCTAGCGCAGCCAATCATTCGAAGGGATCCTGGAGAGTGCTTTAGGTTAGGTTACACCTAGCACTCTTCTTGTCATTTATCAACATTTGTAGTGCGCCATTGCATCGGAATGCATTGAAACATCACAGACGTTAAAGCGGCCAGGCCTACTGCGTAAAGTTGTATCGCAGAGACATGATTCGTTGAAGTGGATTTAGTTTGAGCACAGGGTGTTCGAATAACAACACAATTCTGAATCGACAGGGAAGGAAGAATCGTGGGACACACCACTATTCGCTCCGAAATTTGGTATGTTCGTTGGGAGCACCACCCAAGTAACATTTTTAAACCAACTAGCCACCACCAAGTTTTATTAAGGGTTTATTGTAGCATCTTGATTGCCTAATAGTTTTATTTGGGCATTCACCGCAACCAACAAGCAAGAGCTAATTAATAGGTTCTAACAGGGTTTTATGCCTCGGATATAAAACCGGGTGGAAATAAAAGCCGACTGGCTTTCAATAAGGTTTTATGAAAGTTTTAACAGAGGCTTGAAAACCAAATGGCAATGCCATGCCAAACGGTTTTATCGCATGCTTTGTTAAAACCTAGGGTGTTTTAGCTGTCAAGTGCCATTAGGCATGTAAAAAGCTCACTTAAAACCATAAGCTCCTTAAAGAGCATTTATTGCGGCCAAATAGCAGTGCATAAATATGGCGCTAGACGCGTGCTCTGATTGAATATGATTGACCGCCAACTTGATTGAAAAAATAGAAAATTGAAAAATTTGATTTAAATTTGATGAAAACACACATTTATGCTGAATTTCTGGTATGATTTATATAGCGATAGATGTTTAAAAATATTTTAAACATTTTTTTCAAAGAATTGCAATACAATATTTTTTAACATTAAACACTATGATTACAAAATATTGATTTTTGATGAAGCGAGTTGAATTTTTTGGCTCTATCTCCCCTACATTTATCAATAAAATTTCAACCGCAGCTGAATTTGAGCCATCAATTGTGAGAAATAAGCTTTCAAATTATTTGGATTACCTCTAATATCTATTATTTATCATCGCCATTTTTGACAACCATCTCCATAATTTCATTTGGCAAGACGAAGACTTATTTTTGCCAAAATAAAACCTATTTGGCATAAGACGTTTAAAGACGTATGAAATGTCATTTTTCCATAACTCCTGACTAGGTTTTAACAAAGGTTTTATCAAGGCTTTGAGGATGTTGTTAGGATTCAGTTGTAAAGCCTTGAACTCCTATGTAGGTTTTATAAATAGGCCGTAACAACCTTTTGCGGAGGTCCTTTTGGGTTTTAAGTGGGGTTTATCAAGGCTCTGGGGAGTTTGTTACGACTAAGGGGTTTTAATGTTGGTTTTGGCTGATAGGTTTTATAGCGGTTGTGACAGCTTTGATAAAGCCTAAAATGTTACTTGGGCATGCTAAGATGTTTTGGTACTTCGGGACCCTCTGGGACGAGACATTGTATTTCCATTCGCTTACAAAGCAAACACCATAACCAGTCAGCCACGGCCGCTTCTGGACGTTTTGTTTTTGGCCAATTGAATTAAAAAGTTGAATCGAATAGTACTTAACTGCCCCTGTTCGCATAAATGTCCCATATGTATTTTTTTCAATTTTGAGTTATAGATACAGTTTTGTTCAAAATCGTGTGATCTTTCAGAAAAGCCTATAACATCCAGTACTTTGTTCTAAAAATCAGGAGGAAATCCAGTTTTTTTCGCGAAAACTTAACACGTAGCCTTATGTATGGGACAAACTTCAATCGCGTTTTTCTCAGCTTGCTGTTTTTGCATATGGGACATTTATGTGAACATGGGCAGTTAAGTAATATGTTGATAAAGTGCACAATTTTTTGATAATGGCCATATTTAGGTTGGATCACCTTTGAAAAAAATAAATAAAATAGTAGCAAAAGTTTTCAACAATTTGCTTTTTGAAGATTGTTGACCAGACCTCTGGCACGGGTATGAATCTTCAAGCAATTTCAATATGGCGACTTGTATAAGAAGAAAGTGAGGCATTTTCGCTAGTTCTCACTGTTCTGTGTTCTGCGTGCACGTTCGCAAATATCGACTACACACATACTAACACAAAGCGCCACCAAGAGGCAAAAGGTAGTTACGAATATTTTTGGCAGTTTTGTCAAAAAATATGCGGTTTTGCAAAAACAAATAACAAAACCAACTTTTAAGTGTAGTTCGACTATGAAACTTGTAATTCGTTGCTGATTTGTTGGGAAATTTTTAAAAATTAAAAAGTTTTTTTGCAGCACCCCTTTTGGGCAGACTTTTCTGTTGTCACCTTTTGGTTCCTTGGATTAGCCATGGATAATTTCACAGTGTAATAAACAGGGCAGCTACCACCACGCGGCGCCACCGTTTTGATTGAGAAAATGATACAGGTTTTTCAGACGAGTTTTAATCCCGTGCCTCTGGCGTCTGAGCATATAACCTTGCAAAGAATAAATGAACAAAAATAAGTTTTTCTAAGTTCTATCTAATTGACCCTTAATTTTCAATCTATGATATCTTGGAAACCTGTTTGAATCTTTTTTAAACTTTTTGAGTTTTTTTTTATTTTTTAAAAATTAAGACTTACATTTCAAAAGTGCCAAATTTTATGATTTTAGCCTAATCTAGAAAAAAAATCCAATCAAGTGGAACAAAATATCACACAGAAAAAAAAATATGGTAATATTCATTAGGAAATGGTGACAGATTTTGTGGCGAAAAAAATGAGTATATTACATCAGGAATTGGTGAATTTTCATCAGTTTCTGATGAATATTCATTTGGTTCACATTTTTACACAATTTTTGATTATTATCACTCAAAAAATGAGTAATATTCAACCAACCAAATTTTCAACATTCCAAAATTCAACTTTTTTTGCTGTGCATATTTTTTAACATTGGCAAATTCACAATCATGCATTACTTCCAATCCTATTTTTTGGAATTTCAAATT
Organism: Culex pipiens pallens; assembly: GCF_016801865.2. NCBI lineage: Eukaryota > Metazoa > Arthropoda > Insecta > Diptera > Culicidae > Culex > Culex pipiens. The sequence continues at coordinate 123,093,939 of NC_068938.1, forward strand.
TCTTCTCAAAGTTTTGTAAGATCAAAATTGAATTTGTTGAAAATTGATTCTTGACGAATTTAAGATTAATGTCCGCCAATGGGCGTGGTAGGGTTATAGAGGATTAAAACACTGGAAAAATCACTGTTATTTAAAGTTCTTCAATTGTAAAAAATCCTATTTTCTTTACAACAAAATACTAGTGCAATCGATTGTAAACAATTCGGAATAGGTCGCATAAAGTATATTTTTTTAATTTCGTTGTGAAACTACTTTAATGAAAAAACTGGTTATTCCTCACAAAAAAATTACAGTACTGGAATTACTTTCAGCATTCATTTGAGTGCTAGAATAATCATTTTATCGGTATGAATTTTAACAGATAGACGAAGCGGAAATTTACACTCAAGCGAAAAAAACTAAAAAAAAATATTGAAAGGGTGTTTTTAGAAGTTTTTAAAAAGACAGAATAAAAAAATAAAAATGGCTGGAAATAATTATTTTTATAATCTCATAATTCCAAACTGCACCCCTTCGACAGTGATACCATTAGTGTGCTCCTCACTTGCAAGAATCTAGGTTTTTTTTGCTGTCTTTTGTGCGAATGTGTGGGTGGGTCGTTGCGATGCAGGATGAAAATCTAGACACAGAATAAATAAAAGATGAGCCCCAGAAACCAAATCAGCCTCTCCCCGGCCACCGAGGCTTGACTTGGCAAAGCACTTGGTTTCTGGGCTCTGCTGGTCCTCATCATAGGACCTCATAAGACCATAGGCGGAGGCGCATCTTCTTCCGCCGGGTTGAGCTCGCATGCTGAGGGAATTAATGAAAGAAAACCTGATTTGGCTTGATAAACACTCAGTAGCTTATGAAAGGCTTATAATTTTGGCATTAAATATTTTAGATATATATTTTTAGACAAAAATATTATTTATGTTTTGCAGTTCCACTAAATTTTAAAATGTAATCATCAAGTATGCGTAACTATTATTTGATCAAACTGAGTGTAAAAGAAGACAAAGCCAGGGCAGTAGACAAACACCCTCAGCTGAGAGAGTGTGTGCTGCACTTAATGTGCGGTTGATAGTAGAACATTAATCAAGCTACCCAAAGTGTGGGTTGAGCAGCAGCACCATTCAGTGTGTGGCGTTCTCTGTGGTTGATGGACTTCTCTGTGCGAGTGTCTCTTTGCTTCTTCGCCACAAATCAGGCTAGGGCCTGCCTCGTCGAACAATCTGCTGAGCTTCTAGCTCAAAGTCAGTCTACACACACGTGGACATGGAGTGGGTGCGTGCATTAATTATTGAAAATGAGCAACGTTTATCCTTCCCTTTGGTGTGGGGCTGAAGAGAAGGTGACCCCATTGTCTCCTCATCAAAGTGATGAATCGGCTTGGGGTGACAAACGGCAGTGCTTCACCACACAAGAGTTTGTTGACATTTGCATCTGGTTTGCGCAGGACAAACAGTGAATTTGAGCATTTCACGACAGGAACTCGAAGCACTTAAATTACATTCCTTTTTTAGATTATTTGATGATATTTTGTTTTTACTAGAAGCTAAACCATTGGAAGTCAGAAGGGTTTATAAAAAAAAACATTCCGCCAGTGTCAAGATAATAGGGTAAGGTGAGGAGGGCAAAAAAAAGTGACAAACTACACGGAAAGAAATCCTGTAATCTAATCCGGTAACTCTATTTAGTCGAATCAGAAAACATTGAAATGTTTCCAAAATCGTCTACATTTTTTTCGATTTCATTTTTGGAAATCGACATGTTGTTCAAAATTAGAAAAAAATGTTGATGATTTTGGGAACACTTTAATGTTTTCAAATTTGACAACATAGAGTTACCGGATTACTTACAGGATTTCTATCCGTATACAGATAGGAATTATAATTTTATATGAAATCATGAAAAAATCAGTTTTTCAGTTTTTCTGCACTCCGTGCCATACCTCAGGCTACACATAGGAGTCCAGGGGTCACAATCCTTGTACCAAAAGGCAAGGCAAACCATTAATCCAAGGCTCAAACAATGAAACAAATAACAGTCTAACTATAATCTAAGATCAGGGTTATCCTTTTGATCCAATCAACATAAAAAATCATCGTTCATCAAAGTTCTCTTTCCGAAGCATCAATAAAATTGTCAGCAACCACTTTAAAACTCACGCATGAGGTTCATCTGCAAGTCTCATTCATAAAAGTCAATTCCTTTTCTCTTCTTATACACATCTCCAAAGCAATGACCACCGCCAAGGTTACATCAATCAATGCCGTTGCTCTAAATTCCTACCCAATTATAGGTAGGTCATCGATTTTTGCATCCCATCTTAAAGCCACATCTCAAGTGGACGATGAGCAGCAGGTTCAGTCCCTTTTTTCTATAGTTTGCCCAATCAATCCTCAAGTGGGATGGGTATTAGGAGTAAAACTATAATTAGCACTGTTTCCAGAACAAAGCAAAGAATAAACCGTGAAAAGCACATAAATCATACGGAAAGAGAGGGGCCCCGAATCGAAGACGGAACGAAACGAGAAACTACAGATCATTGGAGTGGGAGAAAAAAGCAAGAATGGGAAAAACATTTAGAACGATTGCATGCCCTTTTAGGAGCGAAAGATTTAATGCTCGACCAAAAAACAGCAGGAGAACCAGACCATAGGGGATTGCTAGGCAACCAACGCCACCTTCTCAACTTTGGAGGCAAGAACAGAACAGTAATTCTCTAGGATTTCATTATTTCACTCTTTAAATTCTACTTTTTTCTACGCTGAAAAAATACGGATAACGATGAAAAAAGTCTCGATTTTGCTCCAAGCGGAAAGATATTTCGGCATTGAGCAGCTCTTCAAATTTCACTTAAGCGCTCATAACGTTAAGCAGGGTTACCAAATCTTACACATTATAATTATTGGTATCCTTAACGTTTTCAAAAACTCGTCTTGAATATGCAAATGAAATATAATATTCAAAAATAGAAAATAGATTTCACATTTCTAGAGAACTTAAACTCCAAACAAGAACTAAGGCAAAGGGCCAAAGCAAATACAAAATAAACGTTTAAAGCGAGATTAAATCGAATTTACGGCGATGTTGTAATTTTGATACCTTTCGTTTCGGTTCGATTCTCCGTTCCGTCCCGGAATCCTGGGTCCGGCAGAGTGTCTTTTTCCACCAAATTTATTCGGCCGATTTACCATAAGCTTTCGCACCGAGACCGCCGCCGCCGACCGCTCCTTCAGAGGATTATATCCGAAATCAGTGAGGTGTAATGCACTCGGATTTGGGGGGATCTGTTTCATACCTTCGGAATTTGGTACCCCGCGCGCGCTTCTCCAATCCATCTACCTTTTTTTCTTGATGTCCCAACTCTTAGGGTAGCTGACCTTATTTTCCATTGAGTCCTCCACAAATCAGTCTCCCTGGTGGATCGTACCGAAAATAGGGTCACTCACCCCGAAGCGTCAGACGGATAAATTTTTCCGTTTTCGCCTTTCATTCCTTCCCAAAGTCGCTGTCCCACTGGTAAGTCCCTTGTTGGAGTTATTTTTATTTCCCAGAATCGAACAGAATCGGACAGACAGGCATGCAAAATTAGTTTCCAAGGTTTAATGGGCGTTCTCGGGATGCCTCGGCGGAAAGGTTCTGCGCGTCCACGGCCAAATAAATCTGGAATCTGGGATTTCGAAGTTTGTTTTCTCACTTTTTTGTTTGCTCGCGCGCGTGTTTGACCGCTCGGTGTAAATTACGGGAAGCGTGGAATCCGTGTGACGGTTATGCCGGGCATTTTGGGTTTGTTTGTTTGGTCGAGATTATTACCTAGAATTATTATCTCTATCCTTAAATTGATTAACCTTGATGTTTGACCCTGACTTATTCGAGTTTATCGGAGCGTGTAACGTTTACATATTTGGAAAAGGGATTTTCAGTAGGTTGACAAAAAACGACATTTCGACGTCGTCGTGCTATCTTGTCGCACCCGCCATTTTGACGTTCCGAGGAAAACGCGTTTTAATGTTTGACCTTGAATATACAAAAACGAGAGCACGCAATGTAAACAATAGCAAACACGTTTTGTTTGGCTGACCATTCTGTGCATTGCCCCAAAGTTTGGTTGAAGTTGGTTGCTGGAGTCCCGAGTTATAATTACAAATGTTTACTGTAGTCTAGCTTGTACGTGCGACAAACGCATCCTGACTTTCCTGGCCTGAAATCCCTTTGGCCTTTTGTCGCACTTACATCAATTTTCATGGAGTGACAAGATAGCACGACAAGATTGAAACTACTTTCATATATAAAGTGACAAAAATGCACGGAGTTTTTTCGGTTTTTGTTGAATATCTCAGGATTGAAATCGAATTTTGGGGATCTGTGAAGGTCAAAAGGTGAGGCATTGTGAGCTGCACAAAATGGCGTTCTTAACTCAATTTGGCCCAAAATGCACGTACGACAAGTTAGCACGATGGCGACGATTTGGGATACCCCCTGATTTGATTCCTTAGGCAAAAATAAGTAACAGTGTAAGTTATGCAAGTTCCATGATGAAAGGGTGGATTGCTCTAAATTAATAACGCCAAAACGTTGAGGTTGACTGTCCAAATCGTTCTGAATTTTTGTAATCATCAAAGCCCTTCAGAACCTCACACATGAGGTACCGTAAACTGGGGTCAATTGGGACACATGGGGCGAATTGGTACAGCCGTTTTAACCATGTTGGAGCACAATCGGTTTCGGTTAGAACAGACTCAGGCCAACAAAATGTGTACATCCATTTACAAATTTAAAAGCTTTAAGTCCCGATTCGCCCCAGATTACGGTACTGAGGTGTTGCTTATTGATCATCGAGTTACTTGCTTTAACCGCGGCGAGGTAAGAGAAGTTTAGCTTTTCTTCGCAGTTTGGAAAACTGTTGTCGGCTGTGCTGACGATGTTGGTAGCGTCGATCAATTTTGCGGAAACCAATTTCCGTAACTGCTCCCTCACCAAGAAAGGATCGTGCCGATCCGTATCGACTGCACAGAAAATTTTCATCGGGAAAAAAACTACCAAACAGGTCACTTGAAACATTATAGTTGGTGCTGTTTTGTAATTAAGTGTTACAAATATTTGTAATTAAAGACTACGTAATCCTTAATTACATCTTCGTGTATTTCTGAATTACAAATTGAAACTTGTAATTAGCTATTACAAACAAACTATTATTCCATTGTAATGTTTCCTCATTACAATTTCAAACACACTCGATTAACTGACATTTTTTTTGCTACATAATTTTGAAATGATTTTCTTTGTTTTTTTTACACACACACACACACACACACACACACACATCCTATAAAAAATAAATTTTGAATCTCGTTTTTTCTTTTGTCAAATTAATTAGGGTACGTTATCCATTAGTGGACCCCTTTCCTATAGTGGACCCTCTGAAGGGTTTTTGATGAAAAATTCAATAAAATCACAATTTCAAGCATGTTGTTGTCTACAAATCATTTATTTGGCATGATCAGCATCATTTAAAACAATGTTGACTGACATTGAATTGTCCTTTTCACCAAAATAAGTGTTTTTAATTTGACATCTGAAATCAGCCATGGCCACTAGCATTTTCACAACAAAACTGCACTTATATTTTATGATTGAATTAACCATCCAATCATTTTTTGACTGATTATTTTACTTCAGCAAGTCGAAATAATGTAAGTTTAAGGATCTTTACTAAAATAAAGCGAAGAACTGCCATTTTCGAGCAAAAATAAGGGGGGTCCACTATAGGACAACGAAAATCCAACAATTCCAAAAGTGGATCCCTGTTAATTTAACCATCAAAAATGAAGAAACTGTGTATTTAAGCAAAATTTTCTCTTAAACATACAATAAATGCTTGTTGTTATCAACCTTAACGCATATTTTTTTCAAATGTGCTTCGGCTCTACTAGGGGGTCCACTAATGGTTAAAATACCCTAAATGGTCATGCTGAATTTTTTTTTAAATGATTTTCGAAATGTTGATTTTGTTTTTATTCACATTCACTAACTTAACTTAATTTTAAAATATGAATTTAGATTTTTTTTACTTTAAATTTTGTTGCTTGTTGAAAATCCGGGTAACGTTGATTCTTTGTCCACCTCGTATGCTGGTGTTGAAGTCCACGTTGTGCTGTGCTCCTGAACTCAAATCCTAGTTTTTCGCATCCACTCTCACTTTGTGAATGTTTCAACACTTCGTCAGTTGTGTGCTATCTTGTGACAACGACCATTTAGTATTTTTCGAGAAAATCGATTTTTAAAGTTTGTTGATAAATAATTTCAAAACTATGAATGATAGAGTCAAACTTTTTGAAGGAATCGGTTCGTATACTATCGCTTAACAAACGCTTCAAGTTTCAACTAATTTGGTTACACCAGTTAAAAGATACAGTAAACCATACCCATACAAACTTAAATAAGCTCAAATCAATGGTTTAATCGACTCAATCAGTATATTTTTACAAACAAAAGGTTGCATTGCCTTTAGAAAGTATGTGTATACATAAATTTGGGAAGAACAAGAAAAAATTTCCACATTTTCCAACAACATGTATGACTTGTCACAAGTGTGCACAATCATTTTGATGATAAATTGGTCTATGTCACAAGTGTGTATTGCGATATCCGGGAAACGGAAGTGAGTTTCCAAAATCGGGTTAAAGCATCTTGTAGTTTTTGTTAAGTATAGCAAAACGTCATCATTAACTCATTTTCGACCAAAATGGTCTATGTCACAAGATAGCACACAGCAGACGACTTGTGAAATACTACCTCACTTCCAAGAGTTGTTTACAGTTCGACAATCCGTTCGCTGAATGCTACTTTGAACCCAAGCCGGATCAGTTTGCAGCGGTTGATGTCCAGGTAGGTCTACACAAAAATATTAAATGCAGTCTGTTAACGCATTCTGTTGCACATTTTATTCTAGGTGCACGCCTTGAAGCTTCTCCTCGGCTAGATAATGTGTTGCGATCTGGACAACAACACTGCCGTTTTCGACGACATGCTGCCTCTCATAGTTTTTGTGCTCGAGAGCAAATTCTAATCGAGGCATTATCTTGAGCTTATGTTGACTAAGGCCTGAGGAATGGAAGTTGCTGCAGCTTTTAATTGCTGACATTCATCAATTATTCAAACTCATTCTAAACTACTATAAACGTTTTGACAAATTAACAATTGATCTGTATAATGCTCTGCATCAACTCAATTTGACGAATTTCTGCTCCAAAATGAGTCAATATGCTTCGCCTCTCTGAAGCCACTAAAGGAATATTTGATCTAAATCAAATGCGTCTCAAAATGTATTTCATTTTGTGAAGCATTCTTTGATTTTCATAACCTTACAAGGAAGGTAAAATTCGTTATCAAAAAGTATGCAGGGTACTATTTTAAACAACTTGTAGAAGGATTTTTGTTTTAATATTGTAAATGAAACTGTCTTGGTCGAAAACTTCCGTCTTGCGAAAAACACATCCGTGTTTTACTGCAACTGTCAAATGGCTGAAGATCTCCCTTCCAAAAATGTAAGTTAACCGGTGAACTCGAGTAAGTTACACCCTTACCAAAAATTATTATTTTCTAAATTCAATGTCCAACCATTTCAAACGATTTTTTGAGTTCAGATACTACAATCATAAAAATGGTTATATGGGTTGAACTGAAAAATTCGTATGAAAAATGGGATATTGTACTCAGAAAATCAAGATTTTTGATTAGGGTTTGAACGTACATCAAAGATAATCAATTTTAAGGCAACAGAAATTCAATAGTTTCCGCAAATTTATCGATCGTTTCAAAGAAAAGTGAAATGTGATTTTGAATACAAAACAGTAAATCAAAACGAATTTCAGCTTATTGGTTGACATTTTACTAATAACCAATCATTTCAAGTAGATCCAGGCATAATTCCTACAAGCACAAACATTTTTATGCAAGCTTACTGCAAATCTGTTACATTTTGTGTAGAAAATCCACTATGCATTGTTTCCTGTGGGTGTAGGAGCTCTCTCCTCTATTGCAAAAATCAGAAAATTTTACAATAGTTTTATTTTTTGACATTGAAAACTGAACCAATATAATTCGAGAAATCGTCCATTAAAAATTGCAGGCCAGTTAAGTAACAATTGGAAAAAAAATAATTTTCATCGATTTGAATTATTTGTGAGGCTGTATTTAAAAAGCTAATTGTCATATTTTCTAATTCTCAAAGGGGGGCTTTTCTTCATAAAGCACTTGAGTTAGTCATTAAAAGTATTTTTTTAGACATCTGACAAAAAGCGAAGATTAGAAAGTCATGTTGCTGCGTTCGTCTAAAATCACCCAAACAATAGACCCTCACGCGCCAAACTGTTATTGCCGGAGAGTTTTTTTTTTGTCATCACCTTTTTGCAAGAAAAGACCGACACAACCTGCAATAATGGGAACAATGCGAATCCGCAGAGCACTGCTGTAACAGTGCTAATCCAGCCCTTTTTCGGCACAAGTCTCAAACCCGGCGTTCGTGCTAGGCCACTCTAAAGAGGCTCTGTTTTTTAGTCAGTTCAAATACAATGGATGATATCAGAGAGAAAAAGCCACAATCCTAAGCAGCATACGTGGATTAGAAGCCTCGCCGGCTTTGGTACCTGAGCTCAAAACAATTTCTTCTAGGTATTCCTTCCCTTTTTTGTGTGCGAGTAGCTTTGAGACTAATAACAACTTCACAAAAGGGATAAGATGCGTTTTGTGTTTGCCGCCGCCACCAGGTTTCTTTCCTCGAGTCCAAAAGATTGTTTTCGAGAAATAGAGAGAAATCCTTTCCGAAAAATCAATTCAACTTGTGTACGAATGTTGTGCAAAGCCAACTCTGTTTGCTGAGTAGGCTGATGGTCTCGAACCAGCAACAGGAGGCCACTGCTGTTGTATTCACCTTGTGTTCTTGGAACGCCCCAATCCTTGACTGGCCTGCTGATATTTTTTTTCTTGTTATTTGTGCTCACAACGTGACTGGAGTGTGCTTAGAAAATTGCATCAGAAACTGTACGGAAAAATAAGAAAGGATGGCCTCCCCGAGTCCATTTCGATCACTTCGGATTAAGTCTTTTAGGTTGTTTGTACGTATTTTCTGAGATTGTTGAATTTTTCGAAAAAAAACAAGCCTTCGAATGGCTTTTCTGACGAAACAGGTGCTCACAACACAACATTCTAAGCTCCGACTGGTAGCACATCTGAAGCCTAGGATTATACAATTACAATGTAGAACGTTTCAAAGGTTGGCACTACCCAACCGGTCACCCGAAAAGATGATCCAACGATAAGTCCTGCCTTACGAAAGAAACTTCATAAATAATTACGGCACATAAATTTATACAATTATCTCACCCTCAAATCCCCGCCCTGTCTGTCCTTTTCTGTTTGACGACAAGTGGTGATACATATTTTATTTCGCAACAGACCAAGACCAAAAGCCGAAAAACGGGACCATAACTTGGGGCCGGAGGGACCATAACAGTTTTTGGCGCGATGAAAGGATGACATGCTGACACAAGCGGTTGTGTACTAGATACACACACAAATACTCACGTACAAACATTCTTGCGCAAATTTTCGCGCTGCTGTCAGGAGAAATGGCGACTTTGCAACAGCTAAAAGGTTGTAAAGTATTTAGGGTTGAAGTGGGCATTTTTGATCCCAAGGTATGCTGAATGTGACAAATTTCAAACTTTTTTCGATAAAATTCATTTTTCACTAGGCAATACAATACAATCATTAAGGAATCGGCCCTAACAATTTCCCAACATTTGGGAGTGATTGGTTGCGTCCAAACTTTGCGCATTGGAGTTCAATTTTGCATGAAAATATATATGGAAAACCCTTCTCTTAGATTTTGATTTTTATCATTTATATTTTCACAAGACTTTTAAAACCAACAAAATAGCATTCAAAATTTAAAAAATCTCTAAAACATTCCCGAAGAAAGTATGGCAGCGATAAGGCTACCAACTCTTGCTGAGCAAAAATCCGTACACTTTGCCGATATAACACCATGGTATAACAAAAACTGTCAATGAATTCTCAGGCGGATTTGTGTTGAAAAAATCGCTTTTTTTCGAAACTTTTTTCAGAAATGTTCATTTAATTTAGGGTAGCCTATTTTTCCCAGTAAAACCAATCCATGCCGCTTGTAGGAAATTTCATGGCGAACATTTTTCCCTCTGAGAAAATGCAATTTCGACACTCCAGAGCCGAGATATTTGAGTTTTAGTGAGGAAAAAAGTGCCAATTTTCAAAATTTCTCAGAAGTGCTTCAAAAGACCTTTCGAATGCATCTAAGAGAGTTGGAATTGATGAAGTTTTACTAAAATGCGAGCAATTTTAAGATTATTATTTTTTGGACCTCAAACTTCAATGCCCGTTTTACCCCACTTCCCTTTGTCGTAGAGGGCTCATATTTAGCATGAGTTCATCTCATGTATAGACAAACAAACGCTGAAAGTTTCATCCAAATCGGAGCACCTCGATACGACCTCTAGAACAAACCGAGCAATATTTACAAAAACTGCCTCTTGAACACGCAAATAACATTCCAAAAGGGTGTAGCTCCAAAACATACCTGTTTACACGAAATTTGATTTCAGATTCGGATTCAGCGGCCAAAATTACTATAAAAACTAACTTAATCCACCTATGTGGTTGGAGCCTTCCTCACTTATTACCAACAATGGCTGATATGATGGAATTGTACAAAAATTTAATCTATTTTTAAGATCCGGAATAAAATGGTACATAAATATCACTTAAGTGGCCATATCTCGAGACAGGGTTGCCAGATTTTTAATGTTTTAGACTCGTTGGAAAGGTCTTTTGATAATCCAACCAACGATGGGTTGGATGGTGGATCCGAACATAGTTTACATACATTTAAGTGAGATCCGGCTTCCAAAAAGTACATCAATATCACTTAAGTGGGGATATCTCGAGACAGGGTTGCCAGATCTTTAATGTTTTAGGCTCTTTGGAAAGATCTTTTGATAACCTAACCAACGATGGGTTGGATGGTGGATCCGGACATAGTTTACATACATTTAAGTGAGATCAGGCATCCAAAAAGTACATCAATATCACTTAAGTGGACATATCTCGAGACAGGGTTGCCAGATCTTCAATGTTTTGGACTCGTTGGAAAGGTCTTTTGGTAACCCAACCAACGATGGGTCAGATGATGGACCTGGACATAGTTTACATACATTTAAGTGAGATCCAGCTTCCAAAAAGTACATCAATATCACTTAAGTTTGCATATCTCGAGACAGGGTTGCCAGATCTTCAATGTTTTAGGCTCTTTGGAAAAATCTTCTGATAACCTAACCAACGATGGGTTGGATGGTGGATCCGGACATAGTTTACATACATTTAAGTGAGATCCGGCATCCAAAAAGTACATCAAAATCACTTAAGTGGGGATATCTCGAGACAGCGTTGGCAGCTCTTCAATGTTTTGGACTCGTTGGAAAGGTCTTTTAATAACTTAACCAACGTTGGGTCGGATGGTGGATCCGGACATAGTTTACATACATTTATGTGAGATCAGGCATCCAAAAAGTACATAAATATCACTTATGTGGACATATCTCGAGACAGGGTTGCCAGATCTTCAATGTTTTGGACTCGTTGGAAAGGTCTTTTGGTAACCCAACCAACGATGGGTCAGATGATGGACCTGGACATAGTTTACATACATTTAAGTGAGATCCGGCATCCAAAAAGTACATCAATATCACTTAAGTGGGCATATCTCGAGACAGGGTTGCCAGATCTTCAATGTTTTAGGCTCGTTGGAAAGATCTTCTGATAACCTAACCAACGATGGGTTGGATGGTGGATCCGGACATAGTTTACATACATTTAAGTGAGATCCGGCATCCAAAAAGTACATCAATATCACTTAAGTGGGGATATCTCGAGACAGGGTTGCCAGATCTTCAATGTTTTAGGCTCTTTGGAAAGATCTTTTGATAACCTAACCAACGATGGGTTGGATGGTGGATCCGGACATAGTTTACATACATTTAAGTGAGATCCGGCATCCAAAAAGTACATCAATATCACTTAAGTGGACATATCTCGAGACAGGGTTGCCAGATCTTCAAAGTTTTGGACTCGTTGGAAAGGTCTTTTGGTAACCCAACCAACGATGGGTCAGATGATGGACCTGGACATAGTTTACATACATTTAAGTGAGATCCGGCATCCAAAAAGTACATCAATATCACTTATGTGGACACATCTCGAGACAGGGTTGCCAGATCTTCAATGTTTTAGGCTCTTTGGAAAGATCTTTTGATAACCTAACCAACGATGGGTTGGATGGTGGATCCGGACATAGTTTACATACATTTAAGTGAGATCCGGCATCCAAAAAGTACATCAATATCACTTAAGTGGGCATATCTCGAGACAGGGTTGCCAGATCTTCAATGTTTTAGGCTCGTTGGAAAGATCTTCTGATAACCTAACCAACGATGGGTTGGATGGTGGATCCGGACATAGTTTACATACATTTAAGTGAGATCCGGCTTCCAAAAAGTACATCAATATCACTTAAGTGGGCATATCTCGAGACAGGGTTGCCAGATCTTCAATGTTTTAGGCTCGTTGGAAAGGTCTTCTGATAACCTAACCAACGATGGGTCGGATGATGGACCCGGACATAGTTTACATACATTTAAGTGAGATCCGGATATATGTGAAAACACATTTTTATACATAACTTTTGAACTACTTATCGAAACTTCAATCTGTATAAAACTCGATCTATGGGACCCTAAACCAAGTCAAATGCAACAGGTTCTGGTCAAATCGGTTCAGCCAGTGCCGAGAAACATGAGCTAGTTTGTTGGTCACATACATACATACACACACACATACACACAGACATTTGTTCAGTTTTCGATTCTGAGTCGATATGTATACATGAAGGTGGGTCTACGACGTTTTTTTGCAAAGTTCATTTTTAGAGCAGGATTATAGCCTTACCTCAGTGAGGAAGGCAAAAAGCATACCCTGACCTTTGAGACATATGCTTGCTACATCGTGTAATTAGTAGGCCTTGCTTCTGAATTCTGAGAAATTTTGAAAATTGGCACTTTTTTCTTCACTAAAACTCAAATATCTCGGCTCTGGAGTGTCGAAATTGCATTTTCTCAGAGGGAAAAATGTTCGCCATGAAATTTCCTACAAGCTGCATGGATTGGTTTTACTGGGAAAAATAGGCTACCCTAAATTAAATGAACATTTCTGAAAAAAGTTCTAAAACTTAAATTTTGGTCCAATATTGATAGTGCATCTTAAGCTATGGACAAAAACCTATCGTTTGAAGATAATACACACCTGATCGAAACAGTTTTTGTATTGATTCCAAGCGATTTTAGAAAATTTGTTCATAAAAGTGACTTTTTTCAGTAAATCGACTAGGGGGTGCGAGAAAGTATTTTATTATTTTTTCTTGTCTGAGAAAACATTGTTCCCAACATCATAATCTATCATTTCAGAAGTGAGCATCTGAAATTCCTCGACATGACCTCAAAATGGGACAGGCTAGTGCTTATGACTTGCACGTTTAAAAGTATTCATAATATAAACCGTGATTTGAATCAAATCGAACCCCCCTCGTGGACAATCTTTTTTGTATGGAACGTGGACCATCGGCAATCGCCAAACAAGAACAAGAACAATTTTGAGAAAAGTCCGGAAGATGGTCAAAAGGACGGTGTTTGTAAGAAAACATTGTCCATAGATTAAGATGCAAGATGCATTGAAGTTTTTGGTCTCTCCCAGGAAAATCGCATTTTTTTTAACCTTTCTTCAGAAATGCTCATTTAATTAAAAGTAGCCTATTTTTCCCAGTAAAACCAATACATGCAGATTGTAGGAAATTTCACGACGAACAGAAAAAGATAATCAGAACGTGAAAAAACATTAAACATAAAAAGTTCTGTGAATAAAATATCAATCAAAGTGAAACCGAAACCAGAGAAAAGTATGGCACAAGCGATTTAAATTGTAGCGATTTAATCACGCAAATAACATTCCAAATGGGCGTAGCTCAAAAACATTGTTAAATGAAATAAGATTCCAGATTCGGACTCAGCGGCCAAAAAAACTACTGAAGGGTCAAGATTGCATTTTTTCAAAAGGAAAAAATGTTCGCCGTGAAATGTTCTACAAGCTGCATGTATTAGTTTTGCTGGGAAAAATAGGCTACCCTGAATCAAACGAGTATTTCTGAAAAAAGTTTCGAAAAAATGCGATTTTTCGACATAAATCCGCCTGGGAGAGAAAAAAAACTTCAATTTTGGTTCAATATCGACTGTTCATCTTAATCCATGGACAAAAACCTATCGTTTGAAAACAATACGAACCTGAGTGAAACAGTTTTTGTATTGATTCCATGCGAGTTTAGCAAATTTGCTGAAAAATGTGACTTTTTTCAGTAAATCGAAGAGGGGATACGAGAAAGTATTTTATTATTTTTTCTTGTCTAAGAAAGCATTGTTCATAACATCATAATCTATCATTTAAGAAGTGAGCACCCAAAATTCCTCGACATGACCTCAAAATGGGACAGGCTATTGTAAGCACTTAAGTGTTATTTATACACTTTATAGAGGTCGGATCTCAGATATTTTGGTGAAAACGTTGTCCGGCTCTGTCATGCGACCCAACGTTGGGTGAGTTATGAAAATACATTACCAATGCATCCAAAAGATTGAAGATCTGATGAGTGATCGAAGGAAGAAGCAATTCTGACTGAATGTCGCTATATGAATGTAAGGAAGGCACCTACCACATATAGTTGGATTGAATAACGTTTTAGATGTAAAATTGAATTCTAAATCGAAAACTATCTTTGCAAAAGTTTGAAAGAGTGCGTCGTTTCGAATTACAGTGCCTTCTCGTTTTTAGCAAAACGACTGTTGGACACATTACCTCCAGTCAAAAATTCTAAATTGTTGATCGAAAACCAACCTAAAACTTCACGCAACAAATATTAATTTAAAAAATGATAATGATTTTTATTTGAAAAATGTTTTAAAAATTCGTGTTGCCAAACACGGAACAAAGCAAAAAGATCACGAGACCAGTGGATATTCTGCAATGCCTTTCCATTCCCTTGCCATGCTCTCAGCCCAGTTACCAAATAAGTACTGTACGGATCTCGTAATCCTGTAATAAAAAATCAATACATCCATAAAATTTTAAATATTTGAAAAAATAATATAATCCCAGCCTGTAAATGTGTTAATTTCCTTCTTTCGTTTCTAAATCTACTTCATATAAGTTGAGCCAACCTCAGGCTGCTTAAGTTATTGTGATCATTTTTGGAACTAAATTATTGCCCTACCTCGCGTCAGGAATGCGAAAAGTGTACCGCTCACATACATTCTGTAACCGAACCCAGATCCAAATTTTACTAACTTGACCCTACATCACTCTGATCATCTGACACAGACTAAAAGTCGTCGTCAGCACACAAACAGATCCCAGAATGACAAGTCAGAATCAGAAAATGCGAAACCAGAAGAACAGAGCTCTGAAGAACAGTCTCGCGCGCATAATGAATGATTCACCCTCAGCTCGCCGGTCGTGGAACGTGCGGTAAAACGATACCTTATTCCGGCCAATAGTGGCCATGGCGTGGCGTTAACGCGGTAGCGCGAGATGAAAACGGAAAACAAGCTGGCAAGCAAGCAAGCAAGCAAAAGAGAACTCAAAAATCTCGTTCCTCCCAAAACCCTCATGGAACAGAACCAGCGGGACGACCGCGGGACCAGACAGACGACAGCCAAAGAGACAACAAGCGACCGACGACGACGGCGATGAATGACTATATCTAAATCACTTTTAAAAGGCACCATTAAAGATAAAGATGGCAGTTAAAAATCATTACTCCCAAGCCGCAGAACGTGCCGAAATTAATTAAAAGAGCGAGAAACGGATCTTTTGGTTTAATTTTTCGGACGGTTTTATATGACTGTTGCAGGGAGAGAGATGCGTCGGCGGGCGGTCGGACATCCCAAAGGGCTTCTGTCGCTCGTATTTTTAAGTGAGATTTAAGGCCGACCTAATCCACCTACATAGGTGGATGATAACTTTTCAACTTTATACCTCTAATCCCATCGTTTTGATTTTAAATATAATTTTCAATAAGTTTATGGATGGCATAAAATTAGTTTGAAAATGTTGTATAGTCATTCCTATGTAAAAAAATATCTTTATCAATAAATCTCAAATATATATTTTTCAATGTGTCAAATTAACTTGTCTTATTAAAATCAATTCAAGCTGTCTGTTTATTTGAAATTCACATCAAACATTCAATCATTTCAGTCACATTCAATAAAAACATTTCATAGAATGAGTTCGATGAACTATTTGAGAAACTCCGCACAGTAGGTGAAATCGGACCCGGAAATCTGAAAATATTTTTTATCGGAAAGATCAGACAATTTTGCATAAGAACGACTATTCGCTGTTAATAGTTTGACATATTTATGGTGATATAGAAATAAAATAAAATAAAATAAAATAAAATGCTTGAAAAATCAGTTTTGTGCTAATTTCCCCAGGCTTACACAGAAAAAAAATCATGGTAATATTACATCTGGGAAGGGGTACATTTTTTATGTCAGAAAAAAGGTGTAATTTTACCTCTGGAAATGTTTAATTTTACCACTTTTCTGTAGTAATGTCACTTTTTCAGTCTAAATTGAGGTAAAATTACATCATAAAAGAGGTAATATTTAACCTTCCAAAATTACAGCTTCCAAAGAAATACCAATACCAAGAATTTTGAAAATTCGTCACTTTTTGTTCACTAAAATGCAAATATCTCGGCTTTGCGATGACTAAAATTGAATGTTAAAAAAAGCAAAATGATCTCCGTAAAATTTACTATAAGTTGAATGCATTAGTATTGGCTGCAAAATTTTTTGGATCGTTTTGGGAGGTGATTTTTGAAAAATTTTGGATAAAAAATACAAATTTTTCTTCATAAAACGCCCTGCCATGCCCAAACACAAGCTTTTATCGACTGTGTCTGTACAGAAATTTGTTCAGGGGACGCGTTACGCGCATTTCTGAAAAATACTCGTAAAATGCACTTTTTTCTTTCAAGCTCCGCGCGCGAGTTATAAACCATTTTTGGGAATTTTTTGTTGTATGAAAACATTGTTCCTGTCATCTTAATCTATCATTCTAGGAGTGAAGATTTGACAACTTTTCATTTTTTTTGGGACGGCCTAGTGCACAGCAACGAAGGAAGTTGTTGTCTTCTTATTCCAAAATTGTCAAACTTACGTACCTACCCAATCCTGTAAAAAACTGTATTTTAAAATTGTCAAACTTTGTTGTAAATTATTTTGTAGACAATAGTTTAGGGGATGAATAAAAAATTATATCCGTAGTTTTAAAGAAACCAAAATGTTTGTTACCAACATCTGGATGCAAAAGCCCTGGTTGATGTGCACGTATAGGCCTGGGTGAAATTGGAATCACTAAAATGACCATAACTCAGCGAAAACTCAACCAATTTGCATACTTCTTTATTAGTTGGACTCGTTAGAATGTCTATTTTCCGAAAATGACCGGCAGAACCCGGAAATGTTCCGGTGGCCGGAGATATTCCGGTGGGTCACTGGGTCAAACAGGGTCAAAAATGGCCATTTTTGGGTCCCGCACTATTTTGTTAATAGAAATCTTGGAAAAAAACACATTTTTTCATGTTACGATCTTTGTTCTACCAACAGACAATACTGACCATTGATTTTGCACCACCGGGGATGTTCCGGATTGAGCGGGCAGGTTCCCTACCCCGAGGGAACCGGTCAAGGGACGGTCAGAAATATAACTATTTCTATCATGGCAATATGGATGTCAAAGTTCATCATTTTCAAAATCAAGCTCATCTATGATCCCTAAAACCACTTTTGGACCGATCTGGCCACTTTGGGACCGGTTCCCGGTACTCCGGTGAAATCCGGAATAAGGCAAATTACGGGATTATTTCTGAACAATTTTTGACTGGGCAATATGGGTGTCAAAGTTCATCATTTTCAAAATTTAGCTCATCCATGATCCCCAGAACCCCTTTTGGATCGATCTGGCCACTTTGGGACCGGTTCCCGGTACTCCGGTGGAACCCGGAATATGGCAAATTACGGGATTATTTCTGAATATTTTTTGGCATAGCAATATGGATGTCAAAGTTCATCATTTTCAAAATCAAGCTCATCCATGATCCCCAAAACCACTTTTGGACCGATTTGGCCACTTTGGGACCGGTTCCCGGTACTCCGGTGAAATCCGGAATAAGGCAAATTACGGGATTTTTTCTGAACAATTTTTGACTGGGCAATATGGGTGTCAAAGTTCATCATTTTCAAAATTTAGCTCATCCATGATCCCCAGAACCCCTTTTGGATCGATCTGGCCACTTTGGGACCGGTTCCCGGTACTCCGGTGGAACCCGGAATATGGCAAATTACGGGATTATTTCTGAATATTTTTTGGCATAGCAATATGGATGTCAAAGTTCATCATTTTCAAAATCAAGCTCATCCATGATCCCCAAAACCACTTTTGGACCGATCTGGCCACTTTGGGACCGGTTCCCGGTACTCCGGTGGAACCCGGAATAAGGCAAATTACGGGATTTTTTCTGAACAATTTTTGACAGGGAAATATGGGTGTCAAAGTTCATCATTTTCAAAATTTAGCTCATCCATGATCCCCAGAACCACTTTTGGATCGATCTGGCCACTTTGGGACCGGTTCCCGGTACTCCGGTGAAATCCGGAATAAGGCAAATTACGGGATTATTTCTGAACAATTTTTGACTGGGCAATATGGGTGTCAAAGTTCATCATTTTCAAAATTTAGCTCATCCATGATCCCCAGAACCACTTTTGGATCGATCTGGCCACTTTGGGACCGGTTCCCGGTACTCCGGTGGAACCCGGAATAAGGCAAATTACGGGATTATTTCTGAACAATTTTTGACTAAGCAATATGGGTGTCAAAGTTCATCATTTTCAAAATTTAGCTCATCCATGATCCCCAAAACCACTTTTGGATCGATCTGGCCACTTTGGGACCGGTTCCCGGTACTCCGGTGGAACCCGGAATAAGGCAAATTACGGGATTATTTCTGAACAATTTTTGACAGGGAAATATGGGTGTCAAAGTTCATCATTTTCAAAATTTAGCTCATCCATGATCCCCAGTACCACTTTTGGATCGATCTGGCCACTTTGGGACCGGTTCCCGGTACTCCGGTGAAATCCGGAATAAGGCAAATTACGGGATTATTTCTGAACAATTTTTGACTGGGCAATATGGGTGTCAAAGTTCATCATTTTCAAAATTTAGCTCATCCATGATCCCCAGAACCACTTTTGGATCGATCTGGCCACTTTGGGACCGGTTCCCGGTACTCCGGTGGAACCCGGAATATGGCAAATTACGGGATTATTTCTGAATATTTTTTGGCATAGCAATATGGATGTCAAAGTTCATCATTTTCAAAATCAAGCTCATCCATGATCCCCAGAACCACTTTTGGATCGATCTGGCCACTTTGGGACCGGTTCCCGGTACTCCGGTGAAATCCGGAATAAGGCAAATTACGGGATTATTTCTGAACAATTTTTGACTGGGCAATATGGGTGTCAAAGTTCATCATTTTCAAAATTTAGCTCATCCATGATCCCCAGAACCACTTTTGGATCGATCTGGCCACTTTGGGACCGGTTCCCGGTACTCCGGTGGAACCCGGAATATGGCAAATTACGGGATTATTTCTGAACAATTTTTGACAGGGAAATATGGGTGTCAAAGTTCATCATTTTCAAAATCAAGCTCATCCATGATCCCCAAAACCACTTTTGGACCAATCTGGCCACTTTGGGACCGGTTCCCGGTACTCCTGTAGAACCCGGAATAAGGCAAATTACGGGATTATTTCTGAACAATTTTTGACTGGGCAATATGGAAGTCAAAGTTCATCATTTTCAAAATCAAGCTCATCCATGATCCCCAAAACCACTTTTGGACCGATCTGGCCACTTTGGGACCGGTTCCCGGTACTCCGGTGGAACCCGGAATAAGGCAAATTACGGGATTATTTCTGAACAATTTTTGACTAAGCAATATGGGTGTCAAAGTTCATCATTTTCAAAATTTAGCTCATCCATGATCCCCAGAACCACTTTTGGATCGATCTGGCCACTTTGGGACCGGTTCCCGGTACTCCGGAGAAACCCGGAATAAGGCAAATTACGGGATTATTTCTGAACAATTTTTGACTAAGCAATATGGGTGTCAAAGTTCATCATTTTCAAAATTTAGCTCATCCATGATCCCCAGAACCACTTTTGGATCGATCTGGCCACTTTGGGACCGGTTCCCGGTACTCCGGTGGAACCCGGAATAAGGCAAATTACGGGATTATTTCTGAATAATTTTTCACAGGCAATATGGGTGTCAAAGTTCATTATTTTCAAAACAAAGCTCATCCATGATCCCCAGAACCACTTTTGGACCGATCTGGCCACTTCGGGACCGGTTCCCGGTACTCCGGTGGAACTCGAATATGGCAATTATTCAGAAATAATCCCGTAAATTGCCATATTCCGAGTTCCACCGGAGTACCGGGAACCGGTCCCAAAGTGGCCAGATCGGTCCAAAAGTGGTTCTGGGGATCATGGATGAGCTTGATTTTGAAAATGATGAACTTTGACATCCATATTGCTATGCCAAAAAATATTCAGAAATAATCCCGTAATTTGCCATATTCCGGGTTCTACCGGAGTACCGGGAACCGGTCCCAAAGTGGCCAGATCGATCCAAAAGTGGTTCTGGGGATCATGGATGAGCTAAATTTTGAAAATGATGAACTTTGACACCCATATTGCCCAGTCAAAAATTGTTCAGAAATAATCCCGTAATTTGCCTTATTCCGGATTTCACCGGAGTACCGGGAACCGGTCCCAAAGTGGCCAGATCGATCCAAAAGGGGTTCTGGGGATCATGGATGAGCTAAATTTTGAAAATGATGAACTTTGACACCCATATTGCTTAGTCAAAAATTGTTCAGAAATAATCCCGTAATTTGCCTTATTCCGGGTTCCACCGGAGTACCGGGAACCGGTCCCAAAGTGGCCAGATCGGTCCAAAAGTGGTTTTGGGGATCATGGATGAGCTTGATTTTGAAAATGATGAACTTTGACATCCATATTGCTATGCCAAAAAATATTCAGAAATAATCCCGTAATTTGCCATATTCCGGGTTCCACCGGAGTACCGGGAACCGGTCCCAAAGTGGCCAGATCGATCCAAAAGTGGTTCTGGGGATCATGGATGAGCTAAATTTTGAAAATGATGAACTTTGACACCCATATTGCCCAGTCAAAAATTGTTCAGAAATAATCCCGTAATTTGCCTTATTCCGGATTTCACCGGAGTACCGGGAACCGGTCCCAAAGTGGCCAGATCGATCCAAAAGTGGTTCTGGGGATCATGGATGAGCTAAATTTTGAAAATGATGAACTTTGACACCCATATTGCCCAGTCAAAAATTGTTCAGAAATAATCCCGTAATTTGCCTTATTCCGGATTTCACCGGAGTACCGGGAACCGGTCCCAAAGTGGCCAGATCGATCCAAAAGTGGTTCTGGGGATCATGGATGAGCTAAATTTTGAAAATGATGAACTTTGACACCCATATTGCCCAGTCAAAAATTGTTCAGAAATAATCCCGTAATTTGCCTTATTCCGGATTTCACCGGAGTACCGGGAACCGGTCCCAAAGTGGCCAGATCGATCCAAAAGGGGTTCTGGGGATCATGGATGAGCTAAATTTTGAAAATGATGAACTTTGACACCCATATTGCTTAGTCAAAAATTGTTCAGAAATAATCCCGTAATTTGCCTTATTCCGGGTTCCACCGGAGTACCGGGAACCGGTCCCAAAGTGGCCAGATCGGTCCAAAAGTGGTTTTGGGGATCATGGATGAGCTTGATTTTGAAAATGATGAACTTTGACATCCATATTGCTATGCCAAAAAATATTCAGAAATAATCCCGTAATTTGCCATATTCCGGGTTCCACCGGAGTACCGGGAACCGGTCCCAAAGTGGCCAGATCGATCCAAAAGTGGTTCTGGGGATCATGGATGAGCTAAATTTTGAAAATGATGAACTTTGACACCCATATTGCCCAGTCAAAAATTGTTCAGAAATAATCCCGTAATTTGCCTTATTCCGGATTTCACCGGAGTACCGGGAACCGGTCCCAAAGTGGCCAGATCGATCCAAAAGTGGTTCTGGGGATCATGGATGAGCTAAATTTTGAAAATGATGAACTTTGACACCCATATTTCCCTGTCAAAAATTGTTCAGAAAAAATCCCGTAATTTGCCTTATTCCGGGTTCCACCGGAGTACCGGGAACCGGTCCCAAAGTGGCCAGATCGGTCCAAAAGTGGTTTTGGGGATCATGGATGAGCTTGATTTTGAAAATGATGAACTTTGACATCCATATTGCCCAGTCAAAAATTGTTCAGAAATAATCCCGTAATTTGCCTTATTCCGGATTTCACCGGAGTACCGGGAACCGGTCCCAAAGTGGCCAGATCGATCCAAAAGTGGTTCTGGGGATCATGGATGAGCTAAATTTTGAAAATGATGAACTTTGACACCCATATTGCCCAGTCAAAAATTGTTCAGAAATAATCCCGTAATTTGCCTTATTCCGGATTTCACCGGAGTACCGGGAACCGGTCCCAAAGTGGCCAGATCGGTCCAAAAGTGGTTTTAGGGATCATAGATGAGCTTGATTTTGAAAATGATGAACTTTGACATCCATATTGCCATGATAGAAATAGTTATATTTCTGACCGTCCCTTGACCGGTTCCCTCGGGGTAGGGAACCTGCCCGCTCAATCCGGAACATCCCCGGTGGTGCAAAATCAATGGTCAGTATTGTCTGTTGGTAGAACAAAGATCGTAACATGAAAAAATGTGTTTTTTCCAAGATTTCTATTAACAAAATAGTGCGGGACCCAAAAATGGCCATTTTTGACCCTGTTTGACCCAGTGACCCACCGGAATATCTCCGGCCACCGGAACATTTCCGGGTTCTGCAGGTCATTTTCGGAAAATAGACATTCTAACGAGTCCAACTAATAAAGAAGTATGCAAATTGGTTGAGTTTTCGCTGAGTTATGGCCATTTTAGTGATTCCAATTTCACCCAGGCCTATACGGAAAAATCAACTTAAAGTTTTTGTTTTGTGTCGTTATTTATCATATTGCAAAAATGCCATATTGCATAAATGAAAAAATATATATTAGTTTTTTTTTAATTTCGAAAAATCTAATAACAAGTTCAACAACAAGTTTGTGCAACTATTGAAAAATCACTCAGTGCAAATGAAGATTCGTAAACATTTTAAACTGTAATTTCGAATCCCAAAAAGGCTCAAGAAACGAGATTGAGGGAAAAACATCAAAATGAAGAAATAGTTCCTCAAAATAATGAGGTTCCTTAAATTTACGTTTCATTGGATTAGTACGATTTAATTGTATCTCAATTCATTAAAAAGATACGTATTTTTTTAACTTCTCTTTTTAAGTAATTGACACTATAGGCTTCTTAAAAAAAATCCCGGGTCCCGGGAATTCCCGGGAAATGGCAAAACTCAACTCTCGATTCCCGGGAAATTGAAAATCTGGATAGTCGTCACCATCTACCCAAAACCGTTTGTAAAGGAGGCCGAAAACACAACTTCCGAAAGGTTAGTCCTGGTTGGAATTGTATAATCTTCTTAATGATGAATTGAAAAAAAAACAAATTATACTCACACTTCTTTTTTTCGCAAAGTATTGTTTTATTCGTCAAACCTATTTTTTTTTTGAAAACTAATGATTGCATATCAATTGTACGGATGCAAAATTCACTTTCCAATGGGGTTTTCATTGATAAGTTGAAATTCTTGCTCAATTATTTTTTTTAAATATATTTGCATCAGCCTAAGGTTATTAAAATCATGCAAATGTTGTAAATCTGTATTTGTATCGACCTTAGATCTTAGTAAACAAACCAAGTGATCATATTTTGTAGTACCCAGGGAGATTTATTCTATTGCATTTAATCCGATGAAATTTAATAAACATATTTCTAGGAATACAGCATCAGCCATCATCTTGAATCAAAACAAAAAGGGGTTCCCCCCAGAGCCACCCTGGCTGGTGTGATGATTTGAAAGGATAATGCTCATAATCCGGATTACGCGCCCAGCAGCCGGATGTGGGCCGTCTCGGCTCGTCACCCATGCGCTAAAGTGACACAAACTCGAAGAGTCATGAACAGTGAATTATTTTTTTATTTTGAAAAGTGCCAATTAAAGTCACTCGGGAAAAAGTTGAACAAATTTCTTCAACGTTATTTACTTATGCTCCGTCGGTGGAACGTTCCTTTAGAGCAGAATCGCGCTTCGCGAACGCCACTTTGGAATGTAATTATTAACTTTATACACGAGAGCAGCCCAAAAATAGTACACTCCAACCAGCTAGCAGCTAGCGTGGTTGACATAGAAAAAGAGACGAGACAGTGGTGCTGAATTCAAAAGGGCATCAAAAATTTACAAATTTTAACGAAATTTAGTTCGGCTAAAGCTCACACGTGTGAGCGGTGGCGCTGTTTTGACATTGCTATCTGTTATTACCAGCTTCGACAAAAGTCCCTTACCATTCTCAACAAATTTGTGAAATGATGAACGAAATGGCTCATCAATCAACATTCACAAACCATGTCGATCAATAGTTTTAGTGAAACAATATTGAAATGCCAGATGTGACATCTGCAGTCATCCACTAAACGATGAAGACGTGAGAACGACTAAAGTGTCTGAATGATTTGTGTTTCGACTATCGCTCGCCAGATTGCGCTAGCGTTGTAGTGTTAACGATGAATTTCAAACATAAAAACAAATCGCGTCCGCTTGTCTCTGACGGAAGTGTGTAGGTTTTGCGCGAAACATCTTAATTTGATTTTCGGAACGCATGAAACAGCAAACTTTTGATGGCCATAAACATCTACTTCGCACATTCTCGTGAATGGAGCGACGTTGAGCCTCGTCAGAATGGCTTGTCTAATTTTACATCTTTAGGGCCTCTTTTGTCGGGACGGGAACCTGGCAGGGTCTTTTGCCGTGTCACGCCTATGCCGAAGCCGTCATCGTCCTCTAGGGCAACTTTGTAGTAAACGGCCCCCTTTGAACGGGTATGGCACACGACGGAGGCGGCGGTGGCGATGATGGGTTCATTGGACCGAAACATTTTGCTTTGGCCAAGGGCTGTTTGGGGGTGATTTTTTTATCCTTTGATGTGAAAACAAAAACCTGTTGATTTAATGGTGATGCTGGAAGCTATCAATAAAGGATGTATCAACATATTTAAATTTGCATACATTATTTTGATATAATAAAAAAACAGGTTGAAAACTTGAACGATATTGCCATACTTTTCAAGATCCATTTAATTTAATTAAAAAAGTCATATACACTAAACCTCTCGTGGTTGGTTCCTTTTTCATTAGACCCTTTTTAGTTTGTACCCCGTAGATTTGACAATGTTAAGCTGAAAAGTGACGAACTGTCACTTTTTATTTATATAATCTATCAAACAAATCGTTTGAGCATGTAAAGATAATAAAAATGATTTTGGTTTCATTTTAAAATACTCAATTCAATCATTATTATTTTGGATTTTCCAATAACTGCATAAGAGCTTTATTAATTTTCCTGGAATATAGATTTTTTATGTGCTGAAAAGATATTTTACATGGAATCAACTGATGGAAGAGTTGAATATATTTTCCCCAGGATACAATCGTTCAATTCATCCTTATTGGTTTGCAAAAACAAACATGTTTAACGATGAAATCGCCATAATTAAATAGAATCAATGGTTTTTGATGATTGCGTTTAAACAATAGTTGATTAATTCACATCCATGTTTATTAAAAAAAAAACATATTTTTTTAAACAATCACAATGTTGTACTTAACATTTCTAATTGAATTTTCCACACTGATATCAATTGTTTTTTAGCACGCAACAATGTCAAAAAGTAATCATGAAAAGTGTAAACATTGATGTTACAACAATGCCATATCAGTGCCATGAAAAAAAATATTTCCAACATCGTTCTGCGGAATGCGAAAGCCCTGCGAGGAGGGTAGAATTAAATCCATAAATCAGAAATAATTAATACAGCACGCACTCGAACAAAGCAAATGATGCAAGTATTTATTTTTCAATATTGTGCATTATTTTTTCCCCATCAAAATGACATCCGTCATACGTGCCGCAGGAAATCTACCTCTGCTGCTGCTGCTGCTTGCTTTCTGGCCAGGTCGTTATAATGCGAAACGTGCCTGGTCTGGGTGCAGTGAATAGAGGTACATATGCAAACACAGTGTGAAGAGCATAGATGCACTGTAAAAAAAAATATTTTCGAAGGAAAAGTTTAATGATTGGTTGAAATCAAATCATTTGATCAACTTCTTTTAAACAAAATGTATTTTTTGTAAGTTGTTTAATCTATTCTTTATCAACTGTGCAATAAGTACACAGGTTATATCAAACACAGCAGCAGCAATGCAATCACTAAACTCTCACGGTCGCTAAAAACAAATCAAACCAAGTATTTGCTTATTTAATTAACCTTTAAGCTAGGAATCACCATATCATGGTGATTTGCCCAGTATTTTCTGTTACTCAGCATTTCTGAAAACAGCAGCTGACCAAAATCAAAACCACCAACCAAAAATGTCTAACAACAGAAAACCTAGCGAATTTTTTCGCTGTTTTCAGGAAGTTCTCTACTTCTCTGGAAAAAATGACAGTTGCCATTTTCACCTCTCATATCTTATAAGAGTGAACGAATATGAACCACCCTAGGTCATCTAAGACCACCCTAGTTGCTGTAAAAACCAGGTTCGACCACGTTTGTCCACAAACCAATTTTACCTGCATTTGAGCTCACTAAGAGCAGTTTTGATACTGATTAATGCGATATTCATGTAAATTTTCTCATAGAGCATGGTACAAAATCTCATAAAATGACCATTTTTAAATCGCTGTAACTTGGGTTTAAGAAAAACCCTTTTGAGATGTTATATTCATATTAAAGAAGAAGTTTTGAGCTTTCAGATGCACCGTGGAGCGTATTTTTTGTGTCCCCCTCGAAAAGATACAAACATTTGAAAAAGGCCTATTAAAAACTTTAAAAACGCTGTAACTTTTTACCAAAATGACCTAGCGACTTCGTTGACATTTCAAAAGACGCGTATTTTTATGCTCTAAATATGTCCCGAAGACACCAAAATTGCCAAAAATAATACAAAAAAGATACGCAATAAAAACACTTTTTTGATGGGCCACCCTACTGCTTTTCATATAAAATGCTGTAGAATGATCAGATTAAGAGATAGAGATTTGGTGTCTTCGACAAAGTTGTTTGAAATAGCTAGTACTACAATACTGTTGAAGAAAGTATACCTCTATCTCATCTAGAAGCGAAGATAGTTTTTGAAAATATTAGAAATTTTTGGACCACCCTAATATCGTTTTGACCAAAAGATGTAGAATTTCATTTTTAACAAATGCTTCTTAGACACCGAAGCTCGAAAATGCATCCCTGAAGCGGAAATAAATTATTCCTGCTAAATTTGCGTTTCCGACCACTGTGCAGAGGTTATTAACGTAACAAAACAAGCTTTTGAATTGAGTGAAACAAAGAAGCAAAATTTGTGTAGTTAAGTGGAATTAATCACTCAATTGAAATTTAATTATTTGCTGGATTATCAAAAAAGTCAACTATTCCAACGCTTAAGTAAACAAAACCAATAGTACGAAGGGGAATTCGTTTACAAACTTGTAAAAACAATCAGAATAATGTTTTGAAAACTTTACCAACCAAGTTTCACTCGTTGAGAAACTTCAATGTTACTTGTAAAATCATCCAATTCTCCAGATATTTATTTTGTTTTCGTTTGTTGCACAGCCTCCAGGCCAACTGATTTTTCGCGAATCTACCAAAACGATCTTCTCCGTCATTTTTTTTTTATTTCATTTATTTCATTTTTTAAGCATTACTTGTGTGAAGTAACAATCTTAAGCTGAGATGAGGACTACCTTTCAACAGCTGATTAATTCAAAGTTGGGAACAAAGTTTGCGTGTGTTATAAGAATCGAGTAAATCCACTGAAGAAAAAAAAATACAAAATAAACTTCAAGTAGAATCTTCCGGTTCATATTGGCAGATCGAAACAAAAATATCTTCTGGTTGATTTTGGAAATCTGCAGCTTTTTCTGATCTAGCAAAAAATCGCTGATTCTAGTGAAATTGATCCTCAAACAGATTTTTTTTACTGAACCAGTATTTTTTTGTACTGGTTCGATCAATTTTGACCGGTTTCCAAACCAGCGGAAAAGTAGCGATTCCTGGTAATTTTTCTGAAAGCTGAGAATATAGCGCCTTTTATCGCTAGTTTTAGCGTTCTTTCCGCTGTCAATTTTAAATTATATTTTCCACTTTTCTTCTAAAAAATAACTGATGACCTTATTACTAGGCTTAGTGATTTTTCACGCTCGAAAATCGCAAATTTCACGGGGACCTCAATTTCAAAACACCAAATTTCACGCAAATTTCGCGGAACGTAAAAAATGTTAAAATAACTCTGAAAATCCTATGTTAAAATCACAGAAACTACTTTTTATGCTAATATCTTCAATAAACTAAAAAAAACACTAAATTTGAAAAATCTCCTAATTTTCATAAAAGTTTCCACCTGGTTTATAGATGGGCTCTATATATATTTTGAAGCAAAATGTAGGGCACGTGTATACTCATTTACTGAACTGCTTTTTTAATATGCGAGAAATATATCACACTAAAAAATGATTAATATTACATTGAACGGAATTGCCAATATGACGTAATTATTAATCATGATAATCAGTTTTCGATGTAAAATTGCGTGTGTTTTGCTCCGAAATTGCTAAATTTCAAAGAAAATCCAACCCACCTAAGAACACCTAATAATAAAGCAATATCAACTTAATATTACATCTTATAAGATGCACATAGCTGGAGCGTGTTTTTTGATGTAATATTCTGTGTGATTTGCCTCAATTTCCCGTGCTCTTGATGCTTCTCTCTTGACCGTGCAACGTGACGGCCGCTATGTTGATTGTTGTGTTTGCGGTGATTGCAGAATTGTAGGCCACCGTTTGTCTTGATTTTGTTTGATTTGGCCGGGAATTCCATCAGTTTTCAATTGAGCAGACATAATTAACGATGGCAAAGGTAGGTGGGAGTATTGTGTGCAAAATATCCAGGAATATAACAAGTGATCTTTTTTGTTTCAGGCCATTTTATCAACAAAAAAAAAAGTTGAATAACCTGTTGGACGGTGAAATGTTCCAGATCAGTATGACTCACGACCACTTTTTGTAGCGCCTAGAACCGTGGTATTCTACGAGATTTGGCCAAGACCCAAGAGATGCGGAAGTGAACGGTTGCTGGTGCCACCGTACACGTTTAAAGTGGCCATGTCGATTGACTCCTGAAATCCGTGACAAGCTCGAAGAATCGTGACATTCCAAGGTGGAGAAACCTCTTGACCACGTAAAGATCCGGAACCAGAAGCAGCATGGAAATAACGGTGTGGCCAAATTGCTTTACTTCGTTTGCTGAAGATGGCCAGTTTCGGGGTTTTCAAGCCGTCAAGGAAGTGAGTTCATCGGAACCGGAACCGGAGAGCTAGAATGAACCAGGCCAAGTGCCAAGTGTCGCGAAAATCATGAAAAATATTCGTTTTGTTTTGATAATGTTCAAATAAATGATTAATTTCAGTATCCATGTATTTTCTCTTACTTATAATGATAATGCAATTCCAATAGGAATGGTTTCCAACCAAAATTACGTTTAGTGTAATTTTACACGACCATATCGACTGATGGTTGGCTCATGTAATATTCAAATCAGATGTAATTTTCTGTCTTATATGACGCTCCAGTTATGTGCATTGAAAAGACAGAAAATTACACGATTTTTTCGAAGTGTGATAGCTAAAAAGTTTTCGCTTATTTATTTCTGTTATATCATTTTATATTTTATTGAAATTCATATCAAAGCAAGATTTAACAATCTTGTCAAGCCAAATGAGTTAAAATAAATTGAATTTCCTGCGACATTTAGCCCATTAAACATATTTTTAAAGTTTTTAGCTCACTTTTCAAAAACTCAACTTGAAATCAATTTGCAAAAATGATATATTTTTAAAAAAAATCGAAATTTTTATTCTAAATGAGAAAAGAAAGCAAAAAAAAGTATTTTTTAACTTTCATGGGAATAATCCACCCACGTAATCAAATATCGTTAAACTTAAACAGGACTCAGAAAAAAAATCATATGTTTCAATATGTGATTAAATTAAATTAAAATTTAATTAAATAGTCTTTATGGATGAATTGTTTATTAAGTTGTTGCTTAAAAATTTTTTTTGAGAAAATTGATAAAAATTAAGAATTTCACGCCGTCCACGAAATTGTCAAAAATCACTTTTTCTATGGTAGTAATTAAACCAGGGTGTTCACTCGCTTAATTCTACAGTAGTTCATAAAATTATTTTTATTCCTTTTTGAGTTTGATGAATTATTTCGAGAAAAATCGTTACATTTTCACACAAACATAAAATTTCACGGGATTTCACGAATAAAGCCAAATTTCGCGGATTTCACGCTGTCCGCAAAATCGTGAAATTTCACTAACCCTACTTATTACCGTCATTTTACCCATTAAAAATGAGAACACACGAAGAATTTGAAGAACAAAAATCTTGTGGATACCATGGAGATTTTCCCTCAACATCTTAAAAAATGGAGCATCAACAATACTTGTATAAATTTCGAGGCAAATTTTGAATTTTTGGACCACCAAAAAAAATTTTTGTTTTGAATTTTATACCTTTTTTCCGATCTGTAATATATATTTACACATATCTTGCAACTTTGTGACAGTTGCAAAACTGTGGTGATGCATTTTGTAACAATTTTTTATTATTATTTTTTTCATAAGGCTGGTACAAATTTTATTTAAAGTTTTTGTCCCCCCCTTCAAAGTTGGCCCGAAAAATCAGAGGGCAAAAAAATATTTTTTCAAAAAACTTCAATATTTTTATGAAAATTTAAGTGCAATTAGTTAAAATCAATTTAAAATGAATTCCCCTGCGTTTAGAATCATTTTTAGCATGTTTGGGTTAATTTAAAAATCCTTTGATTTTTTGAAAATGTTCGATGTCTACTATCGCTAAAGTTTTTTTTTCGCTAAAACTTTTGTTTTCGTCAAATTTTACATTTTTTGAAAACTTTTATTGCAAAACAACTGAACTAGTGTAAAATACATTTTAAAACACTTTTTCCATGCAAATTTTGAAACTATGGCATGTTATTTTAATATTTATATTTTTTTATTTTTTTGCCCCCCCCCCCCTCGACTCCGGCCAGAGCCGAGGGACAAAAACTTTTAAAAATATTTGCATCGGCCTAAGTGGGCTTGAAATTTTTAATTTTAATCTACTAGAACCGTTGCGGCCCGGATAAAATGGCTTGCCGAGCCAAACGTTGGGCACATTGCTTAAAAATTGGACACTGTTTGTTTAATTGAACGGATCAATGAATCTTCATTGCAACAGTTACTACAGGTGTAACGGGCAATCAACGACTCAATCCGCCTAATATGGGGTCGCTGATCTCAAATTGATATTATGAATAACAAAAAATAAAAATTCGACTATCCGACATTCGAATCCTCCGGATAGTTATTTAAACTTCAGATAATCGAGGCTTCGGAAACACGAAACACTGGCTTTGTTAAGGTGATATCATGGAACAATTTAACGAAGCATATAAATTCTTCGCAATCACATAATTTCAAAACAATTAATTATGACTTTTCATTGTTATCCCGAACATCATTTTCTCGTTAGCTGCCTTTAAAAGTGGGTGAAATTAATGCCGACAAAGCCTCCCAAAAACACGTGCCGCAAACGCAAACCCCCACACACTCAATGTCCAAAACCCCACGCACCATCATTCTGTCTACGCTGTATGCTA
Organism: Culex pipiens pallens; assembly: GCF_016801865.2. Taxonomy (NCBI): domain Eukaryota; kingdom Metazoa; phylum Arthropoda; class Insecta; order Diptera; family Culicidae; genus Culex; species Culex pipiens. The sequence continues at coordinate 123,126,171 of NC_068938.1, forward strand.
ATATGAATTTTTCAAACTTCCCAAAAAAACTCTCTCTTCATCGCGAACAAACATCATTTTTCTTTCTCGGTGCTTTCTTTTTGCCCTTCACCCTCAACACCTCAAAGCCACCGACGACCGACGACTCAGCAGCAGCAGCAGCACCAGCACGGGAATAACCCATTAAACCGCATAAGCGTGTAAAAGATTGACTTTTCTGTTGACACATACCACAATTTGAGAAGGAGGGGGGAAGGGGGAAGGCAAAATTGCAGCAGCAGCTTTTGAGCAAATACTTCAACACTTGCTCACCCGCCCCCCACTGTGAAAAAAACCGCTCCAGGTGGTGGCTCGTGAAATATTCAAAACATTATTTGTTTGTTGGTATTTTCACCGAGGGTAAATAACACGCTAATAAAACTCTGTTATGCTCTGCTGGGTGGAGGCGACCAAGTTACGGTCCCAAGGAGGCTTACCACACACACTCACACAAACCATCAAAAAGCGTTTTTAATTTCCTGCGTCCTTTAGCACGAGGACCCCCTCCCACAAGTTGGTCACCCACCACCAAGGACTCACTAATTTAGTCCGAAACAAAAATCGACCACCGAATCCACTGCCGATAAAAGCTTTCGTGCAGAAGAAGGGGGGGACTACTTAATCCGTTTCAGCACCGATTGTACGGTATACTTTGTAGAGAACAAAAACAATGATTTCACTCACCCCCACGCACGAACTCCCTCAACACCGGGGGAAAAGTTTTCCTTCCCAAAGCTTGCGAAAAATCCTCACGCCAACGCTTCACAGTCACTGTCGTCACACACTGACTGACGCACGCAAACACGCGAGAGAGCGCGCGCCAAAAAAAGAATCCTAGAGCACGTTGAACTTGGAAAAGTTTCCAAAAGTCCGAAAAGTCACCCCAGTAGGCCACACACTATCCTCAACAAGTAGTACAACGCGCCGCGGTAGAACACTCGGGAGAAAAAAATGCGCGCGCGCTCGATCAATCGACCGTCGTAGTAGGCCAAGAAAGGGTCCAAGACACGACCGCACGGGACCACGCACCAACCAACAATGCGAACCTCAACGCAGCATACTTGGATTGCTGGATGGACACACAGCATTCTTGCGAGCAGCGTTGCATCCGTCGTCGCACATAAAAGCTCACCGGCTGTGGTCCTGTGGAGAGCATAACCGCTCATTCTTCTCTCTCGCGTGAGCAATGGTGAGAGAGACTGACCCTCGGCGAGGGCGTTCGGACATTGCACCGCACTGGATTACACCGCAACGACTTCAGGACAAGGAGGTAAACAGAGAGCAACATGCTCTTTTTTTTGAGAGAGCAAGAGTGCGAGCATAATGATCGGAGCGCACGTGAGGAGAGCGGTTGCACATCTTGCGTTTTAGGTTATGTCGGCATACCGGAGTTTGGCTGCTGCTGGTGATGCAGACAAATTGTGTGTGTTCCCCACACCGAGTGGGTTGCCCAGCATGGTAGCGACCGGCGGTTCTTTGCCCGATATCGGACTGTGCCGCATGATGCAATCATAGCGCACAGCGGGAGTGAAAGTATCCACCAGATTCGACCCGGGTCTGGAGGGGGAGGGTAGGAGGAGGTTGGGTCGGAGGATTCTCGGCTGAAATAATGGATCGGAAATATCCTGCTAGGAAGAAACGGATGATGGAGAACTTTAATTGCGAGTGAAGTGCCATGCTGCTCCATTCAATAGGAAATGTAAAAGTGTGATAAAACACTTCTGGAGCAACATTTGAAAGGGGCGGTACGACATTGCTCTTACGGCCTTTCATAACACGCGTTTAACTGGGACAAAAGGCCGTAGAGCAATGTCGTAACACCCCTTTCAAATGTTGCTCCAGAACTTAACGTACTGGTAATAAACATCTTCACGCATCCTTACGTTGCAAGACCTTAACATGTTGAGATATCAGAGTCGAATAAAAACAATACCTCAACCCTAACTGTCACCAATCTTCTGAACAAATCCATTAAATTCAGAAACGTGCATAGCTTTGATATAGGTAATTCCTTAAAAAGTGATCATAAAAAGTACAACCCGAAATTGTCACTTCTGTTTTCATTTCCAAACCAAGCATGAATCTAAGTTTATACTTCCGTCTGGCAATCATTAAATAAGCACCACTCCAAAAAAGGAACTGGTTTAGTGCTTGCCAAATTAAAAAAAGTTCCGGCAATTCAAGTCGTCACCCACAAATGAACCATAAGCAACTTTAAAAATCCTCGAGACACCTTAGTATAGATCTAGGCTGTGACTAACCTTTTTTGTATCCAATGCATTTTGGAATGCCAAATGCCTCTTAGTTTTGCTTGGTTCAAGTACCTAATAGTTTTTTTTTCAAGGCTTCAAAGAAAAAAAATGCCAAAAAATAGCCAAAACCACTGTTTTTTCATCATTTCGTCACCGTCGTGCTAACTTGTCGTACGTGCATTTTAGGCCAAATTGAGTTAAGAACGCCATTTTGTGCAGCTCACATTGCCTCAACTTTTGACCTTCTCAGATCCTCAAAATTCGATTTCAATCCTGAGATATTCAACGAAATCCGAAAAAACTCCGTGGATTTTTGTCACTTGACATATGAAAGAAGTTTCAATCTTGTCGTGCTATCTTGTCACTCCCTGAAAATTGTTGTAAGTTGCGTGCTTTCGTTTTTGTTTATTCAAGGTCAAACATTAAAACGCGTTTTTTCTCGGAACGTCGAAATGGCGGGTGCAACAAGATAGCACGACGACGTCGATTTGTATTTTGAAATTCGCTGTAACTTCACAAGGATTGGACTTAGGACAATGATCAATATTGATAATTTTATGCGTTCGGTTTTTAAAAATGTTGACGTCAAGAGCACTTTAAAATGTTATAGTAAATGATTTTTGTATTTTTTTTAGGAGAGTTGCTACATCATACCGAGTCACGTAGCCCAGTGGTAACGCTTCCACCTCTCAAGTGGTAGATCGGGGTTCAAATCTCGGCTCGGACCAACATAACTGCACCCAAAGTTATGAACGAGGGGATAGTACTCACGAAAAGAAACGAGAGGAAAGTGCTATTTTGCGAGAGTATAGTCCTCTCACGTGTTCATTCGTTCATTGGAACAGTTCATCCTATTGAGTGGCTTATATGGACACATGACCGCCACTTAGTGGTGGCCCATACGGCAAAGGCACGGTTCAATATGCCGAAGATAATAGGTTCGAGTCTCGGTACCGGTACTTTTTTTATAGATGAACTTTTTTTGAAGATGAACCCATGAGTAAAGTACTCTCGGTTATTTCGGGATTTAACCTTAACATGTTAACATTAAGTTGATTCTGTTACTGAATCCGCTGTGTAAATGCCGGCCCCGATACTCTTCATGGGTGTTTTCATCAGGAACAGGGAAAGATTTACTTTTACTACATCCTACAAGCCCGCCTTTGTGCATCTAGCAGATGCGGCGAATGAAGCTAATGTAGGTAATCTCAAATACTCAAAACTTCTAAATTCGATATCTCTGGAACGAAACATATTCATTTCTGTCGATAAGTGATTCTTATTTAAATTGTCCGGGGAATACGATGGTGAGGTCAAATACGGCCGTTTAAAGTTTTCAATTGCGTAATACAGGTAGAAAAAATAAATTAAATAAAAAAAAAATTGATCACGGAAATGTATTCTACAAAATTGAGTCTAAGACCGACCATCTAAGATTTGTGGTTCGCTCCAAAATCGCCAAAAAGTCGATTTTTTGGGGAGGTACAAAAATGGAGGGGGTGGTCCAATTTGGATGAAATTCAGGATTCTTGCATGTTTTGATAGTACCAACAGCCCTGCCAAATTTGAGCAGGATCGGAGAAGGTAATTTTCAAATGCTGTTCCGCTTCAGATGGAATGATCCATATGCAAAAAACAGCAAGCTAAGAAAAACGCATTTGAACACATAAGGCTACGTGTTAAGTAGTGCGTCCATCCCGGGAATTCCCGGGACAAAAATTCCGGGATTTTCCCAAAACCGGGAATTCCCAAATCCCGGGAATTTTCATAATTTGTCCCGGGAATCCCCGAAATTGAAAAAAAAACAAATTTTGGTCTGGAAATTCTGATTTACATAGTAATCAATACGGATTTTGAAGCATTAAAATTTGTATTTGGCATATATCAGCTTTAATTTGGCTTATTAGGGATTTTTTTTTTTAAATTTTAGTTCAGAGATCCACAAAATGCCTGTCGCTTTCAATATTTTCTATTGAATTTTAAGTGTTTTTTTTTTTTGAAGACTGGGTATAATATTTATAATTTAGAATTTGAAAAAATATCATCTTAAATTATTTTTCATCAAACACCGGATTTGGGGCAAATCACGACAAATGTAACGAATTAAGACAGCTATTTAAGCTGCATCGTGTTTTGAATAACTTCGGTTAAAAAAGGAACAGCACAAAACAATTAGTACACCGATTTCCAAATTTATTGCTCTGAAATCTCCTGTACCTTTTCAGCCTGTAGTCCTGAATTTCCTCTGGTTTTTTCAAGCTTTTATGGCATATAGCAAAACATATAATATATAAATGAATTATGTTTATAAAACACTTATTTAATTTGAATCACATTGATATTGAAATTGGTTGATTTTTAAAAACACAAAAAAATCCATTTCCAACGTCTTCTAAGTAGCGTGGTTCACGGATATATGAAAAAGACAAAAGTGTTTAATTTCGTTTGCATCAACCGGAATTTTGAAGTACTATGACCCAAAAAGCTAGCCTGAAAATTTTAGCTTATTTGGTTATGGTTTAGTTGCTCCAGTTTTGATATGAAGTTAGAATGGAATTTCAATAAATTTAATTGATTTATTTTTCACTTTTTAACTCTTCTTCTAGAAAGTTTTCCTCAACCCAACAAAACTTTATCATGTAAGAGTTTTCTTATAGGTTTTGATTCGGGGAACAACTTTGTAGAACATCGCAAAGCGCTAGGAAATGATCGCGAAAAGATACAGATTAATTTTTTTAGCATATTTTGAAATTTTGCCGAAAAAAGTAAACTCTAAAAAACATCCTGTATCTTTCCAGGATCAATTCTTAGCACTTTGCGATGTTCTACAAAGTAGTTCCCCGGATCAAAACCTATAAGAAACCTATGAATAGGAAAATTTGATAGGGTTTTGGGAAATTTTCTATAAGAACATGTAAAAAGTTACAATTCTCCATATTAAATTGAATCAAGTTCCATACTAACTTCAGATCAAAACTGGAGCAACTAAACCTTAACCAAATGAGCTCAAATTTTCAGGCTAGCTTCTGGGGTCATAGAACTTTGAAATTCCGGTTGATGCAAACGAAATAGAGCACTTTTGTCTTTTTATATATCCATGAACCACCCTTAGGCTAAGTTATTTAAAAACTATGGTCCTTGTTTAGATTGAAGTGTAGATTGCCACCAATTATTATTATTAAGCTTAACCTATGATTTTAAGCTTGAAAACTTATCAAATATTATGAAAACATATGACTTTTTCAAAAAATTCCCGGGATCCCGGGAATTCCCGGGATTTCAAAAATATTTTTCCAGTTTCCCGGGAAATTCAAAACCCGGGAAAATTGGACGCCTTAGAACAAAGTACTGGATGCTTTAGGCTTTTCTGAAAGAACACACGATTTTGATCCAAACGCCATGAAAATGCATATTGGAAATTTATGTGATCATGGGCAGTAGGTTTACCACTAATAATGTTCTATACTCAAATCGATCCAGGAAGTCTTTATTTTTCATTGGCAACATGTTAAATTTACATTTTTTTTAGATTTCTTTCTAAAACCCATTGAAACCGATACCATCATCTTGATATGTGCCAATGTACATGTTATTTTAGTAAAATAAATATGGCTAATTTCAAATTCCATGTGAAAACTCAATTTTATATCTTACATTACTATTTCAGCTACTGTCAACATGTGTAAGCTTCCAAATTGCATTGTTTTATAACAGCAATTGACATGTAAAATCGGCAAAATCAATAACTTTCATCTATTTGACTATGTGACGTAAGTGCCATTAAGAAGAAAAGCATTTTAAATTAAACGCCATTAGTATATCAAATTTACATTTTTTCAAAAAATAATCTTAAAGCCGCTTCAATATTTGTATATAAACAAAAAAATGATTTTTGTGTAATTTTAATAATTTTGTGTTATAAGATATTGTTTTTGAAATATCGGAATCAAAAATACATGGCTTCATCATCATATCACTGAATGTTTTTCAATAATATCTAAAATGTTTGTGTAGAATCCAATTAGAGCAAATTAAAGGTATTTTGTTATGAGTGCAAAAATCCTAAACACGTATTCTCCACCGTGCTTCCATCCCGAAGAAAAACATCATTCAGAAATGTTTTCCCCGTGCAATGTGTGAAAGCACTCAGCCGAGCTGATCAAAGAACCTTCTGCTAACCCCCCCTGTCGTGCCACCCACTCACTGTGTGCAATGTGTGAACCGGAAATGCTGTTTACCGTTCTCTTGCATTGCTCTCTTTTCGTCTGTTCGTAAATTAGAAGAAAAAAATCGATTCACAATATGTACGGTGTGCGCACACAAATCCAATAAATTGCATACAGAAATGATATTCTAGAGCTGCAAACTCAGTGGCGTTACTGATTGATGTAGTAATTCTTACTGAGTGATTGAGCATCTGATATGAAACCAAAGGTTCAAAAGTATAAAATGAAAGTTGTTTTTACTAAATTGTGATTTTCTGTAAAAAAAATACTTTCATAAAAGGATATTGAATAAACGAATCACACTCAAGGCAAAAAGGTACCAACTTCCAATGAATCGAGACGCCGCCGGTGAGTGTATTACACCTTCCTTCCTTTACGGTGGACCATAATCCGTTTCCTCTCATGAGTCTCATGATCATCGTCAAAGTGCCCAACAACTGCAATGGAACGTGTCAGTGTGTGCGCTGCTGGGACGACAGAACAAGTTGGACTCTGGCTTCCAATCCGCATGTCGTCGGTATCACCCGGGGACCGTGTTATAATTCCGTCGCGTTCCGCCTGGTGCCCTACCCGGGATGGCCCGAGAACGCCAGACTGAGGACAGACACGCGGATACACCTTCATATGTGCAACATATTATACGAATGTATGTGGGAAGAGGCAGCAGCACATTTACTGTGTCGTTTTTTTTTTTTGCTCTTCCAACAGCAGCCTCCAAATGCCCGTCGCATCGCTCGAACAAAATACGATGCAAGGAGAGAGCGTGGAAAGAGTGCTCAAAATAAGTCAAGATAAAACTAAATTTTTATAACCTCCTTAAATTCTTCCAAATTTGCGTTCGGAACTTCAAAAATTTATTGCATTTATTGCATTTATTGCAATGCATTTTTTTATTTTGGTATTAAAAGCATAGCATGTAATTTTTTCAGCAATTGATAAACAGACAATAAGAAATCTTTGTTCCTATGCAAGCAAGGGTTGGTTGGCATATATTCAGTCTTCAGTTATTTTGCAAACATATGTTAATAAAAAATGTTTGTTATTTCGTTTGTTAAAAAGGAATTAGCTTTGGAACTTCACCTCTAGAAATAAATGTTGCGGAAAAATAACCAAAACTGCAATAAAAAAATGTCTCTTATAAAAAAAATGGGAATATTGCAGATCAAAAAATATCAAACAACCACTTGTTTTTCACATTTAATTAATCGCAAAAGTCATAAAAAAATATATTTATAAAAAATATCATATGCACTACAACAAGAATATCCAAGTACTGAAAATATGTGTGATTTTATTTGATGACTGATCTATATAAGAATGAAACAAAAGTAAATTTGCTATACTTCTTAAGATATGGCCACACCCCATGTTACACTTTCTGCCAGATATCCCTTCGTAAATATGTTTATTTTGCATTTGGCACGTTCATACGTTTCTCCCTTCTGTCTATCGCAGGTGCCTTGGAAATGGCCCTTACGTCTGCGGAATAAAAAAGCACTCAGTATTCAATATTTCCTGCTGAATAGTCATTAGTCGACACATTTTTGCTGAGGTAAGCAAAATCCGGCAGTTAATCGATTGATTCTGTAATACGCTTTGCTTGATTTGGAAATCCCTATTATATCGTCGTTCGAGTTATTCTGAATACAAAGAATTTCTCGAGCGAATAACACAATTACAGATGTTCAGATCACGAGTAACAGCTTCAAAGACGAGTGATGTAAAGACAATATGGAATAATGAAAGCGATTTATACCACTTCCCTTCATTGTTTCATTATCATCAAGTGCCAATCGCATTCATTCAGCACAGACAAAACGTCGTCGTCTTCTTGATTCTTCTCGCAGCACACGACAATAAAAGGTGGAACAAAATCGTTGAAATATTAATGAACGATGTCCCCGTCCCGTCCGCGTGTGCGCCACTTGAAAAATGCTGCTCGAGGAGAAGGAGTCATGCTCTATACAGCTATCAGAGCGCTTGATAAAACGTCAATTATCGCTGTATCCGGCGCCGTAAACTATATCTGTGTCACGACTGGTGCATACCAATTGGATGTTCCCTCATACCTGAAGTACGCCTTATTCTCTAGGAAATTTGCGATCAATAAACTTTATTTAAAAGCTGGTTTACTAAAATATTAATTCAAGGCATCCAAAACAGAGCAAAACATATCTTATTTCAATAGATTTTTGCCCTTAAGGAGCGTTCTTCTATAACGTAATGCAAACATTTACATTATTTTTTATTTTTATTTTTATATGAGCTTAAACAACTGTCGGACCCCTCTTATGTTCTATGTAATATAATACTTAACTTATAAAGTTAAGTGCTTTTCTTAATACCTCTTTTATATCTAGAGTTTCTTTTTAATTCCTTCTGTAACCACCATAACACCTTTTAAAATTAAACTAATAAATTAAAAAAAAGAAAATCAATGTCTTTGAAGTAAATTTATCGAAAATTTTCCAATACTAAATATAAATAAAAAATATGTTAGGGATGGCCAAGCTTGGTCATGACTTCTATATGTATAAAAAGTCACGTTGTCAACAAAAAATCAAATATGTTGGATTTATCTCGAAAACGGTGCACTATACCGAAATTTACATCACTTCTAAATGAATTTTGACCAACTTGTGCCATAGATCAAAAATGGTATTTTTTGTCACCTAAACTTAATCTAATCTAATCTAATCTAATCTAATCAGACCCTAGCGCAGCCAATCTTTCGAAGGGATCCTGGAGAGTGCCTTAGGTTAGATGACGCCTAGCACTCTTCTTGTCATTTATTAACATTTGTAGTGCGCCATTGCATCGGAATGCATTGAAACATCACAAGCGTTAAAGCGGCCAGGCCTACTGCGTAAAGCCGTATCGCAGAGATGACTCGTAATTGGGTTGAGTTTGAGCACTGAGTGTTCGAACAACAACACAATTCTGAATCGACAGGGGAGGAAGAAGCGTGGGGACACACCACCATACGCTCCGAGATTTTGGTTGTATTCGTTGGGAGCACCATGCTAAGAAGGTTTGGTACTCCGGGACCCTCTGGGATGGGACATTGTATTTCCACGAATGCCCTGGACACTATTTGCCGTGGTTATAGCGCCACAACTCGCTCTCTGTAACAGTATTCCTAATTCCAGTCCAAGCATACCAAGTCGCCATGGCCTAGTGGTTAGCATTTTTGCTTACCAACCCAAAGGACGGGGGATCGAACCCCGCCTCGAGCGACTTTGATTTTTCGTTCATATTTATCATTTCAAATTTATTTGTTCTTAACTTTCTCGTTGGGAGCAGATGGGCATCGAACCCAGAACCATTCGCTTACAAAGCAAATACCGTAGCCAGTCAGCCACGGCCGCTCCCTAATTTTTTTTTTGTCACCTAAACTTAATACATTAAATCCAAAATAAAGATTTTTTTTTTGGAAAACGTTAATTTTTTTTCTGAAATTTTTAAGCAATACCTACAACTTTGCCGGTGACATCAAACCGATCAGAAAATTCGTTATGAAGATAAAGATTTTTCAATATTTTAGTAACTTTTTTTTAATTTATATTTATTCAGATTTTATTTTCCATGTACATTCATTCAGTTAAAATATTTTTGAGTGTCCAATCACAATCGATGACTTTTCACCTCAATTTTAAATACTAGCAATTTTCATTTATTTATGAAATATTGTAGCTTTTGCTATTCAGTGATTTCAAATGTAGGAGATCCTACATGTACAAAAGGGAAAAGGGATACCTTAAAAATAACTTATAAACTATATAAAGAGCGATATTTTAGTAGCTTTTTTGTTTAAGTGTTCTGTAAAAAAAATGGAGACTTGTACGGACGAACTAATAATGCAATTGACTTCTTTGGTCATAAAAAATACACACAATGTTTCATCAAAATTAAAAAAAAAAGCCCAACAAAACCGTCGACCGAAGACTAAGATTATTGCTTGCGTACCTTTTTAAATTGCAGTAATCTAGTGTTTTCTATAACGACTACAGTTTACTTCATTAAATTCAATTAAAACTTCAGATTAAAATAATTATTACATAAGATATCATGTTTTTGAGTTAGCAAGTCCTGTATTGCTAAGCAAATGTTTTACTTATCCATCCAATTTCTACAATATGTTGCGTCAGAGCACAGTAGACCTTGAAAGGAGAATGGGCAAATTTGTATGGGAGCTGGTCCAAGGATGTACACGAACGGGACCAACTTTTTTCGAATGATCTCGCCGAGACATGAAAAAAAGTCTTCTGGACCAACTCTCTAAACCCCGGGGTTCAAAAGTTACAAGTTGTTGAAGCTTGAGCATTTTGGGTTAAAATGTACAAAAAATCGTATTTTTGCTATTTGAGTAATTCTCGCTGAAAGTGGACCACTATTTACACAAGGTGCTCAAAAATCAAATGCAATGTACTTTTCCAATAGCCCCCACCAAGTTATGAACGAAACCATGTTTGGTTGGTTGAATTTGTCCTCACCTCGGCGCCACGAAGCTAAAACATTTTTTTTATTGGTAATTTTTTGACTTAGGCGCGCCTACAAAATTGCTAATAACTTTGCAAAACTTCAACGAACCCTTGATGTTTAGGGGTGTTTTGGAAAGGAAATGGCCAGAGCTTTCGAATGAACTTGTCAGAAAAATACCGTTCCATACATTTTTTAGCCACAAAACACCAATGTATTTTTAAAAGTCATTTTTGAAGGCCGGCGCCCCGCTTTATCGAAAAACTGACAAATCCATTCGAAAGCTGAGACGATTTCACATAAAGGACCAATAAATCTAAGGTGTATGTTCCTCCTATCTTTTTTAATCTAATTTTGATTCTGCGAGCACAGCGCTCCGTTCGCATTTCGGGCACCCAAAATGTTGCAATTTGCTTGCCCCATTTTAAGGTTTTGTCAAAAAATATAGGTGCTCACTTTTTAAATGATAGTTTATTGTCCAAGGATCGAAATGCACTTTCGATAATTTACCAATATTTATGTTTTTGGGTTCTTCCAGGCAATTTAATGTCGAAAAATTGTTTTTTTTTTGCTATTTTTTTTTTAAAATGCTCACTTACAATTGGGTGGACTTTTTTTCAGTAGAACTAATGAATGTAGCATGTAGGAAATTTCACTACGAACATTTTTCTCTAAAAGAAAACGTAATTTCGATACTCCAGTGCCAAGATATTTTAGTTTTAGTGAGAAAAAAAAGTGCCAATTTTACAAATTTCTCGGAATCAACAAGCACGGCCTATTATTTACATGCGGCATATGTTTTGGAGGCCAGAGTATGGTTTCTTATAGTTATTTTGGTCGCTGAATTCGGATCTGGAATCAAATTTCAGATTAACAGTGAACCGTGATATTTTAGCCACGCTCAAATATTATTTGCGTGTATTCCCCATAGCCACTTAGGGATCGGCAGCCGAAGCCGCTAACCACCGCGCCACGAGGCCTCTCAAAACAATCAGAAGTTGAAAAAAAACAATCTCCATAAAAAATCCGTGAGTAAAATATCAATTAAAGGTGAGCGAAAGATGAAATATGACCGAATTCACTAGCGATCAAAATTACAGCATATTACCGCAAATAACTTTTGGGCGTTGCTCCAAATTTAACAGTTAATCTGAAATTTGATTCCAGATCCGAATTCAGCGACCAAAATAACTATAAGAAACCATACTCTGGCCTCCAAAACATATGCCGCATGTAAATAATAGGCCGTGCTTGTTGATTCCGAGAAATTTGTAAAATTGGCACTTTTTTTTCTCACTAAAACTAAAATATCTTGGCACTGGAGTATCGAAATTACGTTTTCTTTTAGAGAAAAATGTTCGTAGTGAAATTTCCTACATGCTACATTCATTAGTTCTACTGAAAAAAGTCCACCCAATTGTAAGTGAGCATTTTACAAAAAAAAAGCAAACAAAAACAATTTTTCGACATTAAATTGCCTGGAAGAACCCAAAAACATAAATATTGGTAAATTATCGAAAGTGCATTTCGATCCTTGGAGAGCGAGTTGTGGCGCTATAACCATGGCAAATAGTGTCCAGGGCATTCGTGGAAATACAATGTCCCATCCCAGAGGGTCCCCCGGAGTACCAAACCTTCTTAGCATGGTGCTCCCAACGAATACAACCAAATCTCGGAGCGTATGGTGGTGTGTCCCCACGCTTCTTCCTCCCCTGTCGATTCAGAATTGTGTTGTTGTTCGAACACTCAGTGCTCAAACTCAACCCAATTACGAGTCATCTCTGCGATACGGCTTTACGCAGTAGGCCTGGCCGCTTTAACGCTTGTGATGTTTCAATGCATTTCTAATGCAATGGCGCACTACAAACGTTAATAAATGACAAGAAGAGTGCTAGGCGTCATCTAACCTAAGGCACTCTCCAGGATCCCTTCGAAAGATTGGCTGCGCTAGGGTCTGATTAGATTAGATTAGATTAGAAAGTGCATTTCGATCCTTGGACAATAAACTATCATTTAAAAAGTGAGCACCTATATTTTTTTGACAAAACCTTAAAATGGGGCAAGCAAATTGCAACATTTTGGGTGCCCGAAATGCGAACGGAGCGCTGTGCTCGCAGAATCAAAATTAGATTAAAAAAGATAGGAGGAACATACACCTTAGATTTATTGGTCCTTTATGTGAAATCGTCTCAGCTTTCGAATGGATTTGTCAGTTTTTCGATAAAGCGGGGCGCCGGCCTTCAAAAATGACTTTTAAAAATACATTGGTGTTTTGTGGCTAAAAAATGTATGGAACGGTATTTTTCTGACAAGTTCATTCGAAAGCTCTGGCCATTTCCTTTCCAAAACACCCCTAAACATCAAGGGTTCGTTGAAGTTTTGCAAAGTTATTAGCAATTTTGTAGGCGCGCCTAAGTCAAAAAATTACCAATAAAAAAAATGTTTTAGCTTCGTGGCGCCGAGGTGAGGACAAATTCAACCAACCAAACATGGTTTCGTTCATAACTTGGTGGGGGCTATTGGAAAAGTACATTGCATTTGATTTTTGAGCACCTTGTGTAAATAGTGGTCCACTTTCAGCGAGAATTACTCATTTCTAAAATCATTCATAAAATCTCTGTTTCATTATGGATTTCGATTTTCTTGACTTCATTCGACGCGTATCAGCAAAAACTATGAGTTCTGATATGTCTTAGCATGATTGAAACATGATTTCTCTTGTTTTTATCCGTTTGAACCGTTTGTTCAAAAGGCATCCCATAGAAACAAGTCGAAACTTGAAGATTTTGAAACCGGGTCCAACCCAGACTGCTTCAGTGAGTATGGAAGGCTTCAGTGCAATGTTGTAACAACTTATTGGGATGGTCTGAGTCATCCGAGAACTCCTTGGAGTTAAGACCGGTGAGTCTACCGCCGTAACAAGCAAGATGTCGGCGGTTTTTGACCACGGACCATACCCGCATGGCTTCAGTGAGTATGGTAGACTACTATGCTGATGTGTTGGAGTGTCCTGGGTTCTCCTAGGACTCCCTGGAGTTAAGATCTGAGGGTCTACTACCGTAACAAGCCAGTGGTCGACGGTTTATGACCCCGGAACATACCCGCATAGCTTCAGTGAGTATGGTAGACTGCTTTGCTAATGTGTTAGGATGTCCTGGGTCATCCAAAGACTCCCTGGAGTTATGATCTGTAGGTCTATGGCTGTTACAAGGACTCCCTGGAATGGTCCAGAACATCCCAACATAACAGCAATACAGTCTGCCATAATCACTGAATCTTTGCGGTTATGATGCGTGGTTAAAAATCATCGATCTTTTTCTTGTTACAGTGACCCAAATATCTAAACTCCAGGGAGTCCTAGGATGACCAAAGACATCCCAACACATTAACAAAGCAGTCTACCATACTGTTTGAAGCTATGCGTGTATGTTCCGGGGTCAAAACCGGTCGACATTTTGCTTGTTACGGTAGTAGACCCACAGATCTTAACTCCAGGGAGTCCTAGGAGAACCCAGGACACTCCAACACATCCGCATAGTAGTCTACCATACTCACTGAAGCCATGCGGGTATGATCCGTGGTCAAAAACCGCCGACATCTTGCTTGTTACGGCGGTAGACTCACCGGTCTTAACTCCAAGGAGTTCTCGGATGACTCAGACCATCCCAATAAGTTGTTACAACATTGCACTGAAGACTTCCGTACTCACTGAAGCAGTCTGGGTTGGACCCGGTTTCAAATCCTTGAAGTTTCGACTTGTTTCTATGGGATGCCTCTTGCACAAACGGTTCAAACGGATAAAAACAAGAGAAATCATGTTTCAATCATGCTAAGACATATCAGAACTCATAGTTTTTGCTGATACGCGTCGAATGAAGTCAAGAAAATCGAAATCCATAATGAAACAGAGATTTTATGAATGATTTTAGAAATAGCAAAAATACGATTTTTTGTTCATTTTAACCCAAAATGCTCAAACTTCAACAGCATGTAACTTTTGATCCCCGGGGTTTAGAGAGTTGGTCCAGAAGACTTTTTTTCATGTTTCGGCGAGATCTTTCGAAAAAAGTTGGTCCCGTTCGTGTACATCCTTGGACCAAATTTGCCCATTCTCCTTTAAAGAAATAATTTCAAAAATTTCAAAAGGAAAATAAGTAAATGTTCCAAATTGAATGCATGTCCAAAAAAACAAAGGCAGTTCTAAAATCATAAAAATCATCGTTTTTGAAGTTTTTGAAGCTTTTGAAGAAACACATTGATCAAAAATCTGTTTTTTTATTGCCTTAGTTCAATATTTCTTTAAATTTCAAGGCCTACTGTGCTCTAACGCAATATATTGTAGAAAATGGATGAATATGCAAAACATTAGCTGAACAATACAGGACTTTCCAACTTTAAAACAATATATCTCAAGAAATATTCAATTTACCAAGAATTTTCAATTGAATTTAATGTTAAAAAAAACTCTCAGCAACCGGATGCAACAGTCAGTTTTTCCGTAGGTGCTCCTCTAAAGGGTTAAAAATGCATTTTAAAACATCAAGCGAAAAAATGTCATATCTGGCAACACTGTACGTGAATTTAAAGTACGGCATTGTACGTCCAAAAATCTTCAAATTTGCTTACCCAAAATATGACTTTTTGTTAAATTTCCTCATTTTAAAAAAGAGTTTTTTCAAACATACAAGAAAAAGAGGGGGTGCCATGACCAAATGTCACCAAACATAGAGTTCTTTGTTTTTTAGGCAAAAACAACCCCATGCCAAAATATGAGCAGATTTGGTGAAGGTCGATGTCGGACGCGTGATCAATGGAGCACTTCCATTCGAGCAGTTTTTGATTTTTTTTTACAATGTATTTCTTATGGAGCTAACTGTCAAAAACTGCTCGACTGCGGGTGCTCCATTAGGAATGAATGTCCATTATACAT
Organism: Culex pipiens pallens; assembly: GCF_016801865.2. Lineage (NCBI taxonomy): Eukaryota > Metazoa > Arthropoda > Insecta > Diptera > Culicidae > Culex > Culex pipiens. The sequence continues at coordinate 123,142,076 of NC_068938.1, forward strand.
CTAATGAAAACAAAACAATTATTGCAAAAAGAAGTTTTGGATGATGTTTATTTTATTTTTCGCCTGGAAGTAAGTAAGAATGAAGACAGATAATAATTACAAAAACATGTTTCAGTTTTAATTCAATATTACACAAAATGTTCCTTGGCACGACTTCACAGAGAAGTGATCGCCAATGTCTCATCAGTACTTTTAAAACAAAGCTCGACTAATTAAAATCAATTACGGGGAACTGATTCGCCTCGGGCGAACTTTGCAATAAAATTGAGAGGGAAAAAACGGAAGTAGAACAATGATTGAAAGGAATTACTTAAGACTAAAAGGAATAAAAGGCAAAAAAATCCATGATTCAGCCAACTTTCAGCAAAGCAAATCATCGCTTGAAAATCGCACGTGCGGGGTGGCACAGCGGAAGTTGGAATGAAAACAAAGTTATAGAGGATAGACTTCCGGTGATTCCTCGAGCAAGTCTCCATAGGCGCGTTCATACGTTCATTGGATTACTGGCAAGTTTATTAAGGTGTGGGAGTTTGGCGCACAGGTAGGCACTCTTTCGGATTTGCCGCTTAGCCTTTTTATTCAAAAGTCGCGCACTTTTGACGACGACGACGACATCGCGAACGACAAAAAATATGAGTGCTTAGTAATCTCTTCATTGAAGACGAATCGATATCATGCATTTAAACGATGTTATTATGCAAATTCATTTACACTCCTTTTCGCGCGGCAATTTTTAAGACGACGCCGTTTCTCGCAGCATTTCAATTATTCACTTTTCTTCTGCTGGAAGGGAGGGAAAAGAGCTCGAACGAGCGTGCCAGCACCCAATCTGTCTTGATCTTAGGTTGATAAAACGGATTTTTGTTCCGAGAGGATACCGGATAAGACGCCGAGAAAAATGAACTCCACCACGCCAACGCTGCTGTAATGTGCTAAAAAATTACTCGAAAATTGACGAGCTAATGCGTCATATTCCCCTGATGAAGGTTCGGTACAAGAAAAAGCACAGGCATAATGAAAATGTAATATTAGCATATGACACGGCACATCGTTTATAAGCTTCTGGCTGAAATTAAAAACATAAATTTGTTGTATAGACTCCCGTTGTAGAACGGTTATGATATCGAAAAGATGCTCAAATGAAATGATTACGGCACAACGGTTAAGTCGTTGAATGACTTTCCAAAAGCTCAAGACAGTCTTGACAAAATAGTCAATGTTCAAAGAAGCAGTAGCGTGCCTAGGCTCTAACAGAGGGGGAGGGGGCACTTGCATGGACACATCTAAAACAAACTTTCTGTAAAAGGGGGCACTCACCTCGCTCCACAAGCTGAATATTGTTCTTGAGCCGTTTCAGGACTCAGGACCAAATATGAGCAAAATCGGTTGACATTTACACAATGATACACAGCTAAAAAAGTAGTAATCCAACTGCGTGTAAAAGGCCTGGGTGTAAAATAAATATTGCATTATTTTATGCAATTTTATGTGATTTTAAACCCTGCAATATGCAGCCCATCAGTATAGGGGGATGGCGTCGCTATTTTTAGAACACTTTTTCCACTTTTTCTCATCGAAACCGTCTACTTTATCGACTTCATTTTGCTGGGCGAGATAGGACGCCGTCTATTTTTAGACGATGACTCAGCACTTTTACACTCTTGCGCTTAAAAAAACCAGGTGGCAGCACGATGTAACGCCACGTCCCTATGGGAAACCTACTTGACCGAAATGTCAAACTCATATTTGCGTTTATCCTTTCAGCTTTTCATTGGTCTGATGGCCGAGTGGGCTAAGGTGCCAGCCCTTATTGTTGGTGTTGGGTTTGAATACCGTCGGTTGCAACTTTTTTTTGTGTTTGCAAAAATTGTGCATGCAGCGTGTAATATTAAGTGTTTATTTTGACGAAGGTGCGATTTTACCATCGGTTTTTTTGACAAAGAACTTTGTCCTAAGGTTTCTATACGGGGTGTCAATCCAAAATTTTCGCGAAGCGAAAACGTTACGTGACGAATTCCCCTCTCGGCAAATTTCCCCTCTTTTTGGTGCACGCTGGTTGGTTTAACAAACGTTTCCCAATCAGTCAATATAGAGACGTGAGATTGATGTATCTAAAATCACCCCCACTCTACCCCATAATTTTCGGATCGTCGACGCGGCAAAAAGCGAATAAGGAGATGTAGGAGAATGGGTGCAAAAAGGCGGGGCATACGTCCTCGATCTAAATTAACAAAACTCGGCTCGGTCGGTCCCGAAAATTCAGTCTGTTGCTGGCCTTCGACGAAAACACATCAGAAGCAGATGGCCTGGTGGCCCGTTTGCAGACGGCCTGGAGGCCCGGGAGCAGATAGCCTGGAGGCATGGACACGCCAAGACATGCCAGCCGGCATGAGCGGGAATTGGAATTGGCCACCACTTGGAGTTGCCGGAGGCCCCGGCGGGTGTTCCGATAGGGGGACATTTGCCGAACCATAAGAGTTGACTGTTAAACTTCTGAAATCTGTTTCTGGAAATTTAGAATAACTATTTCGTAATCAATTAGAGCCCTGAATAAGGCAGTTCAGCTCCACTTGCAATTTTCATCCCCTTAGTTCGATAGGACGTTGATATTATGTCTTAAAACTTTACAAATCAAACAGCCTGATTCAGAGCCACGAAATAGACCACAAAAGAGTTGTCTTGTGTAATTATAAGGGAATCATGGGGAAATTTGGATCGGACGTTCTAATCGAAAATTTCAACAATCATCTAGCAAAGTTCTTTGTCATACTGGTCATGTGTAACATAACCACCTGCACCTTTTTTTGCTATGTACTCGAAAGTGAACTTTGTATGGAACGAATCAAAAAATGTATGAAAAACCCAATTTTCTAACGGCTTAGTCTGCGCAGTACGCTACTTAAATAATTTAAGTTAAATTCAAATATTCCCAAAAGTGAGATTCTCATTGGAAATTAATGCTCTACAAATTTGTAAATCATACAGTCATCCCACTTATTCGGAACACACATTCCAACTCCCAAGGCTTAAAAAAAGTTGGAACGGTAACTTCAACTCGCTAATTCCCGGGCATAGCTTAACCAATCGGGACGATTCTAGTGATTTTAAGTGAATGTCTAGATGATTCTAGAACTTAGCAGAACTCGATTTGATCAAATCTGACATTTTTGAAATTTTTTTACGTGTAAAAAAATCGTCAAAAATTTCGCGGAGGCAGTCTATTTCAAAAAAAGTTGGAACGAGACAACAGAAGTTTGTTTACATCCGTAAGAAAAAAAATATTCAGAATTTGTGGATTTCAAGGGTCAATGTTTTTCTTTAAAAACTTTATATAAAACGTAAAAATTTATGGTCGGTCAATACATCAATCGAAAGTTCACAAGTAAAGCTTTTATATGAAGGTAAAAGCAAATCACCTTGTTCAATTATCGATTTGCTATGATTTTTTGAACATTGCCCGATCTGTAAACTTTTCCGAATATGAGGGATGACTGTACCAAAGCTGGAAAACTCAAAGTTATAGGCAATTTAAAACGCAATTTTGTATTTCAAGCTCGGGTATCAATGGGTTGATCTCAACCAATTTCGTTCAAAATTGGGTCCTAAGTTTAAATTTGTGAAATTATTGCTCATTTTTCTGAGTACAATGACCCTTTGAACGACCACAAAGGATTTAAAATGGATTTTTAATTGAATTTAAAAAAAATAACTTCATGGTCCTTCTTGACAGAAAAGGTCCTACTTGACAGCTCGTTCCAAGGGGACCATAGTTTATCAATCGAAAAAATGTTGTCTTGTCCATATTTTTTTTTGCATTAAAATAAAAAAAAGTGATTAGAAATGGTTATAAATCGTGTTTTTTACCGTTGTACATAAAAATTGACACAGGGCTTTAGTACCCAATTGGCACAGATGCTTAAAATAACCAAAACCCCGTTTTCCATCTATGAAGCAGGGGGTAAGTTTTTCTAGGCTCCCTAGTGTAAAACATCTTCAAAACCTCAATAAAACCTATAGACTTCTAATGGTTGCTTGGGATTAGGCTGTACCCATGAGGAAGATCACTTTCGACAAATGACCACATGTTTCAAAGATGCTTCCGTAAATGCACATACTCGATCGACATGGGGTAACTCAACTCTAAATTGGTGGGCATCGTCATACCAACCCCGATAGAATCCCGGGGTCGTTAGCAGCACTTTGTAACCGATGATGGGAACCGGCTTCATCTAAGTCCGGACAAAGCCGTCGCCCGGGACAGCAACAAACAGTTGAATTAATTGACTGTGGAGCAGAAAATTCCAGCAAACAAACACACACACACACCCACGACATGGACCCCTGCCTGGTCGGTGCCCTCCGGGGGGAAAGGGTTGGCCATAGCAGCATCCGACCACTGACTGGTTACTAACTCGGGGATAAAAGCGTTTGGCCACCGCTGATTAATCAATTTGTCGCCACCGCTTATGTGCGGCTATTTACAGCCTGTTAAGAACTCAATCGACCGTTTAATTGCTATGTGTTAGATGTTTACACATGAGATGGCATTCGGCTCCGGGGCCGGGACTCCAGACTAGGGACCGGGACCGGGCACGCTTGAATGACGTCCCTGGAAACGGCGATGTACTGTCTAGTGTACGGCTCAACTGCAGCTCAACCGGACACGACCCGGCCGGCCTGAGGTCAACGAAATGATACGTTCTACACAGTGCACTTGTTGGCTTGGGGTGACAAAATTAAGCACCCGCAAAACGATTAACCGCTTCCGGAATCTGCCACAACACATCACCCGAGTGCACTGTAATTTGAGACTATTTATGTTTTCTTGATTCACACCTATTGTGTGGGTGGTCGAGCATATTTGGGTAATGGGCTGGTCATGAGTGAAGGAAGCGGTAATGGTTGCAATGGCATGGACAGAACTATGATGCATTGTTGGGTGGTCATAGGACGTCAGAAATAATGCGGCATTGCGACATATTTTTGAAAAAGATATAGTAATTTACAACCAGGCGAATACTTACCTTACTTTTTCGATACAATCATGGCAGTGATATAAAATCAAAATGAAACGTTTATTCCACGAACCACATTGCTCCAGCCTCAGCATAAACCAAATTCCAGGATTTCACAATGACGAGCAATGAATAAACGCGTTATGATTTTAATTTTGTTTTATCCTTATCCAGTTTTTATTACAGCTGATATCTTATCATCACCACCTGAATACAAAAAAAAAACTCGAATGTTTAAAATTCCTATTTACATCCTTTTTCCGCAGCGAGCACAGTCGTCGCACACTTTATAGCTTAATTTTATGACCTGCCACACCCGTAAAAGGGTTTGCCTCGCGCGCATCGTTTCTAATTTATTACACGGTTTGTCTACGGGGCAGGCATCCTGAACTTGGCCGCAGTTTTATGCATTTTCCCGGGTATAGCAAGAGAGATGAGCAGCCCAGATGTTTTGTGGCGCTCGATTCTGAAGGGTCATTGCGCGTTGAAAGAGTACACTTCCACCCGCGCAGCCTGGGGGAGTCCTTGCTTGTACACTCAGTTGCTTTGTAAAAATATAAGACTTGAAGTTATACTACCATCAACATGGATTTTTGTATCGTACAGCTTAAATTTAGGGTCAACTTTGAACTTTTTTGAACAAAATAAAAACTTTCTCTATATAAATTTATTGCAAACAATCACATTAAACTGATTACACAGAAAGGAAACCGATAGCCGAATCAGCAAAAAAAAACTTCGTTGGTTCGATTTTGTTGGTATTTTTATTGGTATATTTAATTTGAGAGCAATTCCATGTCAAATAGGGAATCGGTTGTACCCGACCCTCTCCGATTTCAATGAAACTTTGTAGACATGTTATCCTAGGTATATATAAGCCATTTTTGTGTATATGGGCCCAGTTACACTCGATAGTGACATTTGAGAAGGGCGTAAGTGTTTCAAATATGTTTGTATTCCGTAATTTGAATATTGCTGTATCTCGAAGCCGTTGCATCGTACCAAAAAGTGGTCAAAGACAAACTGGTAGGAAAATTGACGGGCTTTCCGAAAAAAAATACACTGAAAGAAAAAACACTCCACTTTTGAGAGATTTTTTGTTGATTTTTAAGTTTAAAAGTCAAATTTGAGGGTGAGCCCACGATTTTTTTTCGTTCAAAATTTTTGTGAAAATAGCCTAAGATGTTACGAAAAGACTCACGAAAAATGCAGGATGGAGCAACTCACTTTAAAAATACAAAAAATAATTTACTGAAACTGTTTTTTTTAAGTGCTCTAAACATCAAAATTTTGAAAATCCGAACACGAGAGTCGATTTTCTAGACAATTTTACATAAAAGTCTCCATATTGACCATTGTCCTAAGTCCAATCCTTGTGAAGTTATAGCGGTTTTAAAAAACAAAATGTTGAAAAAATAGGTTTTTTGATGGTTTTCGTAATTTTTATATGACAGACATGATTTTTCAGTCCCAAAGATATTTTTACCGGAATGCTCGTCCAATTTCCCATAAGTTTACCTTAGACCACATTTCAATTTGATGTATGGGCTTACAGATATAAGCTAATTATATTGCTCATAACTGAAAACATAATATTTTTTGAGTGTAGTATAGTAACCTGGATAGTAAATTAGTTTATATCTGTAAGCCCATACATCCAATTGAAATGTGGTCAAAGGCAAACTTATGGGAAATTGGACGAGCTTTCTGGTAAAAACATTTTCGAGACTCAAAAATCAAGTCTGTCTTATAGAAATTACGAAAAACCATCGAAAAACCTTCTTTTTCAACATTTTTATTTTTAAAACCGATGTAACTTCACAAGGATTGGACTTAGGACAATGGTCAATATGGAGACTTTTATGTAAAATTGTCTAAAAAATCGACTCTCGTGTTCGGATTTTGAAAATTTTGATGTTTAGAGAATTTTTGAAAAAAAAACAATTTCAGTAAATTATTTTTGTATTTTTTTAGGTGAGTTGCTCCATCCTGCATTTTTCGTGAGCCTTTTTGTAATATCTTAGGCTATTTTCACAAAAATTTTGAACGAAAAAAAATCGTGGGCTCACCCTCAAATTTGACTTTTAAATTTAAAAATCAAAAAATCTCATAAAAAATGAGTGATTTTTTCTTTCAGTGTATTTTTTCGGAAAGCCCGTCAAATTTCCTACAAGTTTGTCTTTGACCCCTTTTTGATACGATGCAACGGCTTCGAGATACAGCAATATTTAAATTACGAAATACAAAAACACTTACGCCCTTCTCAAATGTCATTATTGAGTGTAACTGGCTCCATGTACACAAATTGGCTATATAAGCGTAGGATAACATGTCTACAAAGTTTCATTGAAATCGGAGAGGGTCGAGAAATAAGTATCTAAAAAAATCCTGTTTTGGGCTGGAATTGCTCTTGAGTCTTTTTTGATTTATATGTTTATGAAACATAGTCCACCGGTTTCTTATGTACAAATAAGCCATTTTGCAAAATTAGTTTCTTTATGGGTAATTCTCTACCAACTCACACGAAATCGGGAAAAGTTGCCCCGACCCCTCTTCGATTTGCGTGAAACTTTGTTCTAAGGGGTAACTTTTGTCCCTTATCACGAATCCGAGGTCCGTTTTTTGATATCTCGTGACGGAGGGGCGGTACGACCCCTTACATTTTTGAACATGCGAAAAAAGAGGTGTTTTTCAATAACTTGCAGCCTGAAACGGTGATGAGATAGAAATTTGGTGTCAAAGGGACTTTTATGTAAAATTAGACGCCCGATTTGATGGCGTACTCAGAATTCCGAAAAAACGTATTTTTCATCGAAAAAAACACTAAAAAAGTTTTAAAAATTCTCCCATTTTTCGTTACTCGACTGTAAAAAATTTTGGAACATGTCATTTTATGAGAAATTTAATGTACTTTTCAAATCTACATTGTCCCAGAAGGGTCATTTTTTCATTTAGAACAAAATTTTTCATTTTAAAATTTCGTGTTTTTTCTAACTTTGCAGGGTTATTTTTTAGAGTGTAACAATGTTCTACAAAGTTGTAGAGCAGACAATTACAAAAATTTTGATATATAGACATAAGGGGTTTGCTTATAAACATCACGAGTTATCGCGATTTTACGAAAAAAAGTTTTGAAAAAGTTACTTTTTGCGTTTCTCTTTGTTTCGTCGTCCGTGTTTGTCGCGGGTGACCATGAATGGCCATGATCGATGACGACCAACTTTTTCAAAACTTTTTTTCGTAAAATCGCGATAACTCGTGATGTTTATAAGCAAACCCCTTATGTCTATATATCAAAATTTTTGTAATTGTCTGCTCTACATCTTTGTAGAACATTGTTACACTCTAAAAAATAACCCTGCAAAGTTACAAAAAACACGAAATTTTAAAATGAAAAATTTTGTTCTAAATGAAAAAATGACCCTTCTGGGTCAATGTAGATTCGAAAAGTACATTAAATTTCCCATAAAATGACATGTTCCAAAATTTTTTACAGTCGAGTAACGGAAAATGGGAGAATTTTTAAAACTTTTTTAGTGTTTTTTTCGATGAAAAATACGTTTTTTCGGAATTCTGAGTACGCCATCAAATCGGGCGTCTAATTTTACATAAAAGTCCCTTTGACACCAAATTTCTATCTCATCACCGTTTCAGGCTGCAAATTATTGAAAAACACCTCTTTTTTCACATGTTCAAAAATGGAAGGGGTCGTACCGCCCCTCCGTCACGAGATATCAAAAAACGGACCTCGGATTCGTGATTAGGAACAAAAGTTACCCCTTAGAACAAAGTTTCACGCAAATCGAAGAGGGGTCGGGGCAACTGCTGTGTGAGTTGGCGGAGAATTACCCTTATACAGTATGGCCCATAAAAAAATGCGACATTGTTAATAGGTGTAAATCGGGACTATTTTTACTATTTATGATGTATGTAGCATGTGTACATGTTAAATAGGTTCAAAACAAACAATCAATGCCTTTAAAACCATTCCCTTAGCATAAAATAAGTTACAGCTCATTGAAATTTATAATTTTCCAATTTGCTCTACGCCCAGGCCATATAAAGAAAACACATACTTTTTTCTGGATAGCCTATTATGGTATTTTTATGGACTAAAAAGTATACAGCCTTCAAGGTTACTGTTTTTGAGAGTTGTAAGAGTTAGTTCCACCGAATTTTACGCATTCTATTTACCAGTTATAGTAAAATAGTGAACTTTTCAAAAATATCCCGATTCTGAAAATGCATCAATTTTTGGTATTTTTTGGAGCCTGCAATGTTTCAGCGAAAAAAACAAATGCTACTAATGATTAGGCTTAGTGATTTTTCACGCTCGAAAATTGCAAATTTCACGGGGACCTCAATTTCAAAACACCGAATTTCACGCAAATTTCGCGGAACGTGAAAAAAGTTAAAACAACTCTGAAAATTTTATGTTTAAAACATGAAAACTACTTTTTATGCGCAATTATATGTTATTCTTCGATAAACTAAAAAATCTAAACTAAATTTGAACGTTACAAAAAAATCCTTCAAATTTTCAAAAAAGTTTCAACCTGTTTTATGAATGAACTCTATATATTTTTTGAAACAAAATGTAGGACATGCGTATTCTCATTTACAGAACTGCTTCACTGCTTGTCCAGCCAAAAAGAGTAAAATAATTTGAATTTTCTGCGACATTTACTGTCGTTCTACGCATAATTTTCCCATGTTCAAAAAAGGGCAACTGAGAAAAACGCGATTGAAATTTTTCGATCGATTTCTGTGTTTCTACGCATAATTGTCCCGTGGGTCCCTATTCGCCCTGTATGTTCCTAATCACCCCGGTTAACATTTTATCACCCTTATTTGTAATCCTCTTACAGCTAAACAGTTACACAAGATGAAATGCTTCTTAAAACTCATGATTTCGTGATAGAAAATACTTGGTGGGACACTTATGCGTAGAAGTTCAACGATGGGACAAACAGACTTGGTGTTGTTTTCAATGATTTTCTGAACAAAGTATTAGATTTTATGTGTTTTTCTGAAAATATACGCAAAATTAAGCTTAAAAATGATAAAAAGTTAGAATCGTCCAAAAATGACATGGGACAATTATGCGTAGAACGGCAGTTAAGCACATAAAAAATATTTGTTAAGGTTTTCATCTCACTTATCAAAAACTAAATTTAAAATCAAAAGGCAAAAATAATGTAATCTGTACCAAATTCAACATTATTATTGAAAATGAGAACAGAAAACATGAAAAGTAGTATTTTCTAACTTTCACGGGAATCATCCACCCAAATAAGCAAATATCGTTAGGACTCAGAAAGAATCTGAAATGTTTTTAACAGTTTTAAAGAAATACTCTTTATTTTTATTTTATTTTTTTTGTTTCAAATAAAATAGCAGTAAAGTTTTTATTGCAGCGAACGAAGATAATAATATATATTTAGTTAGTTTTTAAAAGAAACTGAACAATTCTTCAAATGGTACATATCATGCTTTTCAATTGAAAACTAATAAAATTTACTTAAACAGTCTTTATGGATCTTTATGGGTCTTTCTCGCCGTCAACGAAATCGTCAAAAATCACTAACCCTGTATTAGTAATTGAACCAGGGTATTCATTTGCTTAATCCTACAAAAATTCATAAGATTATTTTCATTCCTATTTGAGTCTGATAAATTATTTTAAGAAATATCGTTACAAATCCCCACAAACATAAAATTTCACGGGATTTCGCGGAAAAAGCCAAATTTCGCGGACTTCACGCTGTCCGCGAAATCGTGAAATTTCACTAACCCTACTAATGATGGTAATTGATACTAACAGATGCTCTGATGTGACTTTTAACAATATAGAGCCGCTAGGCACGCTTTTGAGCCATCGACAACGGTGATTTATTTTGACAGAATCCCACAAAATAATAACCAAAATGGCATTTTTCACACAAATTACCAATTTTAACAAAATTAAAAAACTTTCTTGATTGGGCGTATTTAAGAAGGACTTCTAATGATGCTTTCGGTACATTGTTGAATATTTTAAACTGTTTCGTTTTTGAAATATAAATTATTTACTTAGGGTAAATATTGTTCCAAAAACACATTCATAATTGTAGACCGCCTGTACACAGTTTTGGTGAACTGCAAAAAAATATCATGACGATATCTTCAAAACATACTAAACTAACACCATAATACATAAAAAATCAGATTGTTAAATAAATTTAAGAATGGCACCATTTTTTCTGTGAAAAAATGCACATGTCGCATTTTTTTATGGGCCATACTGTACAAGTCTTCAAATTTGAGGGATGTTTTTTTGTAGACAAAAAGTGCCAACTTTGAGCTACACATAGTATAATAAATTCATGGTAAATTTACATCTGGAAATGAGTACAAAAATATATTTTGTCTTCAAAAATGTGTAAATTTATCAATATTTCTTAGTAATGCCACTTTTTCAGTCTAAGCTGAGATAATATTACAATATAAAAGAGTTAATTATAAACCTTCCAGTTTTACACCTTAAAATTCACACATTTTTTGCCGTTTTGTTATAGTCAATGCTGTGATTTTTAGGAAAAATTGTGTTTTTTAAGTATCAAAAATGCACAAAATCTTTTTGTTTGCTCAATTAAATTCCTTTTACAAAATGTTGATTAAGTGCACCGTGTTTGAGTTATTTGAGCCATTTTTAGGTTGAATCATTCAACAAATTTTCTTTATTTAATATATAAAAAATGTGTCCATCCTTGTCAATCATTGCAAAAAATATATATATACGGGAAACTGAGAAAACTTTCCGACCTTTGGTTGCAGCAACCGCAAATCAGAAAAATTACTTAAATCTGGTGGAAAATTTACTTTAATGTAAATTTGATTCGATGATGAATTCGGCTCTCAGTTAAAAAAATAATGAACTTATTTTTCTTGTCGAATCTGCGTTTTTTTTTTCTTATCAAAAAAATGCATTTTCATTTCAAAATTTGATTTTTTTTACTTCTTTGGGTAATTTGTACAAAGTAACAATAAAAAAACAAAATTATTAATTTATGAATTTTGATTATAGAACCTGAATTTGCCATAATCTTTGAATAAAATCATCAAAATTTCAATTATTGATCTTGTTCATTTCTTACTAACCTACACCAGAAAAAAAGTGATATCAACTTTGGAAAATATTTGCAACTGCTCAATTTCTTTGTTGAAGATAAGAAATTCACTCTAATTTTTTTTTCGAGTGATTTCATAGCATCTCTCAGTAAGAAAGACAAAATCCGTAAAATTTCAAAAGTTTAAAAATGTTTGCTATGCTGCTTAGTGACTTCCAAACTTTTAAATCGAAAGTTGTTTGCCAAAAATGTGTCTAAGATTATTTTAATAAAAGCTTATTTTTAGCAGCAAAACAACTGAGTGTACTTGGCCGAATACTACCCCCGTTTTCGTTCGAAATGGTCTGTTTTCTGTTTGTGAGTTTTTGGTGTGGTTTGGTCCTACAAAGTTAGTATCACCGATGATGCCAGGCCGGTTTTCTGCTGGCTGGCTGGCCCAATCCCTCCTCCCTCCCACACGAGGACCCAGGCACTGAGTGTCGTGTCTCTACTGCTGCTCTTCTGTCTCAAAATGGGTTGTTCCTGTCCACCCCCTCCCATCTACCCTCGAGGAGGTATCATCGGTCGTCGGTCCCGGGTTTTGTGTTTTAGACGAAGATAAACTGCGCCTCACCCGGGGTGCACTTTTTCGGCACTCCAACCGTCAGTCGTAACCACTTGCCGTGGCAGGCCGGAATGGCCAGCGATGCGAACCGGGTGTTCCGACCGGTGAGACCCTCCCCGAGGCACCGATTCGGCGGTCGTTGTTCAACTTTATTACTGCCGGTTCTGCTGTTGCTGTTGCTGCTGCTTTCATTGTAATCAGCCTCACCATCGTCATCGCCAACGTCGTCAGCACCTTCATCGTCATCTCCGTCAGAGGACTCATCCGACGAAATAGAGTTGTTCATGGTGGATGTGGAAGAAGGTTCATCATCGTCACTGGCACTGGCGCTGCTGGAGGTGGCGTTCAGTGGTGACGTTGGTTCCACCAAATCGCACCGGACGACCACGCGGTCCCCCTCGGCCAGGGCATGATAGTTGGGCTCTTTGTGGCACTGCTTGGTCACTTTCATTACCTCGAACGCCACGCAGTACCTGGAAGTGAGGGAAAAGGACGGAAGAGATTGAGGTTATGATAGAGTGAATCTGTGTTACACGACTTTTATAATCGCATTCAATGGGATGGACCGTGAAAAACTGTTATGGAGCTTAGAAACTGACTTCGCCCAGGTACGACATGGCAATAGAGATTCACATTGACCGATTGATTTTTTTTTAAATTTTAGTAATCCTGAAAATATAGTACTTTATGCACTTTATTAAGAAAAATTACATTACATTACAAAAGAGAACTTATTCAAACGACCTAAAATCATGCCTGCCATCGTGAAAATCTTAGTTTAATCACAGTCAACTGGGGTGAATTGGGACACATGGGATGAATTGGGACAGCAGTTTTAACCATGTTAGAGCACAATATTTTGATTTTTCTGGTTGGTTTCGAATAGAACAGACTCAGACCAACAAAATGTGTACATTCATTTCCAAATTTAAAACCTTTAAGTGCTCTTAAACTGCTGTCCCTATTCAGACTGTAGTCCCGATTCGCCCCAGATGACGGCATTAGATTTGTAAAAAAATAACAATTAATAAAATTTATTAAGAATAGTACCGTCAGTGGGGGTGACTATGGGTCAAAAAACGATACACCTCTCGTAATTACTTAATAACAAAAACAATTTAAATAACATCGAAAATCTTCCAACGTAGATTTGTTCTTAGATAGTTTACTAAAATTTTCCCAAAATATGGTGGATTTTGATGAACACTGCCTTGAATGCCAATAGTTTGAAAATTGACCCAATCTCACCCCTTAGAGGGGGTGATATTGGGTCAAATGAAACTAAAATGATGCTCAAATACAACGATATGGTAAAAACAAGTCATCCAACAGTGTTTCTTGTTCGAGGGAATCGTATTGACATGCTACAATGTTTGAAGTGGAGATTTTCAAACATTTAGGTTCTTTTCGAGCAATCCCAACAAAATTTTTAGAAAAATGATTTTTCAAGAGGTCATTTTTGGCCAAAAACGTACCTCAACTTAAGACAGCTGTCAAAATAACATGATTTGCTCTAGGAACGAGATTTTTTCTGCGAAGTCATCTTAAGACAGGGGTGACCAAAGTATGACCCGCGGGCCAAACGTGGCCCGCGAGGTGATTTTTTGTGGCCCGCAGACTCATTTTGAATGATCATGTAAATTGGCCCTTTGATCATTTGTATAATGATTTATTTATATTTTTTTAAATGAATGTTTATTCAAAACCTTTTTATGCAATTTTTTTATTTTTGTTGATCCAAAACTAATGGTTTATCCATATTGTGATCTTTTTTATACGATGCAAATATTATAATATAATTACAATGTGAGCGAAAATATTTAGTGAAATTCAAGAAAACATTCATCAAACATTTCCGTAAATGATTTATGAAACGTTCAAATATGACTTACTTTGTACTTAGAATCCTTTTTCCACCTTAGGATTCAAACTCATAAAAGTTGGATAACGAATAACGAAACGAATGCTTGGCTACGATCTGATTCAGGCAGACAAATTATTGTTGAAATCGATGGAATGAGACTGCTGTCTTTCAAAATGTTCGGCAATGCACCACACATTTTTTTCGTTAATATTGAATGTGAATTGTTGAAATTGTGGCATATAATTTCAATTTTTACATATTTTTTTGCTTTTATTTTGCGCTCACAAAAACTTTTATAAATATTTGCAGAGGACTAATAGTTGGACAATAATTTTGCAACGATTTTTAATTTGTTACACTTAATTTAATGATAAACACATTTTTATCAGATTTTATGTCACTATTTTCAATAGAATACATGCAATTTCCATAAATACACAAGCACATACAACTTTTTCCCATTTTTTAACAGAACTATTAAAACAATAAAACTGATTAAAACTGAAATTTTTGGTTTTGTATTATTTTCAAAAAGCAAAAATTTTCAAAATATAACAGAGATTTTAATAATCTTCAACTTATTGATGTAATTTTTAGTCATTTAAATTAAAAAACCAAATTTATTTATTTTTTAATTAATTATACTATACATTTGGCCCGCAAGCTAATTTGAGTTTCAAATTTGGCCCGGCATCCAAAAACTTTGAGCACCCCTGTCTTAAGATGTCCCCTACACAACCCTTTTAACAGAATTCAGTTTAATTGAGAAGAATCTGAGAAATGGTAAAATCCGTAAAAAATCACTTTGACCCAATCTCACCCCCCAGACCCAATGTCTCCCCCACTGACGGTACTTTTTAACAAAGTTCACACTTACTGATTGTTTAGAAAGGGCATTCTGAACTGAGAATAGATTGATAGTTTCTCAATTGAAAGTATATGTTATGAAAATAAAATAGAAAATATGTTTAAAATGCTAGAAATTTAGTTTTAAGCTTTTTCTATTTCTATCCTTTTCCTTAGCAAATCTCGAAGATTTTTTTTAAAATTTTTCCTTTTCTTGCCAAATCCATTGTTAGAATATCCAATTACATCTAATTGAATTATAGTGTAAACCATAGTTGAAATTAACTCCAAAACTTTATTAGGTTATAAGAAACACGAAATTGTAAATTGATTATTTACTGATAAACACTAATTGAATTTTCAATGCTAGAAACAGTCATTTGAATAAATCGGAAAAAAATCACTTCGGATTTCTATATTCCAGAAAAACAGTTTTCATTAAAGCTTATTGCTGACCTTGCAATGTTTCAGAGTCATAAAATTCCAAATACAATGAAATTTCCAACTTCAGGTGCAAACTTTGTACTGCAAATAACGCTTCACCCAAGTTCACGAACCAAACCATGAAATTGGGTCACATAAACTGAGGCTAGAACTCCAAAAACCAACACCAGACCAACAACCGATTGCAATTTGCATGATGGAAGACGAAGAAGGACCCGCTCCCTCCCTCCGGAATCACTTTTCTCCTGCAAAGTGAGACACAGAGACGTAGAGAAACACAGATGACATTTTGTGTGCAACATTGTGGAAGAATCCTTGCTCCTTGCAGTCAGTCGTCATGTTACACATGTTTACGTTTAGATTTCCCACCAACGTTGCACGTGACTGGGTTCACCAAGCAAGATGGCAGAGATGTGAGCCCTTATCTTGAGGGGGGAAAAAGTTGGTTTTGGTGTCTAGTTTTTCGGTTGCGATTTACTAGATGCTGGATATGAAGTGGAATTTTGTGCGCTTGTGTGCTTTGCTTTTTCCTCATAGTGCTGCCCCATCTAAAAAGCACTTTACTGTCTGCTTATATGAGCTTGTTTTGACTCGCTCTGTCAGGACATCCGGTAGATAAGCCTAAAACGTCCTGGGAATGTAAGAGAGATGTTCATAACGATCGGTCATCAAGCAAAATAAGCATTTAGATTTTCATTTTGAGAATACTGTCAGGAAGCAAGTTATTTCACATTTGAAGCTATGTAGGAAAGTTATTAAATTTTCATGCCAGAGAAAATTCAATAAAGTCACAACTGTAAAATGGAAGTTAAGGTAAATGTATGCTTTTAGCTTCGGCTGGAAGTCATCTATTCATTAATCTGTGCATTATTCATGAGCAAATCCAATCAACAAGCTAATTTTTCTCCGCATAAGAAGCAACAAATGTTTCGCCATCCTCACGTATGTTCGTTATTCATTCGAGAAGATTCTCAGAAGGGAGAAAATCTCTGTGCTCATATGAGTTGAGGATGTCACACGTCATACAAAGTTTACAAAAGTTATGGTATTGAGTTAACCAAAGATCATTTTTAAAGCTTTTCGTATTTTCGTTTTCACGATTTGGGATTTTATAAAACAAAAGCCTAATCCGACAAACTTCGTTTTGCCTTTTTTCGTGTGTTGAAGTTTTTTGCTTATCCAGCCTCCTGTGATCAAAATGTGATTTTACGTAACAGGCCGAAGTGTCAATTAATAATAGCGTATAAACCTTCCTTGGGCTTATATAAACTCAACGTAATAAAGAGCACCTCCCTGCACAAAATCGGCATGTGGCCTAACAACCTCTGTCGTTTTTGTTTAACTGAGCTAGAAAGCTCTGGTAACAAAAAAAGAGCACCTCGATCCGACGCTCCGTATCAAACTGATTCGCGTTCGAACAAAACCATCGAAATTTTTATATTTATATAGATTATCCAAATTTAAAAAAATATATATATTTTGAATCATTTTTGCCTTCCTCACTGAGGTAAGGCTATAATCCTGCTCCAAAATTGAACTTTTTATTTTAAGCTCGAAAACCCACCTTGATGTATACATATCGACTCAGAATTGAAAACTGAACAAATGTATGTGTGTATGTGTGTGTATATGTGTGTGTGTGTATGTGTGTGTATGTGTGTGTGTATGTGTGTGTGTATGTGTGTGTGTATGTGACCAATAATGTCACGCAGTTTTCTCAGCAATGGCTGTACCGATTTTGACCAAACCAGTTGCATTCGACTTGGTTTAGGGTCCCATACGGTGCTATTGAATTGTTTGAAGTTTCGATAAGTAGTTCAAAAGTTATGTGGGTAATTCTCTACCAACTCACACGAAATCGGGAAAAGTTGCCCCGACCCCTCTTCGATTTGCGTGAAACTTTGTCCTAAGGGGTAACTTTTGTCCCTGATCACGAAACCGAGGTCTATTTTTTGATATCTCGTGACGGAGGGGCGGTACGACCCCTTCCATTTTTGAACATGCGAAAAAAGAGGTGTTTTTCAAAAATTTGCAGCCTGAAACGGTGATGAGATAGAAATTTGGTGTCAAAGGGACTTTTATGTAAAATTAGACGCCCGATTTGATGGCGTACTCAGAATTCCGAATAAACGTATTTTACATCGAAAAAAACACTAAAAAAGTTTTAAAAATTCTCCCATTTTCCGTTACTCGACTGTAAAAAATTTTGGAACATGTCATTTTATGGGAAATTTAATGTTCTTTTCGAATCTACATTGTCCCAGAAGGGTTATTTTTTCATTTAGAACAAAATTTTTCATTTTAAAATTTCGTGTTTTTTCTAACTTTGCAGGGTTATTTTTTAGAGTGTAACAATGTTCTAGAAAGTTGTAGAGCAGACAATTACAAAAATTTTGATATATAGACATAAGGGGTTTGCTTATAAACATCACGAGTTATCGCGATTTTACGAAAAAAAAGTTTTGAAAAAGTTACTTTTTGCGTTACTCTTTGTTTCGTCATCCGTGTCTGTCGCGGGTGACCATGAATGGCCATGATCGATGACGACCAACTTTTTCAAAACTTTTTTTCGTAAAATCGCGATAACTCGTGATGTTTATAAGCAAACTCCTTATGTCTATATATCAAAATTTTTGTAATTGTCTGCTCTACAACTTTCTAGAACATTATTACACTCTAAAAAATAACCCTGCAAAGTTAGAAAAAACACGAAATTTTAAAATGAAAAATTTTGTTCTAAATGAAAAAATGACCCTTCTGGGACAATGTAGATTCGAAAAGTACATTAAATTTCCCATAAAATGACATGTTCCAAAAATTTTTACAGTCGAGTAACGGAAAATGGGAGAATTTTTAAAACTTTTTTAGTGTTTTTTTCGATGAAAAATACGTTTATTCGGAATTCTGAGTACGCCATCAAATCGGGCGTCTAATTTTACACAAAAGTCCCTTTGACACCAAATTTCTATCTCATCACCGTTTCAGGCTGCAAATTGTTGAAAAACACCTCTTTTTTCACATGTTCAAAAATGGAAGGGGTCGTACCGCCCCTCCGTCACGAGATATCAAAAAACGAACCTCGGTTTCGTGATCAGGGACAAAAGTTACCCCTTAGGACAAAGTTTCACGCAAATCGAAGAGGGGTCGGGGCAACTGCTGTGTGAGTTGGCGGAGAATTACCCATGTATAAAAATGTGTTTTCGCATATTTTCAGAAGTTGAATAAATGGTAGTAAACTGAACCAAACGTCATCATGCTATACATCGTTAGTTAGGTAATTGAAAGACCTTTCCAACGAGTCCAAAACATTGATAATCTGGCAACCATGTCTCGAGTTATAACCACTTAAGTGATATTTATGTAATTTTTTGTAGCCGGATCTCACTTAAATGTATGTAAACAATGTCCAGATCCATCATCCGACCCATCGTTGGTTAGGAAATCGAAAGACCTTTCCAACGATTCTACAACATTGATAATCTGGCAACCCTGTCTCGAGTTCTGACCACTTAAGTGATATTTATGCACTATTTTTGTAGCCGGATCACGCTTAAATGTATGTAAACAATGTCCGGATCCATCATCCAATCCATCGTTGGTTAGGTAATCAAAAGACCTTTCCAACAAGTATAAAACATTGAAGATCTGGCAACCCTGTCTTCAGTTCTGACCACTTAAGTGATATTTATGTACTTTTTTGTAGCCGGAACTCACTTAAATGTATGTAAACAATGTCCGGATCCATCATCCGACCCATCGTTGGTTGGGTAATCGAAAGATCTTTTCAAAGAGTCTAAAATATTGAAGATCTGGCAACCTTGTCTCGAGTTCTGACCACTTAAGTGATATTTATGCACTATTTTTGTAGCCGGATCTCGCTTAAATGTATGTAAACAATGTCCGGATCCATCATCCAACCCATCGTTGGTTAGGTAATCAAAAGACCTTTCCAACAAGTATAAAACATTGAAGATCTGGCTACCCTGTCTTCTGTTCTGACCACTTAAGTGATATTTATGTACTTTTTTGTAGCCGGAACTCACTTAAATGTATGTAAACAATGTCCGGATCCATCATCCGACCCATCGTTGGTTAGGTAATCGAAAGACCTTTCCAACGAGTCTAAAATATTGAAGATCTGGCAACCTTGTCTCGAGTTCTGACCACTTAAGTGATATTTATGCACTTTTTTGTAGCCGGATCTCACTTAAATGTATGTAAACAATGTCCGGATCCATCATCCGACCCATCGTTGGTTAGGTAGTCAAAAGACCTTTCCAACGAGTATAAAACATTGAAGATCTGGCAACCCTGTCTCGAGTTCTGACCACTTAAGTGATATTTATGTACTTTTTTGTAGCCGGAACTCACTTAAATGTATGTAAACAATGTCCGGATCCATCATCCGACCCATCGTTGGTAAAGTAATTGAAAAGCCGAGTCTAAAACATTGAAGATCTGGCAACCCTATCTCGAGTTCTGACCACTTATGATGCCACTTATGAACCCTTGAGTGATATGTGTGTTTTTTTTTGTATTCCGGAACTTAACGAAATTAGACGAAATTTGTGTCCAAACCCATCATATCACATATCACCCATTGTTGGAAAAGAGTGAGGAAGGCACCAACCACATAGGTGGATTAAGTTAGTTTTTTTTCTCCATACAAGTCTTAATGCACATACATGCATGCACATACACATCAAATCAGCAGGATCCAGATCAAAAGACCACATATTTGGACCAAATTTGGCACCAAAATAATTTCTTGATTTCCAAAAAAATAAGTGTTCTCGTGGTTTTTGGATGGTCCCTAAATGCTACTAAACAGGCTCTCATTTTTCAATCGACGATAGCTTGGAAACTATTGATCCGATGATCTAAGTCAGAAAAGAAACCTTTGTGATATTTTGAAATCATCTTTAAAAAATAAAACTTTACAATTCTAAAATCACGACTAACATTTCAAAAGCGCCACACACAAAAGTATTATTGGTTATGGAACTGGAAAAAAATATTTCATGGCTTAAATTCAAGTAAATTTAATTTTTGATAGTTGTTTGTCTTTTCTGTGGTTTTTATAAATTCAAACAATAATAAAAATCATTAATCAATGATCCAAATTTGGATTTCTGTTGACATAACCTGAATTTTAAGAAAATTTTAATGTCAAAAAATCAGGTCTAATTATCTTTGTCCGGTCTGCAGTCAATTCAAGAAAAAGGCTTAAAAATTAATCAACTTGAAAATGAAATAAAAATAATGAATATTTGGTAAAAAATCTTAACCTTTTTTTCATAAAATTATTTTTATTAGGTCCTTTTCGGTACTGGGACCTGGTTAGGACCGAGTCGGTTTTTGTTATTACATTTTTCTTAAAGCTAAGAGTAATTACAGAGGATCTTGTGTGTAAATGTTAGTGGGAGGGGAGCCGGTTACCCGCGGCCTACTCGGGGTTAGTAGGGAAGGGATTGATGTTAAAAAATCTTAACCTTCAAGTTCACGCAATTTTGCACGATCCTGAAGTGAGCACTGACCCAGGATTTTCTCAACAGTTTTGCCAAAAAAAATGTTTAAGCAGTGAAATTCGGAAAACTGCCTAACAGGTAAGAATCTTCTATTATTTTTCCAAAAATGTTTTTTTTCCTAGAGAATAACTAAGGACGAAAGTACTGATGACTTTGCTGTGACATTTTTGCTATCTTTCGTTCTGCAACAAAAAGAAAGTTTTCTGCTTGAACACTCAGATCACGTCCAGTCCGGAGCACAATTTGAGTGATAAGATACGCCAGATCAGAATCAATCTGCTCAATCCTTTTGCTTTATTCCATTTGCTCTGGCAGAAATCTGTCTCTTCCACAATTCACTGTTTGCATTCGAAATAATAAGGAAACTATGTTGTATGCAAAACATGCCATGGCATTTCAGTAATTTTCCAATCTCACTTATATTTCAACTAACATCAGCATTTTTGTTTTCTTCTTACCCTTTGGTGCTCTCTCGTTTATGATGAAAAGTGTCCTTCCACAGTTCTTCTCGGTGTCCCACGCTGGATCCGATGTCATTCGTCTCGGCGTTGATCTGCCGGGACGGAGCTGGCATCACTGGCAGAAGCAGAGCCGTCTCTGAAAATATAAGCAAGCAAGGGTTTTGTATGAATAATGATAATTCGGCTAATATTAGGTATTTGCTTTGCGAAAGCGAAGTCGCTTGGCAGAAATATGAGAGACCTTCCCTTTTGGCTTGGCTGGCAGAGATACAATGAGACTGAGAAGTTTCAAAAGTCATCAGGGAAGAAAGTTTGGACGGGTGTTTTAATACGCTTTTTTGTTTGCTTGTGCTGTTGAATTATCCGAAGGGATGAGAAAATAAATATGATAATCGAAATGGCATAGTTATCAAGTAAGACAACAAGTTTTTCTATTTATATTTATGAGGTACCTGTGTCAAACGTGTTAAAATTACATAAATTTTGGGGGATAGTCATTGTTTTTGGGAACGACACTCAATAATATTGAATTTATATCTAACAGAAGACGCGAAAAATCTATCAGCATTTTCATTAATTCATTCTTGGGATATAGGTGTCTAGAAGAGGCAACACAGGAGATAAAAACAATAATTACAATAAGGTGAATAAAATAAAAACACCCACCTAAATAATGTTGATGCGCATTTTTTTTTATGCTCGTCTATAGTTTCCAAGATAGTATCAGAATCAGAACTATTTTAGTTGCTTTCTCGCTTATAAATTACACTCAACCTCAAATGGTTTGACACCAACTGTTGTCAAACGAGCGGGGTCACTTTTTAGTTTGACACCCCTTTTACTCGGAGTTCACACACACACTACCAAACGTTTGTTTTGATTGTGTGCGTGAGCGCCGTTTAAAAAGTGACAGTTCGTCACTTTTTAGTTTGACTTTGATCAACCAACGAGGTACTAACTAAAAAAGTATCTTTTCGTTTTCAACCAAACCACCGAGTGTATACGCAATTTCATAAAAAGAACTAACATAACTGCAAAATGTTTCAATATAAAGATTTTTTCAGCACGAGCCATT
This sequence comes from Culex pipiens pallens, assembly GCF_016801865.2. NCBI lineage: Eukaryota > Metazoa > Arthropoda > Insecta > Diptera > Culicidae > Culex > Culex pipiens. The sequence goes on from NC_068938.1 coordinate 123,165,022, forward strand.
CATGAAATAGGTATAAATATTAGGGTAGCTTGAAGTTGTAAGGGAAATATCAAGATGGGCAAATTCAATCAGGACAGGTTTTTTGCGGTTCTATTTGTGCCCCCAAGTAAAGTAAGTAAATCTTTCCCAGTTCCTGAGGGGCCGGCATTTACAAAGCGGATTGAGTGGCAGTTTCATTCTCAACTTAATGTTAACATGTTAAGGTTAATGTTAACATTCCATAGGTCGCCTCCCTAAGGTGTCGTGATAAGGTTCAGTTTGTGACGATACACTACCTTCCCTTTTCTAAGCAATCAATTCCAGAAGGGAAAAGATCACCAGTTGTGTTGGTCCGAGCCGGGATTTGAACCCCGATCTACCGCTTACGAGGCGGAAGCGTTACCACTGGGCTACGTGGCTCGGTTGTGCCCCCAAACACGCCCCAAAATTTTGGGCCGATTGGTTCTGATCCAGCTTTCCTCAAAGCAATTCAGATTTATATGGAAATTTGTGGGTAAAAAAAAAGAACTTTTCAGCATTTATTTTGAAAAGTTTTACTATTCGATTGTGCTATTTTTGGTACAGAAAAGTAGGCGATTTCATTGTTCAAGAATGACAGGAAAAGTAAGGAATTTCTTGTCGCCACTGTCAGTACTTCGGTAGAAATTTCAAAATCCTAATTTTTAATTTTTAATCCTTTTTTAACAACGTTTTTGCACCCAGCTTTCTGTTACAGACATTTTAGTATCTTCAAAACTACGGTAACTATCGATATATTTTTGATTCATCCCCTAGATTACTGTCTTCATAGTCATTTACCACCAGTGTTGCGATCCTCACGCGCTCACGCGCTCATTCGTGAGGAGGAGCGCTGCGCGAGCTAGCTCACGTTTGCCCACGCTTACGTTTGCTCCGATTTTTTCAGCTCGCGTTTGCTCCACGCTCGCGCTCGCGCTCATTTTTCGCTCATGGAGCGCTCACTTTGGAAGTATCGTGAATTGAATCATTTTTCGTTTTTGAGAAAGTTTTTGTTTTTCAATCCTAGTTAGATTTTTTGCTTAAGGCGCAGCATATCAGTGGAAACATCACTTAGGAACATTTTTATATATAAATTGGAATAGCTTATTTTCATTAACTATGTTTTTGAATAACAAATTGGATTCGCAAGGGTCAAATCATATTGGAGACCTACAGTCAGAGTTGAAAATATAAATATTTTTGAATTAATCGGCATTACCTTAATAATAGTTAAGATAAGCAGAGACAACTGCTGGGGGATGGGTATGAGCGCGTAAACCAAAATGACTTAAAACCTTACAAAACAATGAATTAATTAAAGCAGATTTATGCTGTTGTATGTTCGAGGCATTGTTATGTGCTTGGATGATTAAAATATAACATTAAACTGTTTTATATACCTGAACAGTTTGTTGACTACATTTCCAGCATGCGGGTCAGAATGAGCAACCATTAAAAAAGGTCATTCCGTTTAATAAATCGATCAGTGCTTTGAAACGGCTGATCATTTTTAATAATGTTAATCTATCTCTTTCTCATTCTAGAAAATAGGGTAAAATTGTTGAAACAGTTCTTTTTTTATAAAACAGCCTCCAAATTGCTAATGTTTGAAACAACCCATTTGAATGAAATAATGTAAATTGTCATTGTTTTGTTTTACCACATAAAGGGTGGTTCTCCCCAAGTAAAATAATATTTAACACTTCCGCTACCAAGCCTCTGAAAATATTCAATTACAGATTCAATAAATGATTTTTTGAATATGGACATTCTCTAAAATGTTTTGAATATGAGGGATGATTATAACTTTAATAAAGTTTGCTGCTGGTTTTTTTTTAATGTTCCAATAAAACAAATTTTATTTTTTGTTTTTGTTTGTGTTTTCCTTGAGTCCGGATTCTAAAAACTAAAAATAAACATAATTTGTCAATTAATTCAATTTTTTGCGTCATTTCACGTCAATGAATTTTACATTAAGAATGGGTTAGCTCTTTGTTAGCTCACTCAAGAGTGAATCATTCTACCCCTTGGCTAATTCTGAATTTAAAATAGAACGTATATTTCGGTTCGCCGACTAAATCCTTTTCATTGCTTACTTTTGTTTGTTTGACCACTTTCTTGTTTGTTATTGCTGCCTGTGCTGAGATAGTTCTAGAAACTTCGTTTCAAACAGGCAGATGCTTCAACAGGGAAAAACAACTACCTACTTTTGCTCACCAGCTCACGTGAGCGAAAAACGCTCCGGTGAACGTGAGCGAGCACGAGCTACTTGATAAAAACTCACGCTCCAGCTGGATCGAGCACTCCTTCCGTGAGCGCTCGCTCATTCGCAACCCTGTTTACCACAAAGTTTGACTATTTTTAAAATCAGATTCTTGCAGGATTGGGTCCGTAAGTTTGACAATTGTGGAATAAGAAGAAAACAACTTCCTTGGATGCTGTGCACCCTTATGGAAGCAATATTGCAAACAGTGTCTTCGAAAAAGTTATTTTATAAAAATGTGGCTTTAGTTTAAAAATATATTGCCAACCAGGATGACAACCCTACAGGGTGTCAACCAAGCCCTAACTTCTACTGGAGACTTTGCAAAAGTTGTCCTTATTAAAAAAATACATGGTTGCAAGACAAGGTGACACCTATTTCTTACTTCTATTTAGCACTTTTTAGACCACACCGCGAAAACGCTGCAAAAATTCGTCAATAGTCAGTTTTCCACATATAATTTCCTGGGGAATCGATTGCGCATGGTTTAAAAAAACCGAACAAAATGTTTAAATGCTAATTTTGTTAACTTTCCGCTATCGTTACTCATCACACAACTCAACATTTTTGAAGTTGATGTCAGTAAACGGTTATTTTTATATCACGCAGAAAAATGTTTTTTAGAATCAGCCTGTACGAGGTTTAAATCAATTTTCTTTTGTTGAATATAATCAACGCCGATTTTGCGTTGAAACAAACCTTGATTTTCTCAATTCCACAAAAGTCTTTTGTTGTTTCGAAAAAGCTGCTTTGACGTTTAGCGTTGATTCAACAAAAATAATGATTTTCAAATCAACAAAACGTTTTGTTGATTCAAATATGCCTTATTTTTCTGCGTGATTACTTGACGCGAAACCAACATTTTCCAAAAGTTTTAAAGTAATTTTCAAAAAATATGTGTCCAAACTTATATAGTTATTATAATGATTTAATATCAAATGAATAACAACAGTTAGTGGATGATCGGATCGGATGAGGAAGTAAAATGTCGGTCCCGGCCTTGGTTGTTAGGCCGTTAAGTCATTCCAGGTGTAGGAGTTGTCTCCATGCCATAAGTACAAACAACACACCAAACCAAGCCTACTCCGGTGGAATCGCTGGGGCGGTTGGACTCACAATCCAAAGGTCGTCAGTTCAAACACTGGGGTGGAAGGTTCCCTGGAGTAAAAAAGGTTTGGGTGCTCTCCCCATTCAAGCCTTCGGACTCCTAGGTTCGAGCAGAAACTTGCAATAGAGACCACAAAAGACCCGGGGGTCGTTAATGTGGATGGTTTGTAAAAATATTTCGTGTGAGCAAAAATGGTCAAACATGATTGGACAACTGCTCTCATATGAATAAAACAGCACAATTTTCCACACCACATTCATGACATTTATGTAATTTATAGATTCCAATGAAGGTTTCAACTAAGATACTCAAAACAATATTGCGTAACGCAATTGCTGTCCCACTTTCAGGACATAATATGTAATAATACAATAAAAAATCTCAAATTTACGCCACTGCATGCAGCGGCCATCTCTTTTTCACAGGCCTACATGTGAAGGTGAATAATTGGTATTGCTAAGCTGACCATTTGTTTGAAAACTGCATAATAAATTCCAGTAACTTTGGCCATAAAACGTCCCCACGAGCTGAGCTTCTGCCCCAATCCCTTAGCACCTTCTCCGGTACACACACTGCTTGGGGAACTCGTTTGCATGTCTGAGGGAGGAGACTTCCATGCACCTCTGAAAAACTCTGCTACTGCACGTTCCATTATGGTCCATTACAGGGCGTACTTGTTTCGTAATAGTGTGTGGTAAAAAGGCGCAAAAAACGCAAAAACTTTTTCCGGTCACCCACCCCATTATTGTCGTTGGACATTGCACATACACACACATACGTTGGTCATCCGGCAGGAATTACGGAACAAGTCCAATTGAGTGGAAGTTGTATCGTTTTGTGCTCTGTGGAAGAAACTCCCAAAATGAATTTTATTCAACGGGATTTAATCTACTGCGTGGTGCATTAATTTACTTGAACAATGAAACATATTGAAAAAGAGCAACTTGTTCCCAAAGTGGAATTATGATGAACACCTTGGTCAAATTTATTACAGTGTCAAATTTTGAACTTCACAGTCCAAATCACACATGTGCCAGCTTCGTCGATGACACACAGACGTTGTGTGGTACGGAAACAAGGAGTGTCCAGTTTTTATTCGACCCTTAATTGACCTGTCAGCCTTGAAGCATGGAGGTGAGAAGTTGATGCATTCAAAGTGATGACCATTGATGCCGGCTTGATGAATTCATCTCCGTCTCGGAAGAAGAGACAGATGTGCGCCCCGTTCAAGTTCAAGTTTGAATTGGGCTTCCATGGATTGTGAGCTTTTGACCTGAGCAACGGGCCATCTTTCAACTTTTTCTTAAACAAAAGATTGAAGGTTAGGTTCCCAAGAGATTGACGAGGCGGCTGATCAATTGATGATTATTGAATAATTGATTTAGTGTTGTGAATGAAACTCATTCATTCAAAATTCAGCAATTTGCCGACTTTTCCGATTTCATGTGAGCTGGTGGAGAATGACCCATAATTATGCACATAAGTAAAAGTTAGTGGTAAATTTACTGTCTGAAAAACTTTTAGGAACTTTGATTTTGATACCAACATACCATGAAAGACAATAATAGGAGCAAAATATAAATATGTGACATTCATCTATCGTAGGGTGACTTGCATTTGCATGAGGAAATTTTGAAACAATCCATTGGCATCAGAACAAATTTTCTAGTTCTATGGTTTTATTTGTGACAAATATTTGAAATCGTGATAAATTTGCCAAGCTCAGCAAATAAATTAATAAATCATCATAAAGCCCTTCCATTCTAGAGAACCCTTTACTTTCATGAAATACGTACTGAACTACAACCGAAACCAGTCCGTGTCACCACGTGCCAACAAGATAACACGGGAAACTGTGCAATCCTTTTCGCACCCAGAGCCAAAGGGCAATCCAATCTCAGTGCGGTGTAAAAGTGCCAACCCAAAGTCAGCACCCAGAACAGATAATGAATTTCTGCCGACTGGGCAGAAACGCGTCCTCCGAAAACCGCACACCAATTACAATTATAAAACGAAACGACACTTACCCTGAAGCTGAGGAAGCAACCTCCGGCCGTGTCGGCAGTCCCGGTCGGTCCCGGGGCAGGCACGCTTCTGCACGAGCGAAGGACAGTGTTTGCCACCGTTTTGCGGTCGCTGCCGGATCGTCCTGTTGCGCGAGGCCATTCCGGGACCGCAGGTCGAGTCACACTTGGACCACGGGCTCCACTCGCTGACGATGCAGTCGATCACTGCGAAAAATAGGGAGAAATGGAATGGGGAATTTGTAAAAGAGTTGTAAAAGTTGTGAATTTATATTTTTGAGCAGGACTTAAGTCCACATAAAAGGGATACATTTTAATAAATAAAGCAGACTTTCAATAAATAGAGTAAAATGAATTCAGTGTTTCCTACCGGTCTCGTAGCTTAACATTCCAACTCCCAAGGCTCCAAAAAAGTTGGAACGGTAACTTCAACTCGCTGGTTCTCGAGCATAGCTCAATCAATCAAGAAGATTATTTTTTTCCAGTGATTAGTTTGGATTTGCAGAACTCAATTTGATCAAATTTGTTATTTTTGGAATCAAAAACAGTGTTCCAACTAGGGCGTCCAATTTTCCCGGGTTTTGAATTTCCCGGGAAACGGGAAAAATATTTTTGGAATCCCGGGAATTCCCGGGATCCCGGGAAATTTTTGAATCAGTAATAAAATCTATGTTTCATTATATTTGTTATGTTTTCAAGCTTAAAATCATTGAATTAGCTTAATAATATCAAATGGTTATAATCCTCACTTCAATCTAAACAAAGACGACAGTTTTAAAATAGCCTAAAAGATTTTTTTTTTGTCTTTGTGGTGTTTAGGATTTTATATCAACTACTATTTTTAATTCCAGTATGATTAATCATTTTTTTATTTGCGAATCAAATTACATAATTCTTTTATTTTGAAAAGGTCCAATAAGCTTTTGTTTTCCATATGTTTATAGGACCTATTCAAAAAAACTTTGGAATTCTTTCATATTTTTTTTTCTTTTATATATATTTTATATGACATGACTAAAACAGCTAGAAAACAAACAACGACAATAAATAAAATGATACCAGTCAATGTAAAATTTTAGATAAGTTTTGAATTCATTGTTTTATATAAAACATATTTTACAAATTATCTTCAAGTTACTACCGCCAACCGAGGGAAAATCAGAACTACAGTCTAAATAGGTACAGGAGATTTTAGAGCAATACATTTGGAAGTACAAATTGTTTTGTTCTGTTACTGTTTCAACCGAAGTAATCCAAAACGTCATGCAAATATTTTTTGCTTTAATAGCTGTATTTATTCGTTACATTTGTACGTATTTGCCCTGGATGCCGGTGTTTGAATATAAATAATTTGATATGAGATTGTTTTTTTTTAATTTAAAATCGAAAATATACGTAAATATATCCAGTTTTTCAAAAAATAAAATAATAGAGAAAAAAATGTAAAGCACTAGGCATTTTGCGGACCTGGTAATTCAAATTATAATATTTTTTCCTGAAATGCCAATTTAATGCTGAGATTTGCTGAATACAAATTTTAATTCATTTTATTGTTCTACTATTTTCACAACCAAATCTGAATTTCCAGACCAAAATATGATTTTTTTTTCAATTTCGGGAATTCCCGGGACAAATTATAGAAAATCCCGGGATTCGGGAATTCCCGGTTTAGGAAAAATCCCGGGATTTTTGTCCCCGGAATTCCCGGGATGGACGCACTAGTTCCAACCTCTTTTTTTGCGTTTAAAAAAATCGCCGAGGAGGCAGTCGTTTTAAAAAAGATAGAACGTTCACACTACGAAAAAAACGTGTAATTTTAGGTCAAATTAGATGCACATAACTGGAGCATCAAATTAGACGTAAAGCTGGGTCAAATCAAACGTAATGTTACACGACGCAATCAATATCGATGGCCGTGTAAAATTACATTAATCGTAATTTTGATGGCAAAACATTCTAAATGGAATCATATAATTCTTATTGGACAACATAAAACGTGTAAAAATTGAACAAAAGCTGGACGAACATTAATTTCTCAGCAACGTAAAACCTGGCTGCCGTTTTGACGTTTCCTCATTCTGACGAACGTATAGCGGCAAATGTGCGTGAAATTGGGTGTTGACGCACATCGTAGCGGATGTGGTCCTGTGTGTCGGGGGGAGAACTTAGTGATCCGGTAAGCGTAATTGAAACCTCGTAAAATCTTCAAACGACTTTATTGTGTAAAAGAGTACTTTTTCTACAACTTTTATTTAAGACTACTTATCTTGCCCCTGAGGAGGGGTGACTGTCCCGGTCGACCATCTGGTCAGAAGTGTCTTGTGGTTGAGGTCTGGTCTGATTCCTAAGCTAGTCAAGTTCTTGCGACCGGGAAGTCTACAAAACATTACAAAAGACAAACCACTTCGTGTGCTGAAACGACTACTAACATTGAACATAAAGGTACACGAAGAGCTACTGTGATTGTGTGTGTGGGGTTACATAATCTACAGTGTTGTCTGGAAGTGTTTTTCTACTAATCGTCAAAAATGAGTGAACTGGGCGTGAACATACCGCCCGCCTTGAAAGGCCGAAGGCTTTCAACAAAATTAAGTCCTAACAGCCCTGCTCTACTTAAACTACTATCACAGTTCTTTCTTTTAAATTTCTTCGTCAAGTATTTTGCTGACTTTTGGGCTGTTGACTGGGTTCACGCCGGCGATGTTCTGCTGCTTGTTGTTGACGATGGGCCGAATCGAGGGATGACAGCAACCTGTGGGTGAATAGCGCTTAACTTCCGTTTGACCGGATTAAACATGTGGCTACTTAACTTGGAGTGGGGGTGGAGCGGCAGTTCTGGCCCGTCCGACCACGAACGCGCCACTCCTCGTGCTTTGTTGCTGTGTCCTCGATTGCCGTGACTTTGGCAAGAGCGATCGGGTCGCTCACTTGCTGGAGACGCCGCGGGTCTTGCGCTGACGCGGCCGTGGGAATGTCGCCACGCTGTGGTGGTGCGACCGTTGAAAACGCCGCCGCCAAGTAGGCGCGGTCGAAGACGATGTTGTTGTTGTTGGTGGACGCGTTGCCACCGGTGAGAAGGTCGACTGGTATGATTCCTCTCTTCGTTGAGAAGACTTGATGTGGACTCCATCGCTGACGTCACGTGGTGTGTTCTCTGGTTCTCCAGATCATCATTACCGAGGGTACGTCTACCCAGTCAACATGTGACGACTCGTGCAGCATTGGCCACTGCTGCAGGTCGTGGGGATGAACGATGAGCTTCGGTTGTGTTGACGTCAGGAAGTGTCCACGTCGACCGCGTACGATGCCAATGGCTGGCATTTCAGGGATGTTCCAGCAGGACTTATCTTGGGGAAGTGGCGGGGTGGCTGTTCTGGCCCGTCCGACCACGAACGCGCCACCCCCAAATGCCTCGGTGCTGGAACTCCGCTTTCAGCATTTGGCTCGCTGAACTGGTGCTGATTTGGTGCCTCGTGCACCGCCCTAACGTAGGGGTAAGCGTGGTGTTCCTGCGGCTTGCGTGCCGCTCGTGGACCGCTGTGCTGCGGTCGTGCGATGATAGTGTCACCATCGCCGTCGTTGCTCGGGTGAGCTGTTGTCAGCGGCTCGTGCGCCGCCCATCGTGGGTCGTAGGAGTGCGGCCTCTTGCCGCTCGTCGTGGCTGTATTGCCACTTGAGAGTGCAGCGACTGTGCTGCCCTTGTGTGTGTGTGGACTGTATGTGAGTGTGTGGATGTACTGCGGCTTGTGCGCCGCCCGCCGTGTGCTGCACCAGTTGTGCAGATTCGTGACCGTGGTGTGGTGGTTTGCGGCTTGGGTGCCGCCCCTGAAGAGTGCCCGGGCCTTGGTGCCGCCCGCCATGATCTGCTGCGCCGTCCGCGCTTCAACGTGGGATGCCACCGTTGTGGCCGACTTGGGTTCCACCAGGTGTGGACATTGGTGCCTCCAGTGAGTGCTTGAGTGCCAGCTGTGGTGCCGTTGGTTGCCTCCGTTGAGGCCTTGGAAAGTGCCACCATGGTGTGGCCGGAGTGTGGGACCAGGTGTCCCCGTGTGCGATGACGTCACGCCTTTGCTCGTGAACTTCAATCCTTCTCCGCGAGCCCAGAGAGGAAGGTGGCCGAAGACGGCCGGACCGATGCTGCTGTGCACGGCAGCATAGCCGGGGTTCCAACTTGGTGTTGGAGGAGATTCTGCTCTTGGCGAACAGACCGTGGGTTGGTGACGTCGATGGGGGAGGTTGAACGACGCGGTAGATCGGTTCTACCCGCCGCGAACCAGACATGGGTTCCAGCGCCTCGTCGCGCTGGCCGAACTTGGGCAGGAAACTGGTTGCTCGCTCTCGGCGTTCCGAGGGAGCCTCTTCTTCTTCGACGACGCGCGCTGCGTCCGACAGCTGGGTTGGTTGGCTCTCGGCGCTCCGAGTGAGCCACTTCTTGGGGGAACGCTCGCCGCGTCCGATGGCAGGGTTGCTTCTCCGTCGTGAAAGGTCTCCGGCAGTCCGTCCGACTGCGGAGAGTGTGGTGACCTCTAGTTCGTCCGACTGCGAGGTGCGAGATGGCAGCTCGTGGCACTGCCCAGTGTGTTGGTTGTCGACCGGCTGGCCGACCAAAGCGGTGTTGTTGACGATCCGTCCGATCGTCTGGTCGTAAACTGTCCGTCAGTGCAGGAACTGCAGGACCCGTACAACATCAGCAGTTCGTCTCGTTGCTGGTTCGATTCCAGCGAAGCCACACACCTGAGGGAACATTATTCGCTAAGCGACTGTTCAACATAGAAATGAATGGGTACTTATCTCAGGGTGGCTTTGGGGCAGCAGCTTCGACCCGTCCCATCAAAGCAGCGCTGCCCCTTAGGCCTTTTAGCTGGAACCTGGAGCACTAGAACTCCGACGCTGCACTGACCGGGACGGTGGATCAGCTGTGTTGATCTACGACGACTGGTGAACATTTGCGAGCCTTCGCTCGCACTGCTGAAGCTCTCACGACACGAAGGGCGCCCTTGCGACACCGCTGTGTTTTTCTGCTGACCGTTGATTGAACCGCACAGCTGGGATCAGCTGCGTGTGTGGATGTGTGTGCACCCGCAATATTCTTCAGCACTGGGAGGGATTTGTCTGGCGGCCTCTTCTGGCTAGCACGGTTTAAACGCCGTTTTTACAAAAGGCGTACAGAAAACACTTCACTGCACACACGACGATCGAAACAGTGCAATTTTGCGGAAACGACCGAATTAGCACTTCCAGCGACGATCGCGACGATCAATGCACTCGCGAATCGACGAGGTTTGTTTACGTTTGCACTTCTCACTCATTTTCGCTCACTTCTCACGTCTCACTTTATTCTCTCCGAAAGCAAGGTTTGTCAGACCGCGGTACGCGAGGTAGGTTGGTTTTCCGAAACACTGTTTGCTGCATAGGTCTAGCGCAGATCTTTCACTTTCACTGCAGAGGTGGTTCAGTTTTGTTCGCGCGGAACTTTCGTGTGCCGGTCGTTGTTCAACCGACATTTTATTCACATGCGACGCCATTTTCGACTACACAAAATTGCGTTCGCGCCATCACTATTTTTCCGCGAATTTTCTTCCCATTTTCGTGACGAGTCTTTCTGCAGACCTTTGCGTAGGCTCTACAGTCGGGAAAACTGGCACACCTTCTTTACACGATTTTGGAAAAGTTGTAGCGCACTGACAGTTCTCGTTTTGTTTTGGTTTTCACTTTTACGGTTCGCGGTACACTTTTTGTTTGGGTTTGTTCGGAGTTTTTTCAACGGTTTGGCGGTCAAGTTCACGGCGGAGTGATCCTTCTAGTGGTCGTATCACGATGGCGGAATCGTGCTACGTGGTCGTCAGGACAGGATGGCGGATCTTGTGGACGGAATACACTGCAGAGTCGGAAGATGGCGAATCCTTCCGACGGACTTAGCGAGAGGCATTTTTGGATCGGCGCCGCGATTTTGCTTGGAACGTTTTCATGAAAATGCACTGCAGTTTATGCTTCACCGATTTTTCATGATTGCAGGTGAGAAGTGGACGGAACTTCTGCGTTTGAACGAGCACTGATGGACAGCGACGGAATGGCGCTTGGGCCATTTGCAACTTGGACGGGGTTTTACACGGTGCCATCGTGGACTTCTTTACCGGTGGAATTGTCTTCTCTTCGCGGTTCCCGACACACAATCCGGTTCGATCGGACCAAAATGTTGACGCACATCGTAGCGGATGTGGTCCTGTGTGTCGGGGGGAGAACTTAGTGATCCGGTAAGCGTAATTGAAACCTCGTAAAATCTTCAAACGACTTTATTGTGTAAAAGAGTACTTTTTCTACAACTTTTATTTAAGACTACTTATCTTGCCCCTGAGGAGGGGTGACTGTCCCGGTCGACCATCTGGTCAGAAGTGTCTTGTGGTTGAGGTCTGGTCTGATTCCTAAGCTAGTCAAGTTCTTGCGACCGGGAAATCTACAAAACATTACAAAAGACAAACCACTTCGTGTGCTGAAACGACTACTAACATTGAACATAAAGGTACACGAAGGGCTACTGTGATTGTGTGTGTGGGGTTACATAATCTACAGTGTTGTCTGGAAGTGTTTTTCTACTAATCGTCAAAAATGAGTGAACTGGGCGTGAACATTGGGTGTTATTTGATGTAACATTACATTGAATTTGACGCTCCAATTATGTGCATCAGATAAGGCGTAAAATTAGACTATTTTTGATGAAATATAATAACAATAAGAATTTCATCGATTTACGTCAAAATAAACCCAATTTTACATTGAAAATACGTTTACATGATTTAATAATAGGTTTTATCAAAGATTACGTCAAATGTAATATTTCAAATTTTTTAGTGTGAATTGTTTTCGATCGCAGAAATTACAAATTTGTTCAAATCAAGTTCTACAAAATTTTAGGATCATCTGGACATTCTTACAAATCACTGGAAACAGAAATCGTCCCGATTTGTTGAGTTGTTCCCGAGAAACAGCGAGTTGAAGTTACCGTTCCAACTTTTTTGGGAGGCTTGGGCGTCTGTGTTAGTTGGCCACTAATCTCGCAACTGAGCAGTTCTCTCAGATTTCTGTCATTCTATCTTTTTTTTTTGTATTTTTTAATCCGATTGAAACTTTTTGGGTGCCTTTGGTATGTCCAAAGAAGCCGTTTTGCATCATTAGTTTGTCCATATAATTTTCCATACAAATTTGGCAGCTGTCCATACAAAAATGTTGTATGAAAATTCAAAAATCTGTATCTTTTGAAGAAATTTTTGAACGATTTGGTGTCTACGGCAGTAGGTATGGATACGGGCTACACTGGAAAAAATATAAAACACAGTAAAAAAATGGTGATTTTTAATTTAACTTTTTGTCACTAAAACTTGATTTGCAAAAAAAAAACACTATTTTTATTTTTATTTTTTCATTTCCTGACATGTTTTGGAGGACATCAAATGCCATCTTTTCAGAAATTTCCAGGTTGTGCAAAAAATCTTTGGCCAAATTATGATTTTTTTAATCAAAACTAATTTAAAAAATTCGAAATTCTGGTCGCAAAATTTTCAACTTCATTTTTCGATGTAAAATCAAATTTGCAATCAAAAAGTACTCTAGTGAAATTTTGATAAAGTGCACCGTTTTCAAGTTAAATTAATTTTTAGATGGCTTTTTTGAAAATAGTCACAGTTTTTCATTTTTAATAATTAGTGCACATGTTTGCTCACTTTTGACATTCAAACATTCAATATTACGCTTTTTTAAAAAGCAGTTTTTTTCGAAAAGATCGGAAAATTTCATGAATGTTTCAAATTTTAACATTGAAAATCTTACCATTAGTTGCTGAGATATCGACATTAGAAAATGGTGGGTTGTTTGGGTGAGGCTTAGAAAACATCAATTTTCTTGTTTTTAAACCTTTGCATGGCAATATCTCAGGAACTAAGGGTCGTATCAACAAAGTTCAAAAAAGCTTAATGTAGAGAATTTTTTCAGCTGCTCAGCTATTTTTTCAAATGTGGCCAAACTTGTGCACTAATTGAGAAAAAAACTGCGGCTTTTTTTTAAGTCACCTAAAAATGTATTTAACTTGAAAACGGTGCACTTTATAAAAATTTCACTAACGTACTTTTTGATTGCAAATTTGATTTTACATCAAAAAATGAAGTGCACAAATATTTCGATTTTTTGAAAAAAATCAGTATTGATTCAACAATTCATAACTCGGTCAAAGATTTTTTGCACAACTTGTTTAGAGGACATATCAAAAAATAAAAAAAATAAAATTCGTGTTTTTTGCAAATCTGGAGTAACATTTGAAAAGGGCGGATAAGCATTTTGACAGCTGAAACTGTTTTGCAAATTCCGAGACTAAAGGTAACTATTTAACAAAACCCGCAGTATTGAAAGGTAGCTGTGCAGGCCAGCTCGACGTCGTCGTGCTATCTTGTCGCACCCGCCATTTTGACGTTCCGAGAAAAACGCGTTTTAATGTTTGACCTTGAATATTCAAAAACGAGAGCACGCAATGTAAACAATAACAAACACGTTTTGTTTGGCTCACCATTCTGTGCATTGTCCCAAAGTTTGGTTGAAGTTGGTTGCTGGAGTCCCGAGTTATAATTACAAATGTTTACGGTAGTCTAGCTTGTACGTGCGACAAACGCATCCTGACTTTCCTGGCCTGAAATCCCTTTGGCCTTTTGTCGCACTTACATCAATTTTCATGGAGTGACAAGATAGCACGACAAGATTGAAACTACTTTCATATGTAAAGTGACAAAAATGCACGGAGTTTTTTCGGTTTTTGTTGAATATCTCAGGATTGAAATCGAATTTTGGGGATCTGTGAAGGTCAAAAGGTGAGGCATTGTGAGCTGCACAAAATGACGTTCTTAACTCAATTTGGCCCAAAATGCACGTACGACAAGTTAGCACGATGGCGACGAGCTGTTGATTAACAGGTTCAGTTTTGTGAAAAAGTTACAATTAGCCAGAGAATTTGCAAAATAGTTCAATCTGTCAAAATGCTTATCCGCCCTTTTCTCGTATAGCTTCACAAAGCAAGTTTTAGTGACAAAAAGTTAAATAAAAAATCACCAAAATGTTTTTTACCGTGTATCATTTTTTTCCAGTGTAGTTCTTATCCATACCTACAACTTTGCCGAAGACACCAAATCGATCAAAAAATTCCTTCATAAGATACAGATTTTTGAATTTTCATACATCATTTTTGTATGGACAGCTGCCAAATTTGTATGGAAAATGATATGGACAAACTAACGATGCAAAATGGTTTCTTTGGGCATAACGAAAGTGCCAAAAATGTTTCAGCCGGATTAAAAATTACAAAAATTAAAATTGAAGAAAAAAATACCGTTTTCGTAGAGAATTGCTCAACTGCAATCTGCTACCTGGATGCGTCAAGTGTGACACCTAACCGAAGGTTGCCCTTTATCCCGAAAGACAACTCTCAAGAATGCAAACAACATTGAACCTGCCGCGGAGTCTTCAGCAGGGAAAACTGTGATTTCTCAACCATTACAACATTGTGGAAGAATTTTGTTCGATGTTCTAAACCAACTATTATTCTTCGTCATCCATGTGAAAAAAGTCTTGAAAAACCTCAAAATTGTTCGAAAATATCAAATACCAATCGTAAATGAACTAATGCTGCAAATAAACATGAATAAATAAGTATTACAAGAAACAAATCACATTTCCATTATTCTAATACAATAAGGTAAAGCTAATAAATTTGCATCAGCAGAAGTACGGTTCCCTTCAAAGAACTGCGTAAGCTACCTTCAAAGAAATTTGTAGAATAAAAAGTACAAAACGACCACTTTGCCTAAAGGACCAAAGTAAGTTCCATTATTGCGAACCCTCGCGCACTTGCTCATAATGCCAAAAGTTTTCCCCAAAAAATGCTAGCGCTCAATCGCTCTTCAGGCAACACCGAGTTAAAAAAAAGCAGAACAGAAATCATTCCGATTCAAAAATGTAAATTCCGTTCCACCCACCAGTAGAGAAACGGCTGGGCCATTCAACTTCCAGCATTTCTGAAAGTCCTCGAAAACGTAATGGAAAAATTTCAACGCGCGCGAGGATCGTCAAGTTAGTCAACAACTCGCCGCCGCCGCCGCCGCCACTGGGCACAAAAGGGGGAAAACATTGGAAAAGTTTTGCTGGCTAATTTCGAAAATCAGCAGAAATAAATCTTTTCATTGCATGTTTTCCAAGGTTGACCTTCTTTGCGTCACTTTACTGACTTCTGGCATTGTCTCCAACTTTTCCTCCCAGAATATCTGTTGCAGCCCACTTTTTTCCTCTCATTTCCTTTCTCCTCACTTGGATGTTTTGGAAAAGCTGAAAAATGAAGGAAAGATGACGAAGGCAAGCTTCTCCGGAGTTTCCGCTCGAGTGAAAAGTCAAAGTTTTTCTTTGGTCGTCACCCACCTCACCGCCACCTCCCCCAAACTTTCATGCGACGCACTTTTAAAGCAAAACTTCATTAAATATGGAAGCAAATTTATGCCAAAATTATTATTTTGTTCTACACAAGGTACATTAAGGAGCTTGGGAGAAAACTTTGCTCTTCGCCTCTCCAACCTCGTCTGGGCTCAACTTTTGACGTTTGGCCTAACCGAAAACGACCGACCGGCCATGCGTCCCCATGCGGCCGGAAGTTGGCCTCGGACGTGTTGCTTTTGTGGTGTTTTAGGGCGAGGGAAGCGGAAGGGCAACAAGGCAAAAGTGCTTTTAGAAAAAAAAAGTTTTTCGACGGCCAGCAGCAGGTCTGTCATATGGCGGCTTTGTGACGGCATTTTGGGTCGTCATTTACATTAATGCAAACGATGTGAACATTTCGGGACTTTGGCAATAACCGTAAATAAATTTTGTCCGCGATTACAAGATGATTTCTCTTGTATTACGTCAGGTTGAAGAGGGTTTGGGGAGGGTGGAAAAGAGCCTTTTTCGCGTCGTTTGATGTGGGTTTTACGCGTCGTTACATAAAATATGAAACAAGGATATTCGCTTGTTCTTTGGGCTGTAATTGAATCGGTTATTGTATATTGGGTTTCCGGTTGGTATTTTGGATTTAACGTGAGTTTTATTTCAAGGGAAACACACCAATTTCCGAATTATTATCTTTAGATTTAAAAGGATTTTCTCCCTAAATTAAAAAAAACTCGAACAACAGAGATTTTGAAACCAGGAATATTTCTTTTTAAAGAGACATGGTCAAATTTGTCACTTATCTAAAACTGAAGTTCAAATTTTCCTAATGTATCCTGATCACTAGCGTGCACAGGTAGGGGTAAGATGTAACAGGTGCCACACCATCCTCAAAAAAATGTTTCAAATTTACCCAGGGGTTGTCCATTAACGACGTTATTTTGAAACACTCCATATTCTTGCCCCACCATCCTACACGTGCTGAGCACGCTAGTGGTCCTGATTCACTTCCATTGACGTTACTTAACCTTTACACAATTATTGAAAATCTATTTTTTGCATACATTTGAGAAGAATAAAGATTGCCTATGTTAAATAATTTTGAAGTTTTGTCAATTTCGTTAAAACATCATAATATTTAAATGACGCCTAAATAATACACGGAAAGGAGTTCCATCGTGAATTTAACAATCGCAATTAGCTGGCTCGTTTTTGGCTAAAACACAACTTTTTTAGTTGTACCAGCTAATTATTTAGTAAAAATTCAGGACCCATTGTTGTTGAAATTTAGGAACACCGATTGCTATTCTGCTGACAGCAACTGACTGCCTGCATTCCACTGACAGTAAAATTTTTGCTAAAAGAGCTCCTATTTTAGCTAAATTTTATCTAAATTTTAAGGACAAATTAGGTAGAAATGACAGCTCACGGATTCGCTTGTCAGTTCATGTTTGCCTTGAATCCTGAGTGGTTGTATGTTTTATAAATTAACGCAAAAAGAATTAAACAGTGAGGTGCTGAGACGCGAAGTGAAATTAAGTGATTCTGTAAAGTGTTTTGCAGTGATTGTTGTCATTTACGACTGTAATGTAAGTAAATTTAACAGCCACCAAAGTTGCAACTGTCGGGAACGAATCGACGCACGACGCTTCGAAAAGATCGCACGGAACATCCATGGTCCATTCGGGCCAACCAGCTTTCCTCTATCGGCGCCCTTAGCAACACCTCAACGGTGATCGTAGTCCAGACTATGTGACCGACAGCTTGGCCAGGATGATGGCACCACGGATGGCGGTGGCCACTTCCTTGCTGCACTTGACGCCGAGACCGATGTGGCCGTTGGAGTCACCGATGGCGATGAACGCCTTGAAGGGGGTACGCTGACCGGCACGGGTCTACTTCTGGACGGGCATGGGTGCGGATCTTGCCATCACCGGCACCGTCGCGAGAACCAAATCCTCCTCTGAATCCACCACGGGCTGGAGCTGCGTCCGCCAAATCCGCTCAAATCTTTAACGAACCTGGTTCCTGCTCCTCTTCGCAGTATGTCGGATCACCAGAGTTTAGCTGAGCGCGTGAGAAAAGGATGAAAATTTGGACCGCAAAAATTGGAGGTAAATTGCAATTGAACCGTGTAATAGTACTTAGGCCAAAGCACTTATTTAGTCTTAAAACTCAGAAACGCCTTTTTTGGAAAATTATTTTTAAAAAACTAGTGTGAATAATCGCTAAATTAGCTTAACTAACCAAAAAACCTAGCAAGAACAACGAAAAAACAAGCTAAACCAGCCAAAAGGCTGGGTAAATACGAGCAGCTTTTTGGGCAAAAATGATTTTTTTTTTGAAATCTTGCTAAAAAAACTAGTAAGACTAACCAAAATTCATGCAAAAACAGCAAAAAAGCTAGCTATACCAGCCAAGAGGCTGGGTAAAAGGTTTCCGCTGTGGTGGCATTAATGGAAAATTTTGAAAATTATTCCAAAGAAAATGGTTGAAACAGTAAAAAAAATTGCTGGACTAACTAGAAAACGCGCAAGAATACCATAAAATCTAGCTAAAATAGCTAACAGACCTTCTCAAAACATACAGCTTTTGAGACTGACAGCATTTTTCCAGCTTGCAAATTAGTAAAATTTACTAAAAATTTAGCTAGATTTATCATTTTTAGGACCTGGATCCAGCTGTCAAATCGAGGATTTTTTTTTAGGATTTCCAGCTAAAAAAAATCTTGGTTGGAAAAACAACCAATTTTTTTAGGGTTTTTAACAGAAAATTAGTAAGATTCACGATAAACCTTCTTTCCGTGTACCAACAAATTGTTTTTCTTCCGAGAAATCAGGGTTGAGAGAGCGTTCTTTTATTACGTAATGTAGGTGGGAGAGCATGTAACGCTCCATACAAAATTTTCTAAATTTGCATGGAAATTTGTTTACGAGGAGAGAGATGGTCTAAAAATCCAAATGTTTTCGTTACGTTATAAAAGAACGATGCCTTGCATTGGTTAGTTTGTTCTGATACTACAAGAATTTTGCCTCATATAAAATCAAGCGAAAAATGAACCCTTAATTTGACATTTTAGGCCCACCATCACGTGTACATATCGACTCAGAATCAAATTCTGAGCAAATGCCTATGTGGGTGGTGGGATGTTGATCAGAAACATTGCACCGTTTGGTCAAAATTTGATTTGATCAATTTGAGCAAATGTATGGAAGATTGTAAAAAAGGTGGGTTTTGTTAGAAAATCCGGCATGTTATTTTTAGAAAGATATTTAAAAGGCCTTTCCAACGAGCCCAAAAGATTGACTGACAACCCTACTAAAAGTTATAAGCAGCAGCACACCCTTTTTTGAGGCCGGATCTCAGATATTTTGGTGGAAACGTTGTCCGGATCAAGCATCTGACTCATCGTTGGATGAGTAATCAAAAGATCTTTCCAACAAGCCAACAAGCGTTTTCATCAATATTTTTAGATCCGGCCTCAAAAATGTGTCTAAATAACACTTAAGTGCTTATATCTTTTGATAGGGTTGTCAGATCTTCAATGTTTTGGACTCGTTAGAAAGGTCATTACCCTTCCTAATATACCTTTCTAAAAATGTGTAACATGACCAGCCTTTTTACAATCTTCTGGACTTTAGTTGAACTTGTTTATCAAACATAAATTTTGAGGTTCTTAACTAAACTTTATAATTTTCAATAGCGACTTATGGGACCACAAGATGGATCGAATGAGACCAAAACGGACAAAATCGGTTGAGCAAGTGCCGATATAACATAGTGCATTTTTTTTAAAGCAATTTTAAAACCTTTTCCCAGTGAGGTGAGGAAGACAAAAAGGCTACGTCATCAAAATATGATAGATCTGGTTGGAGTCCATTTCATTTTACTAAATTTGTTTCGTTGTTTAAGCCTTACTTGTGTAAAGTTTCTATCCTAAGCTGTGATGTGGATTACCTTTCAACAACTGAAAGTTGGGAATAGCGTTCACGGGTGCTTGAAGAATCGAGTAAATCTACTCAAGGTTACAAAATAACTAGGGCTAGTGATTTTTCGCGTTTTCACGGAAGCCGCTTAATCCGCGAAATTTCCCGTTGGCCTTGAAATTTGGTAAATACAGTGCAATGCCGCGAAGTTCAAAATATTCAACTTATAAATTGTTACTCAGTGCATTTAAGCTTTATTATTTTTTAATTCAAACACTTCACAAGATTTTTAACGAGCGTTTCGGAAGAAGCTTTCAATTTAAAAAAAATGCATGTCAGGTTTAGATCTATTTTTGAAGATATTAATCATTAGAAAAAAAATGCATTTAATGTAAGGAAAGTAAGAAAACACATGAAACATCAAAATATACTATTTTGATAATGAATTATACTTTTCATGCAATTAAGATTTATAATACAATATATCTTAAAATCAAGTAAGTACGTTGTCTTTATTAACAAGCCTTTCAGCTATAAACGCTGGTTCGGCTCGTATCTTGAAATCAAATTAAATAAGCATTTTTCAATCTTCTATATAATATAATAGATATATAATATAATATATAATATATATATATATATTATAAAAAATTTCGACGGTTTTGTTCGAACGCGAAACAATTCAACACGGAACGTCGGATCGAGGTGCTCTTTGTTGCGTTGGGTTCGTATAAGTCGAAGGAAGGTTTTTACGCCAAAAAATTACAACTTTGGCCACTCTGGAACCGATTCCGGAACACTTACAGATTCTATGGGAAAAGTTACGTAAAATCAAATTTAGATCATAGGAGGCTAAAGAAGCAAAAAAGTTAAAAACGTCAACAAACGAAAAAAAGCCAGAACGAAGTTTGTCGGGCAAGGCTTGTATTTTATATTTTGCTTTTGAATTATCGATTAATATTTTAAACTGCTATTAATGAAGTTTCAAGTTTCTCAACTTAAAACTGAAATTTAGGTAAAAATTATGAATCTTGTTTTACTGATTCTAGTTTTGATGATGTCTTTCCGATTGGAGATATTTTAGCAAATTAAATTTATAAAATGTCAATAAAAATAAAATAGCTGATTTATAAATACTACTGATAGACATCCTTTTGAATATCCCAAAATTAATCTAATACATCTTTTTTAATAAATAATTTGTGCCGAGAGTTTTATTTTGAGTCTTAAACTATTGCCAACTCTTAGGGCGTCATCCATAAAGTATGTCACGCTCTAGGGGGGAGGAGGGTCTGAGAAAGTGTGACATTGCGTGTTATAAGTATAAAGTAAGCGTGACAAAGGGGAGGGGGGGGGTAAATTTAAGCTGATTTTAGCGTGACGTACTTTATGGATAAGGCTACCAACTCTTGCTGAGCAAAAATCCGTATCCGAGTTTTTTTTATCGAAAAGGTCCTTTAACATGTGAAACACAACAGTTTATATGACCTTTAAAAAAACTCTCTTCAAATGTTCAAATGTTTTCACAAGTTTTAGAAAGCCTTTGAAAATGGATAAATATAATTAGTAAGGAATTTCTAAAAGAACACTTCTAGAGTTTTTTTTAAGGTCCTATCAACATATGAAAGACATTAGTTCAAAAACTCTAGAATTATTGATAAACAAGTTTGAATTGAGGAAACCCCGGAAAACTCTCCCTTTTTAAATCAAACTCACAGAAAAATAAAAATTTCTAGTTAACAAAAGCTTCGAACAAATCAAAAAAGCAATTCAATGATTGAAAAGTTGTTAAAATTCCGTACAAATCCGTTTTATGCGTAAAATTCCCTACAAAAATTCCGGCCTGTTAAAAATCCGCGAAGAGGTTCGAAAATCCGTATGGTAAGGAAAAAATCCGTACAGTTAGTAGCCTTATTGATGGATAAAGCCTAGAAATTTTTCTGTTCTTAATTATAAAAAATAACTCATTTTTAAGCTTAATTTGAGCAGTTTTTGAAGTACCGTGAAATTTCCGTGAAATTCCAATGTTTTATAATTGGGATCATGCGAAATTTCAATTTTTAAGCCGTGAAAAGAACTAGTCCTAAAAATAACCTTCAAAATAATCATAGATAAGATAGTTTTGCGCACAGCAAATGCAATTTGTAGCATCAACGAATTTCATCCCACGAATATATAACTATATTAAGACAGCATTAATCTCACGTGTCTTAGATCGAGAATGTCGAAGTTTCTTTCCTGCAATTTGATTCAAATTAAACATTCCATGGAATGCCAACTCAGCACAATCGTCAATTTCCGGAATTAACTATCACCACAGTGTTCGCGTCGGTAAATTACTCAAAACTTTCTTGCAGTTTAACTGTTCCCACGAAATAACACAATCAGCTAATTTTATCCCAGGATGCAAAACGCTTACAACTTCCGCGGAAGCGGCACCCGAATTTGCACTCCCCCAATGTGTAACAGCTATGCAACTGTGACATAGTCTACAATTTCCGGAACCTGTGAGCCAGAACGACATCGTACCCAACGATTGTACGCCAAAAGTCACCTCATTAACCTTAATTGCAAGACCGTAAATCTACATCCCCTGCTTTTCTGGGAGTTGGATGGAGGACCTTCCCCCAAAATTTCAAATTGCTCCATTCATGGGCTATATTTCCTCAGACGTAGGGGACTGCCCTTCTTGTGTTTCGACAGACAGAGTCGGGATGCTGCTGCAGGTGTACGTCGTCGTCGTCGGTTCCCATGCCAGGATGGGAAGAAAGCTTCCACATCATCCAGCCAGAGAAGCAGAGGAAGGTTTCTGGCTGGCGCTCAATTCCGGCATTCCGTTCCGATTATACAATTTGTGTGATTACTATTCCACTGCGGATGCGGGATGCGATCACCTCCCACAGGATTCGGTGGAACCCTTGGAACCGCATTCATGCCACGTGGGAAGATGTGTGTGTGGGGGTTCTCGCGATGGCATTGTAATGCTGGGGGAAAACATTTCTCTTGTGAATTGAGGACAAGTTTAAGTTTAACTAAATGTTTGCTAATATCTCTGTTAAAATTTATGACGGAAGTATTTTTGTACTTTTACAAAGTAAATGGTTTTCTAGGAATACTCTGCACCCGAAACTGGGCAGGGCTCGTCCGAGAGAATAATGGCCTCGAGTCGAGAGAATAGTGGTTCCATTCACGAATACAGAGAACACAGCTCGAGGTGGGTGAGAGGATTATTCGTTCGAGGTTCATTTGCAAAAAAAAAGTTCATCCGTCCAACAAAAAACCAAAAGTGTCTACTACGGGAATCGAACCAGAGAGTCTCTGGCAGAGACCTTTGACAAACTAACCTAATGACTTGAATGCCTCGGCCACTACACTACTGATGACTAAGGAGTGGTCAGAGGTCGATGTATGACACTTGTTGAAGATTTATTGTCTTAATTAACGAATGAACACATTCGTTTTAATGGTGTGGGTTGGTAGAGTTAAAAAAAATATTCGTTCTATAGCATTGCCTTGGGGTTCTCGATTACGAGATTCCTACTCGAAACTAGGTGTCCGAAGGCTTGATTGTTGAGGCAATTGTACGGGTTCCGGCGTTGGTAGAATTATTGTTTCGATTTTGTCACTGAGCCCTCAATTAATTTTGAGGAAACGATTCTCTCTAGTCTGAATTTTGGGTGCACAGAAAAAAATGGTAGTTACATCAGGCAGTGGTGAATTTTCATCAGTTTCTGATGAATTTTCATGAGGTTGTGTGTGCTACATGAGCACAAAATCATTTTGTAAATCTCCTCAATTGCATGTCTAACAAACGATTATAATCAACTTACACATCAGACATTGCTCGTGATCAACGTGCAAGTTTGTGATTTGAACTTGACACTGAGTGAACACACGTACGCCAACAGGAAACAACCATCAAACATTGTTATGTCGTTACGCACGAACGGGGCTCGCACCAACGTCTCTCTACAACAAGTGTTTAGTGTGAACTAACCTGATTTTACTCGGATATGAGAAATGCCTTTGGCATTGTTTGCCTGAAGGTGTGAGGCACAGTAGTTTGTCGCACTGCTGTCTGTAGATCCAAAGATTGGCAAGAATGTGTCAAGATAAAAACAAACAACTTTGTCGAACCAGCAAGGTTTTACGGTGCCTTAGTCAGCAATTAAGAGGCAGTATTTGTAAATATTGCTCGGTTTGTTCTAGAGGTCGTATCGAGGTGCTCCGATTTGGATGAAACTTTTAGCGTTTGTTTGTCTATGTATGAGATGAACTCATGTCAAATATGAGCCCTCTACGACAAAGGGAAGTGGGGTAAAACGGGCTTTGAAGTTTGAGGTCAAAAAAACATAAAAAATCTTAAAATTGCTCGCATTTCCGTAAAACTTCATCAATTCCAACTCTCTTAGATGCATTCGAAAGGTCTTTTGAAGCACTTCAAAATGTGCCATAGACATCCAGGATTGGTTTGACTTTTTCTCTTAGCTTTTGCAAATTACTGTCAAAAATGGATTTTTTTAAAACCTTAATATCTTTTTCCAACAGCCTCCAACATCCATACTCCTACAGGTCAAAAGATAGGCAAATTCATGGACTATAAGCCTATGGTATTAACTTTTTGGCCAATCGCAGTTTTTCTCATAGTTTTTCGATTTTTCTACAACAAACAATTTACAGCGTTAGTTTTTACCCTGCTGGCCTCCATAGCGGCATTTTTTGGTTTCAATTTTGTCATATTCGGAATCCTCGGACAATTTCACGTAAGTTAGATGTATTGGAATTGCAATTTTGATTTAAAAAATAATTAAATAAAACATTTTAGAAAAAAGAAATAGATTTTATTTACCCTATGATCAATACGTCAAATGCTGTATCAAGTAGGCGAAAACCTGTTTTACCCCGAACCCAACAAATTGTTAAAAAATATTTTGATTCATTCTAAATGGCAATTTATCCAATCAAATTTACAACTCCAATACTTCTAATTTACGTGAAATTGTCCGAGGATTCCGAATATGACAAAATTGAGACCAACAAGTGCCGCTATGGAGGCCTACAGGGCAAAAACTAACGTTGTAAAATGTTTGTTGTAGAAAAATCGAAAAACTATGAGAAAAACTGCGATTGGCCAAAAAGTTATTACCATAGGCTTATAGTCCATGAAATTGCCTATCTTTTGACCTGTAGGAGTATGGATGTTGGAGGCTGTTGGAAAAAGATATTAAGGTTTTAAAAAAATCCATTTTTGACAGTAATTTGCAAAAGCTAAGAGAAAAAGTCAAACCAATCCTGGATGTCTATGGCACATTTTGAAGTGCTTCAAAAGACCTTTCGAATGCATCTAAGAGAGTTGGAATTGATGAAGTTTTACGGAAATGCGAGCAATTTTAAGATTTTTTATGTTTTTTTGACCTCAAACTTCAAAGCCCGTTTTACCCCACTTCCCTTTGTCGTAGAGGGCTCATATTTGACATGAGTTCATCTCATACATAGACAAACAAACGCTGAAAGTTTCATCCAAATCGGAGCACCTCGATACGACCTGTTACACATTGGTGAAAAACTCGCTCTTAAACTGAGCTTGAACTTCAGCTTGATAACGAAGGAATCGCTGTGGGACTATTAGCAACCAGCATAAGGTTCTCTCATCTAACGCACGCAAAACACCATAAAATTAATTATTTCGAGTATTTTCCTTTCCCAGAGATTTAGCCAGCCAAATAATCGCAATGAAACTTTATTGCAGCACACTTAGAGTCCACGCACAATGGATTTTTCTTTCAATCCGCGAAAATTCATTGTGATGTGGGCCATCTTTGCGATTTATGGATCATTAAATGGCGTACCACCGTTGGCTGTTGGCGCAAATCGGACTAACCATCACAAACTTTTACGACAAGTCGTTTTCTTATTAGTAGGCACTTGAGAGATCTTATCTCACGCTTAGAAGAATTCTATTGACTTTAGTTTTGCTTGGTGCAATTAGCTATTGCTTGGAAACTGGATGTTAGACCTTATATTTAATTTGCTGTGAGGACAATCGAAACTTTTTTATTCACTTATATATTTATAAAGTACCATCTTCACAGACTGAATTTAAATTAAACGCTTAATCAAATAATGTATTTTGTAATGTCATATAAAGTGAAAGCTTCACATTCAAATGTCTAAAACAAATTCAGCTATCCATAAGTTCAAGTTCTCAATAATCTTTCAATCAATAAAAATAAAATCTAGTCATGAAAACCAGAGAAAGAGTAAAACAACAAATCTACGTCCTTCCTACATGGAACATACAGAAAATGGTAGTATTGACATCACCTGAGGGGTGATTCATGCCAGGCTGGTTGCCATCCAAGCATGCTGCTGCCTCCTTCTGCCAGCCCAACGACATACCTAACACGACATTGCATGAGCTTTCCCTAGGGACCATTCATAAACCACGTGGACACTTTAGGGGGGGGGGGTATGGCGATTGTCCACGGTCCATACAAAAAAGATTTTTTTTGTATGGGCAATTGTCCACGAAGGGGGGGGGGGGGTTGAGGTTTCCAAAAAAGTGTCCACGTGGTTTATGGATGGTCCCCTATCATCATCGTATGAAAGAATATACTGTGAGAACCAAAGTAGGCATAGCACGTTAAAAGGGGGAGTTGTACGGTTCGATGCATGCCGTGATAATCTGAGCTTTGCCTGGGGTGTGGCAATCCGCCTACTAGGACGCCGAATTGAAGTAAATAAAGTTAGATTTAGTTTACTCAGGAATCCAAAAGTACCTAACTTTTAGTAAGCTTTAATAATCATGTACAAAAAAACAAGGTTTGACGTCAACCAAAAGATTCCCAGAAAAAAATCTTCGCATACTTCTAGCCTTAATTGACGTCCTGCCAAACCAACCCAACAGTAAATGATTTCGTTTGTAGAAAGTAATTGAAACTACCTTCAAAGAACAAAGGTTCACTCGTTCCCATTTTTTCCTCCCTGTTTGAAAATAGCTTTTTTCCCCCGATGTTAAAGTGATCTCCAGTCCGTATTCCGGTGACCAAGCCCGAGGCTCAGAGGAAAAAAAGTGTGAACATTTTGATCACTTCTCTGCCAACATTTCAAATTGCGCCATGTCTCACGCAAGCGCCTATGCTCCCTGAGCAACGGGATTGGATATTGTGCCGGCTTTCTGTTGTTGTTTCTGTTTTCACCGTCCGATAAATTTCGTGCAAAGAGCTACTTAGAGCCTCCGCATTGGACTTCAAAGGAACTTACAACGTTAGAATGATAGACACAAACCAGATACCTTCAACTGGGTTGAATCAGGACTATACAGTCTGTAAAGAGACAGTAGTTTTCAGAGCACTTGAAAACTTGAAATTTGGATAACGTTGCAACAAGGCTTAAACAACTTTCCCAATTCGCTCCTTATGACGGAACTACCTTGCACGATAAAAAAATGGAAAAAATCATCTTATTCTAGCAATGCACATGCCCTAAAAACGTTCAAATAGCACTTTGTAAACACAATTTACTAAAATTTTCGAAAAAATACTTTCAAAAGCACAAGATTGAGTTTTATGGGTTAAAAAATCGAAAAAATGGTACAAAATGGGAGGGGGGCCAAAAAAATAAAAAAGTTTGAACATTGAATTTACGAGCCATGGTTTCAACATTTGAATGAACACAGTGTTTAAAAATGCATTTTACACCTGCCTAGTTGTTTTGCAATCATTAGTTTCCAAAATGTCCAAGTATTGACGAATTTTTTTTTTTGCAAAACAAGTTTTTGCGGTGCTGTTTATTGGAATTTCAAAAAAAACTAAATAACAATTAACAATTTTAATCCAGCCCAAACATGATTATAAATGCAGAAAAACGCGTTTTAGATTGTTTTAAGTTGATTTGACTTCTATTTTCATTAAAATTTTGAAGATTTTTGAAAAAAAAATTTTGCCCCCTGATTTTTCGGATCAATTTTGAAGGGGGGAGGGGGGCGACATAAACTTTGAAAAATATTTGCAAAGGCTTAAGTTGAATTAAAAGTTTGCACAATTAAGTTTAGATAAGTTTTATATAGAGCAATTCCAGCTCAAATTTTTCTGGTACTTTTGTACCCGACCCTCTCCGATTTCAGTGAAACTTTGTAGACATGTTATCCTAGACCTATATAAGCCATTTTTGTGTATATGGAGCCAATAGTTCTCGAAAACAACATTTGAGAAGGGTGTAAGGTATTTAAATATTTTTGTATTGTGCAATTTAAAAAATACTGTATCTCGAAGCAGTAGCGTCGTATCGAAAAGTGGTCAAAGACAAACTTATAGGAAATTGGACGAGCTTTCTGAAAAAAATACACTGAAACAAAAATACACGCCACTTATATGAGATTTTTTGATTTTTAAGTATAAAACTTAAATTTAAAGGTGATGTTACCAAAAGACTGACGAAAAATGCAGGATGGTATGTCTCTCCTTAAAAAATACAAAAATCATTTACTAAAACTGTTTTGCCTTCCTCACTGAGGTAAGGCTATAATCCTGCTCTAAAAATGAACTTTTTATTAAAAGCTCGAAGACCCACTTTCATATATACATATCGACTCAGAATCGAAAACTGAACAAATGTCTGTGTGTGTGTGTGTGTGTGTGTGTGTGTATGTATGTATGTGTTCAAAAATCTTGCCAAGTTTTCTCAGCAATGGCTGAACCGATTTTGATCGAACCAGTTGCATTCGACTTGGTTTAGAGTCCCATACATCGCTATTGAATTGTTTGAAGTTTCGATAAGTAGTTCAAAAGTTATGTATAAAAATGTGTTTTCACATATATCCGAATCTCAATTATATGCATGTAAACGATGTCCGAATCCATCATCCGACCCATCGTTGGTTAGGTAATCGAGAGACCTTTCCAACGAGTCCACAACATTGAAGATCTGGCAACCCTGTCTCGAGTTATGACCACTTAAGTGATATTTATGTACTTTTTTGAAGCCGGATCTCACTTAAATGTATGTAAACGATGTCCGGAACCATCATCCGACCCATCGTTGGTTAGGTAATCAAGAGACCTTACCAACGAGTCTACATAATTGAAGATCTGGCAACCCTGTCTCGAGTTATGACCACTCAAGTGATATTTATGTACTTTTTTGAAGCCGGATCTTACTTAAATGTATGTAAACGATGTCCGGATCCATCATCCGACCCATTGTTGGTTAGGTAATCAAGAGATCTTTCTAACGAGTCCACAACATCGAAGATCTGGCAACCCTGTCTCGAGTTATGACCACTTAAGTGATATTTATGTACTTTTTTGAAGCCGGATCTCACTTAAATGCATGTAAACGATGTCCGGATCCATCATCTGACCCATCGTTGGTTAGGTAATCGAGAGACCTTTCCAACGAGTCCACAACATTGAAGATCTGGCAACCCTGTCTCGAGTTATGACCACTTATGTGATATTTATGTACTTTTTTGAAGCCGGATCTCACTTAAATGTATGTAAACGATGTCCGGAACCATCATCCGACCCATCGTTGGTTAGGTAATCAAGAGACCTTTCCAACGAGTCTACATAATTGAAGATCTGGCAACCCTGTCTCGAGTTATGACCACTCAAGTGATATTTATGTACTTTTTTGAAGCCGGATCTTACTTAAATGTATGTAAACGATGTCCGGATCCATCATCTGACCCATCGTTGGTTAGATAATCGAGAGACCTTTCCAACGAGTCCACAACATTGAAGATCTGGCAACCCTGTCTCGAGTTATGACCACTTATGTGATATTTATGTACTTTTTTGAAGCCGGATCTCACTTAAATGCATGTAAACGATGTACGGATCCATCATCCGAACCATCGTTGGTTAGATAATCGAGAGACCTTTCCAACGAGTCCACAACATTGAAGATCTGGCAACCCTGTCTCGAGTTATGACCACTTAAGTGATATATATGTACTTTTTTGAAGCCGGATCTCACTTAAATGTATGTAAACGATGTCCGGAACCATCATCCGACCCATCGTTGGTTAGGTAATCAAGAGACCTTTCCAACGAGTCTACATAATTGAAGATCTGGCAACCCTGTCTCGAGTTATGACCACTCAAGTGATATTTATGTACTTTTTTGAAGCCGGATCTTACTTAAATGTATGTAAACGATGTCCGGATCCATCATCCGACCCATTGTTGGTTAGGTAATCAAGAGATCTTTCTAACGAGTCCACAACATCGAAGATCTGGCAACCCTGTCTCGAGTTATGACCACTTAAGTGATATTTATGTACTTTTTTGAAGCCGGATCTCACTTAAATGCATGTAAACGATGTCCGGATCCATCATCTGACCCATCGTTGGTTAGGTAATCGAGAGACCTTTCCAACGAGTCCACAACATTGAAGATCTGGCAACCCTGTCTCGAGTTATGACCACTTAAGTGATATTTATGTACTTTTTTGAAGCCGGATCTCACTTAAATGTATGTAAACGATGTCCGGAACCATCATCCGACCCATCGTTGGTTAGGTTATCAAGAGACCTTTCCAACGAGTCTACATAATTGAAGATCTGGCAACCCTGTCTCGAGTTATGACCACTTAAGTGATATTTATGTACTTTTTTGAAGCCGGATCTTACTTAAATGTATGTAAACGATGTCCGGATCCATCATCTGACCCATCGTTGGTTAGATAATCGAGAGACCTTTCCAACGAGTCCACAACATTGAAGATCTGGCAACCCTGTCTCGAGTTATGACCACTTATGTGATATTTATGTACTTTTTTGAAGCCGGATCTCACTTAAATGCATGTAAACGATGTACGGATCCATCATCCGACCCATCGTTGGTTAGATAATCGAGAGACCTTTCCAACGAGTCCACAACATTGAAGATCTGGCAACCCTGTCTCGAGTTATGACCACTTAAGTGATATATATGTACTTTTTTGAAGCCGGATCTCACTTAAATGTATGTAAACGATGTCCGGAACCATCATCCGACCCATCGTTGGTTAGGTAATCAAGAGACCTTTCCAACGAGTCTACATAATTGAAGATCTGGCAACCCTGTCTCGAGTTATGACCACTCAAGTGATATTTATGTACTTTTTTGAAGCCGGATCTTACTTAAATGTATGTAAACGATGTCCGGATCCATCATCCGACCCATTGTTGGTTAGGTAATCAAGAGATCTTTCTAACGAGTCCACAACATCGAAGATCTGGCAACCCTGTCTCGAGTTATGACCACTTAAGTGATATTTATGTACTTTTTTGAAGCCGGATCTCACTTAAATGCATGTAAACGATGTCCGGATCCATCATCTGACCCATCGTTGGTTAGGTAATCGAGAGACCTTTCCAACGAGTCCACAACATTGAAGATCTGGCAACCCTGTCTCGAGTTATGACCACTTAAGTGATATTTATGTACTTTTTTGAAGCCGGATCTCACTTAAATGTATGTAAACGATGTCCGGAACCATCATCCGACCCATCGTTGGTTAGGTAATCAAGAGACCTTTCCAACGAGTCTACATAATTGAAGATCTGGCAACCCTGTCTCGAGTTATGACCACTCAAGTGATATTTATGTACTTTTTTGAAGCCGGATCTCACTTAAATGTATGTAAACGATGTCCGGATCCATCATCCATTCCATCGTTGGTTAGGTTATCAAGAGACCTTTCCAACGAGTCCACAACATCGAAGATCTGGCAACCCTGTCTCGAGTTATGACCACTTAAGTGATATTTATGTACTTTTTTGAAGCCGGATCTCACTTAAATGCATGTAAACGATGTCCGGATCCATCATCTGACCCATCGTTGGTTAGGTAATCAAGAGACCTTTCCAACGAGTCCACAACATTGAAGATCTGGCAACCCTGTCTCGAGTTATGACCACTTAAGTGATATTTATGTACTTTTTTGAAGCCGGATCTCACTTAAATGTATGTAAACGATGTTCGGAACCATCATCCGACCCATCGTTGGTTAGGTAATCAAGAGACCTTTCCAATGAGTCCACATAATTGAAGATCTGGCAACCCTGTCTCGAGTTATGACAACTGAAGTTATATCTGTGTACTTATTTTTCTGGACCTAAAAAAAATAACTGAAATATGTGTCCAAACCACTCATATTACCCATTGTTGGTAAAAAGTGAGGAAGGCATCAACCACATAGGTGGATTAAGTTAGTTTTGTTTTTTTGGAAAGTGGTCTAAACGTCGAAATTTTTAAAAACCGGTAGTGGGAATCGATTCCCCAGACAATTTTCATTTTTAAAACCGCTGTATCTTCCCAAGAATTGGACATAGGACAATGGTCAACATCGAGACTTTTATGTAAAATTGTCTGGGGAATCGATTCCCACTACCGGTTTTTGAAAATTTCGACGTTTAGACCACTTTTCAAAAAAAACAGTTTTAGTAAATGATTTTTGTATTTTTTTAGGAGAGACATACCATCCTGCATTTTTCGTCAGGCTTCTGGTAACATCTCAGGCTATTTCCTCAAAAATTTTGAACGAAAAAAAATCGTGACATCACCTTCAAATTTAAGTTTTTTTTTGCAATGCATTTCAATTTGGTATTTTTACATTATAGAATTTTTTTCTTTTTTACACCTTTTTTCAGACATAAAATATGTACCCCTTCCCAGATGTAATATTACAATGATTCTTTTTTCTGTGTAGAAATATGTACCTTCCCTGCAAAGGCTTATGAATTGATCTCAGTTGAAAGGTTCTCAAAATCTCTGAATTGTAAATGTAACATCCTGGAACAGAACTGCTAAATTCTGATAAAAACACAAATTGAAAATTGAATTGAGAAAATTCTCTAGCCTCTCCCGAAGAAAGTATTGTGCTATCTTGCTCCTAAACGCTTCAGGAGTTTGGAAGAGTACTTGAAGAGAGTTTTATCTTACCGCGGTCCAAACTTCTATGCTGTAGCTATCTTGAAGAGCTCTTGTAGAACTCCTGGAAAGAAATGTTACTTGGGTATTTTGATGGTTTGAAAAATTTAATGGAAAATAAAGGTGATTAAAATCAATATTTAAAAAGAGGGGCTTCCATACTAATTCCCATACCAAATTGAAATGCATTCCACAAAGTGTGAACGCAACCAATCGTTCCGAAATTAATATTCTATGATTCGAAAATGGTTTGTGGGAGCAATCTTACTTGGGAGCAATTGTGCTTACTTTTTCAAAAGGTTTGTTCAATTTAAAAGTGTGTAATGTTGTTGATGTTGTTAATTCATTGATTTCTGGCAGCTTAAAAAATATAAATCTTATAAAAATTACAAGCCGTGGTTTCAACATTTGCATGAAAAAGGCGTTTTAAAATGCATTTTACACGCGTTTAGTTATTTTCCAATCAAATGAATAGTATTGAATATATATGCAACGGCTTACTAAATTTCCAGCAAATTTCCAAAAGATAAAACAAATCATAATATATAATAACTTAGTTTTAGAAACAAAATAAATATGAAAAACCCCTCTTTATACATTTTGAAATTGGATTTAAAACCAAAATAAACAGCACAGTATGTTAAAATAGTTTCAAAAATTTAATTAAAATTAAGTTCACCAGACAAAACCTCCATTCACAAAAAGATTTCCAGCTGTTTGTTGCTTCCGTTTCTTTTTTCATCAATCGGAAAGTTTCCAGCTTCGTTCCCACCCGATTGTGTGGGTGCATTGAGTAAATGGTTTTTATGCTGTGCTTCAAACGACCTGAAACCTTGTGTCGTCATCGCCATTGACTCGCCCCAACAACAAAGGCAGAACCACCATAATACAAAAAAAAACTCAGTCAGTGTGATTTTCTCCACCCCAAATTCCCCACAAACCCCCCAGGGGTAGGAGCAAGGACGTCGACCGAGACTTCGAAGTATGCACACACAGAGAGAAAAAAAAGCACAGAACGGAACGGTCGAACGCGCGCGCGACTTCAAGAAAATTGGAAATTATCGTGATAAAACGAGGTTGAATGTTCTGCCGAAGCGGGTGGCTCGAGTGGGTGGATTCGATGGCCTTGGAAGAACAGTAACATACTGCTGACTGGGACTGGGAAAATGTGCTTGACAGGTGCTTAACTGTGCTTTGAACGACTTTAAGAAGTGCTGCGGTTTGTCGCATGTATGTCGCGCTGTGCTTTGTTTGTCATTTTTAATGCCTGGAGGTTTTATTATGATGCTTTTCGAGGAGGGTTGAAACTGAATCTCAAAAAAGATCTCCATAAATTTTAATTGGAATGTCATTATCTTTCCACTGGCAGCATCTCATGTTTATGCTGTTCACGTAAAGAATCATCACACTCGCGTTAATTGGCACGCTTCGTAACTACAACATCATCGTGGGCGTTAAACCATCCTAACTCGCGTATAACAACATTATTCTAGGGAATTCTGCTCATCTCCGCGCGAGGACTGTTTCGCAACAGTTCACGCACGCTAGCCACAGAGCTCTAGGTCGACGAGTCGGGGCTTTTGTGGGCCGGAATATCTTCCGACCTAGGAGGGGGTGCATGTGGTGGGGTAGGTCCTCACGATTGTAATGCTAAAATGGTAAGTTAAGTGATTTGCAATACAGAAAATATGTGGGGTAGTTTTGTACGTTTGTATATGGTTTAATGACACTGAGATCATGAAGATCAGTGCATTGAAAATTACCCAATAAATATTCCTTAAACAAAAAATAGATTGTTCAAGGTATTGATTATCTCAAAATCGTATAAAATTATAAAAATAATTCATACGGGTCATTCCACCTGAAGCGGAACACCATTTGAAAATTACCATCTCCGATTCTGCTCAAATTTGGCAGAGCTGTTGAGACTATCAAAACATGCAAAAATCCCGAATTTCATCAAAATCGGACCACCCCCTCCATTTTTGTACCCTCCCAAAAAATCGACTTTTTGGCGATTTTTGAGCGAAACCCCTATCTTCAAAAGACGATAACTCAGGAACCACAAATCTTAGAGGGTCGGTCTTAAGCTCAATTTTGAAGGAAATTGGACGTAGAATCCATTTCCGTGATCAAAATTTAGATTAAAATATGTTTTCTACCTGTATTGCGCAATTGAAAACATTAAATGGCCGTATCTCAAAACAGCCCAATTTATTTTTTAAATTTGATCTCACCATCGTATTCCCCATCCGATTTTACATAAGAATCACTTATCGACAGAAAGGAATATTTTTCGTTCCAGAGATATCGAATTTTAAAGTTTTAAGTATTTGAAATTACCTATAATTATAATATCTACACTCGCCGCATCTGCTAGAAGCACTCAGTCGTGCTGATCAATAATAACTACCTGGTGTTCTGTAAGATGAATTATGTTTTCAATTTTATACGATTTTGAGATAATCAATACCTTGAACAATCTATTTTTTGTTTAAGGAATATTTATTGGGTAATTTTTAATGCACTATTTTTCCTGATCTCAGTGTCATTGAACCATATTAAGTAAAATTTGAACTTTTAATATTTATTTGCAAATGCTACAGAGTTTTTACAATCTCAAAAACTAAAAACTTTAAAATTCGATATCTCTGGAACGAAACATATTCCTTTCTGTCGATAAGTGATTCTTATGTAAAATCGGACGGGGAATACGATGGTGAGGTCAAATTCAAAAAATAAATAGGGCTGTTTTGAGATACGGCCATTTAAAGTTTTCAATTGCGCAATACAGGTAGAAAACATATTTTGATCACGGAAATGGATTCTACGTCCAATTTCCTTCAAAATTGAGTCTAAGACCGACCCTCTAAGATTTGTGGTTCCTGAGTTATCGTCGTTTGAAGATAGGGGTTTCGCTCAAAAATCACCAAAAAGTAGATTTTTTGGGAGGGTACAAAAATGGAGGGGGTGGTCCGATTTTGATGAAATTCGGGATTTTTGCATGTTTTGATAGTCTCAACAGCTCTGCCAAATTTGAGCAGAATCGGAGATGGTAATTTTCAAATTTGCATTTTTTCTTGCACACTTCAGGTGGAATGACCCATATTGAAAAAAAAAAAAATTTGCCAGCACGGAAGTATTTTGTATTAACGACATTTGCTCAGAACATGATTCTGAGTCGATATGTATACGTGAAGGTGGGACTAGGTGGTCAAATTAAGAAATTCAATTGATGAAATTTCGATTGATGAAATTTCGATTGATTTTATAGCCTTTCCTCATTGAGGTGAAAAAGGCAAAAAGAAATAAATAAAAGATTTAAATTTGATGCGAAAATTAAGTTCAAAAAAGGTAAAAGATTGCGGAGTTAAACAAGTGAAAATCCCCCCCCCCCCCCCCTTTGATACAGCCCAGGACTAATGTAAA
This sequence comes from Culex pipiens pallens, assembly GCF_016801865.2. NCBI lineage: Eukaryota > Metazoa > Arthropoda > Insecta > Diptera > Culicidae > Culex > Culex pipiens. Next base: position 123,201,136 of record NC_068938.1, read on the forward strand.
GCGCAGATTATTTGGTTACTAAGGTAACATAAAATAACAACTCACAAAACGGAAAAAAATACAATTTGAAAAATCAGTTTCATAACTGTTTCGACGTTTGAACAAGAAGGTGTTCAAGATGAAGAAAATTGAAGCTCAACCTCCCACGCCACGGACGGACCCACCCGCAGCGGCGCAGTCGCCGCAAGGATTTCCTGGTCCGGCCAATTCACCTTCTGGGCCGGCAGAGGACAACCCACCCGCAGCGGCGCATACGCCTCTTGGGCCGTTCTTTTTTATGATATGTTTTTTTTCAAATATTTTAATCATAAATTTTTAGAAATTTTTTTTCCTACTTGATCATCTTCTAGGACCACCACCCGGAAAAAAAATGGATGGGGACAAATCCTCCGCCCACGCTGACGGTGGCCAACCACGCGCAGCGGCGCACACGTCTCCTGGGCCGTGTTGTTACTATGGTAAGTTTTCCTTTTTTGACTAATTATTTTGAAATTATTTATTTTCCTACTTTATCTTCTTCTAGGACCTCCACCCGGATTTGAGTGCAAGGGGACAAATCCTCCACCCACGTCAACGGTGGCCAACCCACCCGCGGCGGCGCAGTCGCCTAATAAACTTCCTGGGCCGGCTTTGTCGAACCCACCCGCAGCGGCGCAGTCGCCGCAAGGATTTCCTGGCCCGGCCGGTCTACCTCCTGGGCCGTTCTGTTACTATGGTAACTTTTCCTTTTTTTCCTAATTTTTAAAAATTATGATTTTTTATAGCTTAAGACCTCCACCCAGAATGACGAACCCACCCGCAGCGGCGCAGTCGCCGCAAGAATTTCCTGGTCCGGCTGGTTCATCTCCTGGGCCGGCGGTGGGCAACCCATCCGCAGCGGCGCACACGCCTCCTGGGCCGTTCTTGTTTTACGGTATGTTTTTTTTTTCAAATATTTTAATCATAAATTTTTTATTATTTTTTCCTACTTTATCTTCTTCTAGGGCCACCACCCGGAAAGAAGTGGATGGGGACAAATCCTCCGCCCACGCCGACGGTGGCCAACCCACCCGCACGGTCTTCACGCTAAATTGTGCTGGGTGAACTTATGTGCTATAAAAAAAGGGTCACACCACAACATTCGTACAATTGGTCGCAGTGGTATTATGGCTCGACAAAAAAATCCCACCCGCAACGGCGCAGTCGCCGCATGGATTTCCTGGACCGGCTGGTCCACCTTATGGGCCGGCTTTGTCGAACCCACCCGCAACGGCGCTCACGCCTCCTGGGCCGTTTTTTATTTGGTTTGTGTTTCAAAACTTTTAATCATAATTTTTAAATAATTTTTTATCCTACCTTATCTTCTTCTAGGACCTCCACTCGGATTTGAGTGGAAGGGGACAAATCCTCCGCCCACGCTGACGATGGCCAACCCACCCTCAGCGGCGCAGTCGCCGCATGGACTTCCTGGACCAGCTGGTCCACATCCTGGGCCGGCTTTGTCGAACCCACCCAAGGGGGTTGACACTCGATCATTCTGGAATAATTCCAGGTTAATTCCGGAATAATTGGAATGATGAAGATGATTTTTCTATTTCATGAGTATTTTCACATAAGAGTGTAAACGTCAAAACCTCGTCAACATAAACAACGAGATTTTTTTCGCGTTATTTGTTTTTTTTCCTTTTCGAACAGAGGAGGATGGCCCTTGGATGGCCGAGGAAGTGGACGAAACCGGTCGCCGTCGCCACAAGGCCAGTGCGGTAAGGGGAAGCGGACGCTCTCCGGCCGTTTTTCTGAAGAAACCACGCACGGACGTTGAGGAATCAACGAAGATCTCACCAAAGACTCGCAAAACACATTCTCTTTTTTCAGGATCCAACAACACCCGGCCGGAATCTGCACATAACCGTCCGACGTCGTCGGTTCGACGCTGATCGCCAACATCAGCTACGCGCGTGGTGCCCGTGTCACTGTAGCAAGGAGAAGAAGTAGGTCACCTGCACGGTATTCAATCCGCGGACGGCATCGTTGTGACAAACCATGCCACTAATGGATCTTGCAGCACCTTCCATCGGGTTTCCTTCGAAGAATTGACCTGCGAGTGCGGTGCGGCCGTCATCTTACCGCCGAGCAAACCTCCCTGCAGCTCTAACCCTGTTCCCCCTCACCACCGGCAAAGCTACGTCGCCGTTCGAGAAAGACGTTTGGATACATGCTCCCAGTGAACCAGTACAGTGTAACCACTCCAGCGAGGTGATGGTCCGATCGTGCTAGCACCGACCCACGAACTCCACCAGCCAATCAAGACGGTGATTCGTCAATTTAGAACGCATTCGAAGCCGAACATCCGCTACACGAGCTTTTTTGGCGGTGCGCAGAAGGAATCATAAGTGAGTTGCGCCAGATTGACTTGATTTGCTGAAGTTGACGTTTTTGTTTCTTTTAGATTGAGCACCAAGTCTCGACGAGGCAGATCGGATGCTGGGCATGGGCTTCGAGCCTCAAATTTGCAATCATCGAGCTGATCCGGCTGGATTGGCAGGTGCTGATTGGGACTGCGACGTGGCCGAACGAGGTTCAGGCGTTGGTGGAGGACTTTTTGTACGAATACATCCAGATTAATGTCGGATCGTTGAGCCTGTTGTCGATCCGCAACTTCTACCAGACCGTGGAGCTTGTTGAAACGAAGAACAAGTTCTAGGATTTGCTGAAGGACATCGTTCGGGAGAATTTGGAGCGACCTCGACCTCGTGAGGCGCGGGAGGCTGATCAGCAGCCTACGCTGGAGCTGATTAGTATGGCCAAGTCAATTCCCGGAGGATAGGGAGGATAAAGTCGGTATAACGTACGTGGTGCGTTGACCTAGGGTGGATACATTCGTATGGACCACGGTGGGTAAGAGGTGGTTGTTTCCAGAAAAAAAACGTTCGAGAACCGCATCGACGGACCGCCTGGAGTCATCTGATGATCCCAATTCGTCATGGATTTTAAGTGCGTTTTTCTATTATGTATGTACCTGTTTAGCTTGTAAAATGTATATATAAAAAAAGGTTATTTTTGGGGTTTCCAGTTTTGGGTTAGTGGGATCATCCTAATTCACCCTAATCGTCCTAAAAGCTCGAGCCCGTCATCATACGACCGATGACGATATCGTAGCAGGCTCACATGAAATTTTACTTGACTTCGTAGAAGGTTTAGGCCATGTTTGACACGATCGTTGCTACCTTCGCTTTCTCCCTCCCTATCCCACTTATCTGTTGGTAAACGGAACCAGTGTTTCCCACAACCAAGTAGGTAAATCACACAAAAAAAAGCTCGATACCAAAATTGTAGTTGTAATTTAAATTAGGACAAATCGTGCTTGCCATTTCATTAGGGCCTATAACTTTTTGACAAAGAACTTTGTCTTAAGGGCTCTATTCTGGTGAGGTGTCAATCCAGAAAAACGAAAAATGTCGCGCGTTACGAAAATGTTGCATGCTTGGTACTGGGGAAGGGGTCTGCAACGCAACAAGGCACTGTTGCGTGGAATTTTCGAGCCAATATAAACCCCGCTCGATCAGCCCAGGGAAATCATTCTATCGTTGGACGCCGAGGAGTAAACAACAACCTGGAACTGGAAGCAGATGGCCTGGAGGCCCAGAAGCAGTTGGCCGAAAGCAGCTGGCCTGGAGCAAGGAGCAGCCCAAGCGGAGGCAGGCCAGCCGGAATATTCTGGCCACAAGACCCGGAGTGGCCAGAACCCTCAGGGGTGTTCCGATGGAAGGCCATACGAGAGGTGACAATATGGGTATCAAACTTCTTGGATTTTGATACTGGTGATGAAAATGGCCATTTTGACAGTATTGGCCACAACCTGGAGTGGCCGGTGACCTCAGGGAGGTTCTCCCGGGAGGACATTAACAGAACCATACGGTTTTGGGCAATATGGGTATCAAACTTCTTGGTTTTCAATACTGGTAATGAAAATGGCCATTTTGACAGTATTGGCCACAACCTGGAGTGGCCGGTGCCCTCAGGGAGGTTCTCCCGGGAGGTCATTTACTGAACCATACGATTTTTGGCAATATGGGTATCAAAATTCATGTTTTTCAATACTGGTAATTAAAATGACCATTTTGACAGTATTGGCCACAACCTGGAGTGGCTGGTGCCCTCAGGGAGGTTATCTCAGGAGGACATTTAGCGAACCATACGATTTTTGGCAATATGGGTATCAAAATTCATGTTTTTAAATACTGGTTATGAAAAATACCATTTTGACAGTATTGGCCACAACCTGGAGTGGCCGGTACCCTTAGGGAGGTTCTCCCGGGAGGACATTTACCGAACCATATGATTTTTAGCAATTGTTCAAGGCTCAACTGCGATCGTTGACGATGACGATGGAATGAAAATCGTTGGCAAAAATGCTGCCTTCACGACTCCTCGGCAAAACAAAACAGCCAATCAGAGAGCAGAAAGATTTTTTGCGTGGGTCAAAGCACGCACTTGCTTATTCAAGGCCAACTGCGATCGATTGACCGTTGACACTTGCAAGCGAAAATTGTTAATATTCGTTAATTTTTTTTAAAATGAAAATTTTGGAGGAAATATTGCACCAAAAGCAGTGCATGAATCATTTGAAACAATAACTCTTTCGTGAATTTTTCGTTGGCGCTGAAAAGCGCCATTTTGTTAAATTGCAGCAGAAGTTGATTTTTGTGGCCATCTTCTCGAGCGTCCATCCAAGTCGGCCTTGTTTTTCTCCTTCGACGTCGTTTTGGCAGCAATTTCACGCACACGCTCTTCTTCTCGGAGCTCGCTCTTGATTTCCTCCAGTCGTTGATTTTTTTCCGCTGCTGCTGCTGCTGCTAAGATGTTGTCGGTTCGAACGATGACGATGGAATGAAAATCGTTGGCAAAAATGCTGCCTTCACGACTCCACGGCAAAACAAAACAGCCAATCAGAGAGCAGAAAGATTTTTTGCGTGGGTCAAAACACGCGCTTGCTTGTTCAAGGCCAACTGCGATCGATTGACCGTGGACACTTGCAAGCAAAAATTGTTAATATTCGTTAAATTTTTTAAAAATGAAAATTCTGGAGGAAATATTGAAATTAATTTAAACGCCAAGCGTCAAAAGCTTTAAAACTGCACCAAAAGCAGTGCATGGATCATTTGAAACAATAACTCTTTCGTGAATTTTTCGTTGGCGCTGAAAAGCGCCAATTTGTTAAATTGCAGCAGAAGTTGATTTTTGTGACCATCTTCTCGAGCGTCCATCCAAGTAGGCTTTGTATTTCTCCTTCGACGTCGTTTTGGCAGCAATTTCACACACACGCTGGCGTGTTTCTTCTTCTCGGAGCTTGCTCTTGATTTCCTCCAGTCGTTGATTTTTTTCCGCTGCTGCTGCTGCTGCTGCTGCTACGATGTTGTCGGTTCGAACGATGACGATGGAATGAAAATCGTTGGCAAAAATGCTGCCTTTACGACTTCCCATTCCCACCAGTGCATCAAAAAGCGAATGACGTAGGAATGGGATTACCGGCGCAAAGGGGCGGGACATCCGTCTCCATTCTAAGCCAATATAAGCCCGCTTGGTCAACCCTGGGAAATCATTCTATCGTTGGACGCCGAGGAGTAAACAACAAACTGGACCTGGAAGCAGAAGACCTGGAGGTTCAGAAGCAGTTGGCCGAAAAGCATCTAGCCCAGAGCTAGGAGCAGACCAAGCGGAGGCAGGCCAGCCAGAATAATTGAGAGCCACCGGAATATTCTGGCCACAAGACCCGGAGTGGCCAGATTCCTCAGGGGTGTTCCGATGGAAGGCCATACGAGACTGGACAACATGGGTATCACACTTCTTGGATTTTGATACTGGTGATGAAAATGGCAATTTTGACAGTATTGACCACAACCTGGAGTGGCCGGTGCCCTCAGGGAGGTTCTCCCGGGAGGACATTAACAGAACCATACGATTTTGGGCAATATGGGTATCAAACTTCTTGGTTTTCAATACTGGTAATGAAAATGGCCATTTTGACAGTATTGGCCACAACCTGGAGTGGCCGGTGCCCTCAGGGAGGTTCTCCCGGGAGGTCATTTACCGAACCATACGATTTTTGGCAATATGGGTATCAAAATTCATGTTTTTTGATATTGGTAATGAAAATGGCAATTTAGAAAAAGTTGGCCAAAAGCTGCAGTGGCCGGTGCCCTAAAGGAAAGTTTTCCCAGGAAGACATCTTTTGAACCAACGAGTTTTGGCAATATGGGTATCACAACTCATGGTTTACAATACTGGCCATTTCGTAAAAGGTGGCAACAATCTGGAGAGTCCGCTACCTCACGATTGTTCCGATTAGGGGACAAACATCGAATTATAGAGATATCATGGTTTTTTAATACGGAGCTTAAAGAGAAATTAAACGAAATTGTAAATCCAATAATGTTTTGATTTTATCTGACGCATAATTCAACAAAATTGCTTAATTTTAAAAGCTTTTCTGCTAAGTTCTTTGTCATACTGGTCATGTGTAACATAACCACCTGCACCTTTTTAACCAAGAGTGTGTCTTTTTCACACCTTATGTAAACTGTCAATTGAGTGAAAGGGATACACTATTGTTTACAAAAGTTATGTGCCCTTTTGAAATGTTAGGCTCCAAATATGACAATATCGATCTTGATCAGGACCACCAGCAGTGTTGAAAATCTGGCGACTATGATTAATTTTGCGATTATTCGCTGCCTGTGACACCCCACGAATAAGACTGCTGAGAATAATCTTTATTCTCAAATTGCCACGACTAGCTGTCATTCGTCAAGAGTGCTGTCGATGATTGTAACAACCCATGATTGCTGGCAGTAAAGGGGCAAGATTGGATCTTGATCGCAGCAAGTTGATGTTTGAAGTTGACGACAGAGTCGTCTCTGCCACACCCAGCGATCAAGTGGCAGTCAGGAAAAACGAGATCAAAGCATACTCAAAGGGCCTTTCTTCAGGCAATTATTATTCGCTAGAAGAGATTTTTTTTCAACCTTGACCACCAGCGTGTTGTTTTCCTCGATCTTCTCCATTGCGGCTTCCTTCTTCAGCGAGCACTTGGTGATGTCGTACGGCTGCGAGTTGTCTAAGATTTTCGTGGGAACTTGAGTTGGGGTTGCGGGCCAGACGCAGAGTACGCGGACAACAGAACATGACCTTAGTGCGGATCTTGCGCAGCGCAGTTCTAAACGGTCCTTTGAGCACCTTGGACTTGGTACGTTTATCACCCTTCTGCGCCTTGGCATCGATGACCTTCTTGACACCTATGGTGGCGGTGACCTTCTTGATGGTTGGGCTTCTTCGTGGCAGCCTTCTTTGTTCCGACACTTCCCTTCTTCTTGGAAGTAGTAGCTCGATTGGCACCAGGGTTGATTTCTTGGCGCCGACCGCGGCTGCTGCTGCCGGAATCGGTGCCGTTGCTGTCAGAAAGGCTCCGACGATGCAAGCAGCCAGAAAAGGTAGCTGATGCCGCCGCCGCTCCCTTCTTAGCGGCAAAACCCTTCTTGGTCAGTACGGTCTTGGTGGCAGCATCCAGATACTTCTTGCCTCCCTCAGCAGCATGCCGTACAAATTCTCCAGGTGGTCGAGGAAGATATGTCCACCGCATCCTAAGCCCGCTAGCAGCCAAACAGCACCCATGCGATTGCCCATCTTCCCCATCCGGTAAAGGAGGTCCTTCATGCTAGCAGCATCAGCTGGTGCGAGTCTCTGACAGCATCCTGTTCCGGGTTGGCTAACTCGGTCAGTTAAAGTAGATTCCGGCGGGATATTGCCTAAAATTTTTGCGGACAATTATTTTTTTCAGCGACACACGATTTGATTGTGTTCACTTTTTCTCGTAGTTTGACAGAAGATCAGTGCTAACACGCAAAAATGAAATTAACAATAATTTTGGACAACGGAATCATTCCACCATCATTATAATATTCGATGTGTCAACCCCCTTGAACCCACACGTAGCGGCGCAATCGCCGCAAGGATTTCCTGGTCCGGCCGGTCCACCTCCTGGGCCGTTCTGTTACTATGGTAACCTTTTCTTTTTTTTTTCCTATTTTTTTAAATTATAATTTTTTATAGCTTAGGACCTCCACCCGGAATGACTCGCAGCGGCGCAGTCGCCGCAAAGATTTCCTGGTCCGGCCGGTCCACCTCCTGGGCCAGCGGTTGCCAACCCACCCGCAGCGGCGCACAAGCCTCTTGGGCCGTTCTTTTTTATGGTATGTTTTTTTTTTCAAATATTTTAAACATAATTTTTTTTTATTTTTTTTTTCCTACTTTATCTTCTTCTAGGACCACCACCCGGAAAGAAGTGGATGGGGACAAATCCTCCGCCCCGACGGTGGCCAACCCACCCGCAGCGGCGCTCACGCCTCCTGGGCCGTTCTTTCACTATGGTAAGTTTTCCTTTTTTCCTAATTTTTAAAAAATATTTATTTTTCCTACATTATCTTCTTCTAGGACCTCCACCCGGATTTGTGTGGAAGAGGGCAAATCCGCCGCCCACGCCGACGGTGACCAACCCACCCGCAGCGATATAGTCGCCGCATGGACTTCCTGGTCCGGCTGGTCAACCTCCTTAATAAATCGGCAAAAAAATCCCTGTACCTTTTTTTTCTCAATAGTCCTCAACAATACCTGAAATTTTTTGATCAGAAAATTCATTCAAAAGTTACAGATTTTCGAATATTTACATACCATTTTGTATGGACAGCATACAATTTTTTTTTTTTTTTTTTTTTTGTATGGACAGCGAGTGGCAGTGCGTGGCCGAATGGTTACGCTGTCCGCTTTGTAAGCGGATGATTCTGGGTTCGATTCCCATCTGCTGCAACCTTCCATCGGATGAGGAAGTAAAATGTCGGTTCCGGCCTTGGTTGTTAGGCCGTTAAGTCATTCCAGGTGTAGGAGTTGTCTCCATCCCATAAGTACAAACAACCAGACATGCATCGGCACTATGAGCTCTTTTTAACGGCACTCAGCTTGTTATAGATGACATTTTCGTTTAAAGCAATGTTATACTCGTTGCTAGGTAAAAATCTCTTGATTTTGGCTTGAATAATGTGTAGAAAAAATTGGTTCATTGGAAACCCCGATTTTAGCTATATGTTCATGTAAATGTTCTCTTAAGCTCTCAAGAAGAACTTCTTAAAAGCTCTTTGAGTGCAATTAAGAGTTCTTAACCTATATCTCGGTTGGGTTTCAAAATAATCTCTCAGGGTCTTCGGGAGCCTAAAAGACAAGCGTAATTAGCGTATTCTAATCACTGGCACAACATGCTGGGTATCTTCTACGTGAAATGCCAAACAAGTTCTTCTAAAAGAGGAGCTAGAGCGGATGCATGTCTGCAAACAACACACCAAACCAAGCCTACTACTCCGGTGGAATCGCTGGCGGCGGTTGGACTCGCAATCCAAAGGTCGTCAGTTCAAACACTGGGGTGGAAGGTTCCTTGGAGTAAAAAAGAGGTTTGGGTGTTCTCCCCATTCAAGCCTTCGGACTCCTAGGTTCGAGCAGAAACTTGCAATAGAGACCACAAAAGACCCGGGGGTCGTTAATGTGGATGGTTTGATTTTGATTTGTATGGACAGCAGCCAAAATTATATGGAGACTTGTATGGCTGAACCAATGACACAAAATAGCTTCTTTGGTCATAGGGAAGGCCCCCACAAAGTTTGAGCCATAAAATACAAATAATAAAAATGGTCAAAATCGTCCTATCCATAGAGAATTGCTCCCATTAAGAACCATATTTAGAACCATTTAGAAACCATATTAAACCATATTTAGAACCATATTAAATACAACACAGGCAGACACATTAATCTAAGGATTGGTGTGTCAACTGCACATCGTATGTGTGGCCACACTGCCGTCGAGTACTGTTCGTGGTAGGTCCGTGCGAACATCTCATTAACACACTTTCGGCCCGCTACTTGAACTCCTTTTCCTTGACCACCACCACTAGGACCGAACACTACCCAGTGCTTCGTGTCATGTGATTAAATATTATTAAATATGATCAGCGAGAGAAAGCCCAGCGGAAGCCCAAATAGAACCGATGTCAGCATCGGATTGCCGAACCACATATCGTACAGGGACGTCTTTGTCTCAAACCAGGCCCGATAGATGCGTACCGGAAGCGAATTTCCGCCAATGGTCGGTGCGGTCTGATTGTGAATACTGTCCAGAAACAACTCGATCGACCACGTGCTGCTTCGTGCACAGTGGACGGGTGATTGATGTGGGGTGAATAGTTCACTGGGCGACGATTTAGATTCAAAAGTTTGAAATTTCATCAAAAACATTGATATGTTTTGAGATTTACGTTAAAAATAATTCGTCAATTTTTTATGCAAAAACTTCCTTTAAATTTTGCTTGACGAATCAGAGCGGTTCAATCTCTCGAGACGGTGGGGCAATACGACCCCTTTCAGTTTTTTTTAATTTTTACTAAAACACGTTTTTAAGTGATTTATAGCTCAAAACCATGAAGAGATAGGGGTCACTCTCCGCCAAATCACACGGCAGTTGCCCCGACCCCTCTTTGAATTGTGTGAAACTTTGTCCTAATGGCAACTTTTGTCTCGATCACGAATCAGAGGTCCGTTTTAATGATGAGATGGAAATTTGATGTCAAAGGGACAGTTTTATCGAACATTGTCCGCCCGTTTTGATGGCGTACACTTTTGGGCTCAATCATCACCGATTTGGACCAAACTTAGAGGGAGCGTTCATCTACCGATAGTTAACAGAAATCCCAAATTTGGTGCTGATTGGACCATCCCTCTAATTTTGGCACCGCCCTTTTTCAACGATTTTCAAAAAACAAACTTTTTTTCTAACTAGACCAAAATACTTTCTATGGATTCTTTTAACTAATAACCACACAAACCTTACCAAAAAACCTATATTTAGCATATATAGATTCCCGCGTTCGGTTTTTTTTAAATTTTGACTTTCAGACCACTTTTTCAAAAAACAGTTTAAATGAATGATTTTGGAATTTTTGGGAGAGTTTTTCCATCCTGCATTTTTTGTAATTCTTTTTAACATTTTAGACTCTCTTCACAAAAAATGAGCGAAAAAATGGTCTTTAAAATTTGATTTTAAAACTTAAAAATCAAAAATCTCATAGAAGTAGCGTAAACTTTTCTTTTAGTGTATTTTTTAGAAAGCCCGTCATTTTTTCTACAAGGGTAATTCTCTACCAACTCACACGAAATCGGGAAAAGTTGCCCCGAACCCTCTTCGATTTGCGTAAAACTTTGTCCTAAGGGGTAACTTTTGTCCCTGATCACGAATCGTAAGGGGTTTGCTTATAAACATCACGAGTTATCGCGATTTTACGAATAAAAGTTTTGAAAAAGTTAATTTTTGCGTTTTTTTTTGTTTCGTCGTCCGTGTCTGTCGCGGGTGGCCATGAACGGCCATGATCGATGACGACCAACTTTTTCAAAACTTTTTTTCGTAAAATCGCGATAACTCGTGATGTTATGTCTATATATCAAAATGTTTGTAATTGTCTGCTCTACAACTTTGTAGAACATTGTTACACTCTAAAAAATAACCCTGCAAAGTTAGAAAAAACACGAAATTTTAAAATGAAAAAAATTGTTCCAAATGAAAAAAAAATGACCCTTCTGGGTCAATGTAGATTCGAAAAGTGCATTAAATTTCCCATATAATGACATTATTGCCACCGGGAAATGCAATTCAGTCAGCGACTCCTTAGCGAACGTGTTTATTTCGTCCTAAACGTTGCTTTTAAGCTACAATACAAATCCATACGTTAGTACAAACGGTTTCGTTTTAAATTCAGTTGCTTACAGTTACGGTGACCTTCTGGCTACAGAAGACTTCCCTTCTGGTGGATAAATATCTAGTCAGCGCAATCCTAAATGAAAGTGTATTAGGGGGAGGAGTTCATAGGAAATTAAATCGTTCTGTGGCTTACAAACTTGATGACCTGCAGATCGCCAACACCTTTTCTAACAGGTCAACTTCTGATCAGTGCGATCTTTAACGATATTTTGTGCGAACCTAATGGTAGTTGAAATGACATTACTTGTCAGTAGTTGGGCGAATCGTCTTAGTTACTTACAATAATGTATCAATGAAATTGAGGTTAAATTAATCTTTAGATATTCAATTCCAAAATGCCGTTCAAAGAGCTGCAAGATACGATCATTTTTGTTTTTAATTGTTTTAAATGCTAGAATTCAGTTACCTACAGCGATTTACTGCAAACTTAGATTATAAGCGCGGCACTATCGGCCCTAATTCCAAATTAACGACAGTGATTAAATTTTCTCCCAATGCAACAATTCGCCTCTTCATCCCCTGACGTGGTTAAAGGCTGACAGCTCACTCCTGCGTGTAAGCTACGTTGACATTGCTCACGTCTGACTCGATCGAGGTCGAGGGGTCTTGCCGCTGGTCGTTCAGGTCATCGCCGGCCGTGCTCCCAGTACCAACAGACATGTTCCAAAATTTTTTAACAGTCGAGTAACGAAAAATGGGAGAATTTTTAAAACTTTTTTAGTGTTTTTTTCGATGAAAAATACGTTTTTTTTGGAATTCTGAGTACGCCATCAAATCGGGCGTCTAATTTTACATAAAAGTCCCTTTAACACGAAATTTCTATCTCATCACCGTTTCAGGCTGCAAATTATTGAAAAACACCTCTTTTTTCGCATGTTCAAAAATGGAAGGGGTCGTACCGCCCCTCCGTCACGAGATATCACAAAACGGACCTCGGATTCGTGATCAGGGAAAAAAGTTACCCCTTAGGACAAAGTTTCACGCAAATCGAAGAGGGGTCGGGGCAACTGCTGTGTGAGTTGGCGGAGAATTACCCACAAGTTTGTCTCTGGCCACTTTTTGATCCGATGCAACAGCTTCGAGAAAGTAGTATTTTTAACTCGCTTTATCAAAACTCATTTTTTTGTAATCATAGTGTTTAATGTTAAAAAATATTTTATTGCAATTCTTTGAGAAAAATGTTCTAAATATTATTTAACATCTATCGCTATATATATTAATCATACCAGAAATTCAGCATAAATGTGTGTTTTCATCAAATTTGAGTCAAATTTTTCAGTTATCTATTTTTTTCAATGAAGATTGCGGTCAATCATATTCAATCAGAGCACGCGTTTAGCGCCATATTTATCTTTTAGGAGCTTATGGTTTTAAGTGAACTTTTTACATGCCTAATGGCACTTGACAGCTACAACACCCTAGGTTTTAACAAAGCATGCGATAAAACCGTTTGGCATGGCATTGCCATCTGGTTTTCAAGCCTCTATTAAAACTTTCATAAAACCTTATTGAAAGTCAATCGGCTTTTATTTCCACCCGGTTTTATGTCCGAGGCATAAAACCCTGTTGGAACCTTTTAATTATAGCTCTTGCTTGTTGGTTGCGGTGAATGCCCAAAAAAAACTATTAAGCAATCAAGATGCTACAAACCTTAATAAAACTTGGTGGTGGCTAGTTGGTTTAAAAATTCTACTTGGGAATGAACAATCAATTTGATTTGATTGGTTTTTTTTAAAGAAAAGTATTTTATTTAAAGTTCAGTATACAAAAACTAAAAGTCCGTTCAACCCTCTTTCAACCAACGTTCTCGCGCCAGTACACGTTCAACAACAGATACGATCCACGGCGGAACACTCGAGAAAGTTGTTTAAATAAGAATTTAATTCAGCTAAGCGCATTTCACTAACTTCATATGCATACACAATGCAAGTGGAAGTGCATCATCAGCTGGTGCTGCTGCTGCTGCATCGCGGTGCAATCCCATCTACTAACAATCTAGACAAACATAACAGGTAGGTACCTGCCCTGCCGCCACCCTCCTGACCTGATGCCGCAAGAGAAGGGGAGTGGCACCCAAGGAAAAGTACAAAACTGCAAATCAAGAAACTGCTCACAAAGTGCGGCACAACATCTGAACCAACGCAAGTTTAGCATATTGTTGGGAAATGCAAACAAACGGCGTACGATGAACGTGTATTTAGTAGAAAGAGCATCTTCTCTGAGTGCCACCCCCCCGATGAACGATCGACAACTTCCGAACGACAATGTCTGTCTGTAACGACGTCGTAACGCAACGCAACGCAACGCACGGCATCGTGCATGCGATAAATATTTTTGCTCATTAATTCAGAGCCAATGTTTGTGAAAGGGCACCCACCCTCCCTGCACCAGGACAGGGCAGGTAATGAGCAAACAGCAAGCAAGTTGCAAAGATGCACAACAAATAGACGGAGAGAAAAGGGTGACACGGTTGACGTGAACAATATGTTGACAATTTGTAAAAAAACTCCTGGGTTTGCTACGTTTTGTATGGTTGATCATTCTGTGTATCGTCCTCAAGTTTGGTTGAATTTGGTTGCTGGAGTCTTGAGCACGACAAGATTGAAACTTCTTTCGTATGAAAAGTGACAAAAATGCACGGAGTTTTTGGGTTTTTATTGATTTTCTCAGGATTGAAAACGAATTATGGGGATCTGTGAAAGACAAAGGGTGAGGCATTGTGAGCTGCTCAAAATGGCGTTCCTAACTCGAATGCAAATGCACGTGCGACAACTTAGCACGACAGCAACGAAGTTGAAAACCAACTGTATTTATAAGCTTTATTTAAATACCACTTTTCCAAAAATCTGTGCAAAATTGCGGATTAGAATTCCCCTTCCCAGCATCAAAATCCTTGCATCCCAAAACACTTCCCAAGTGTGCAGATTGCCCTTTTGAAATGCCACACCGACCGTCCATGTGCATAACAGCACTGCTTTGGCTTCGGATGTTGTGGCGTTCGTGTGCCGGAAGACCCAGAAGGGACGGGTTTTTTTTGGGGTTCCTCTGGTTGACTGACGGACGAACGTCGGGTTAGTCTGGGTTTGGGTGTCGTTTTTTCGTCGTCGTCCTTGCACGTGATGTGGTGCCTTTTAAGGGGCCGATCCCCCTTCCACCACTACTGTTGAGCAAAGGAGCAACAAGGCGAAGGTTTGGGATAGATCAAAGGAATACTTGTATACACGATGGCGCTTTCGAAAGCTCAAATTACAAGACAATACTGCCCGTGTGCTGTGAGCTGTGGGAATACTTTTGCCCGTTTCGTAGCCCGGCCGGCAGTCAGTGCCTTGCGGTTTGCCGACGCTGTGGTTTGGCGACAAGGTCCGGTCCTCTCGGGAGTGCCAAGGATGTGTGTAATTCGTATGCTGTTGAAGAATGAAATGGTGTTTGATGGCATGTCCGAGCGAATTACACTCTTCTGGTTTGTGCAAAGGCAGTGGGTGGGGGGAATGTTGCAGTTGGAAACTGGCAAAAAGAATGCAAAAACTCTTTTGATCTGTACAGTTTGGTGCTGTTGTGATATTGTTGTACAATAAATGCATAGGGGTAGTGATTTTTATAAAAAAAAAGCGCTCTATAATTTGACAAACTGCAACCTTTTGATAAAATTTCCTAACATGGTAATAGTGACATGAAATGGGTAAGGAAGGCATCAGCCAATAAAGTGGTTCAGTTTTTTTATTGAACAGAGGTCAAATTTTTCACCCTTAACCAAAAACAAATCACTGCGTTTAATACCCTATTAGCATGTTATGGCCATTCTATAATTAGTTTTCTTAGAAGGAAGTAGGAATTTGAATCCATGGAACGGTATCGGATTCTCCCAAATGGAAAATTAAGCAAATTATTGAAATGGAAAACTGCAAAATCTTCGGTAACTGCATACCCGGGTAGGTGGGAATAACAAAACGGAGGTCATTTCAATAACAAGTCCTAGTAAATTTTGTAACCAGAAAGTCATTTTTTTTTTTAATTTATATTTATTCAGTTTTCTTTTCCATGTACATTCATTCAGTTAAAATATTATTGAGTGTCCAATCACAATCGATGACTTTTCACCTCAATTTTAAATACTAGCAACTTTTATTTATTCATGAAATATTGTAGCTTTCGCTATTCAGTGATTTCAAATGTAGGAGGTCCTACATGTACAAAAGGGAAAAGGGATACCTTAAAACTAACTTATAAACTATATAAAGAGCGGATCAATGCAGCTGAAGACTGCAATGATTTTTGTCGAAATGCATCAATTATCTTGTTGGACATAACATCCAAAGTGTCAACTTCGGCTAATTGATGAAGTTCACTGGTGCTGAACCAGGGAGGAAGTTTCAGAATCATTTTCAGAATTTTGTTCTGAATCCTCTGAAGTTTTTTCTTCCTGGTTAAGCAACAGCTTGTCCAGATCGGCACAGCATAAAGCATGGCAGGTCTGAAAATTTGTTTATAAATTAGCAGTTTATTCTTGAGACAAAGTCTAGAATTCCTGTTTATAAGCGGATACAAACATTTAATATATTTGTTACATTTAACCTGGATACTTTCAATGTGATCCTTGTACGTAAGGTTTTTGTCAAAAGCAAGTCCAAGATATTTCACTTGATCCTCCCACTTTAAATTTACCTCATTCATCTTTATAATGTGATGACTTTTTGGTTTAAGAAAATCAGCCCTTGGTTTGTGAGGGAAAATAATAAGTTGAGTTTTTGCAGCATTTGGAGTTATTTTCCATTCTTTCAAATAAGAATTGAAAATATCCAAGCTTTTTTGTAATCTTCTTGTGATGACACGAAGGCTTCTACCTTTGGCGGAGATGCTTGTATCATCAGCAAAAAGTGATTTCTGACATCCTGGGGGCAAATCAGGCAAGTCAGAAGTAAAAATATTGTATAAAATTGGACCCAAAATGCTTCCTTGAGGGACGCCAGCACGTACAGGTTGTTGATCAGATTTGCTATTCTGATAACATACCTGCAGAGTACGATCCGTCAAATAATTTTGAATAATTTTCACGATATAAATCGGAAAATTAAACCTTTTTAATTTCGCAATCAAACCTTTATGCCAAACACTGTCAAATGCTTTTTCTATGTCTAGAAGAGCAGCGCCAGTAGAATAGCCCTCAGATTTGTTGCTTCGAATCAAATTTGAAACTCTCAACAACTGATGAGTAGTTGAATGCCCAAGGCGAAATCCAAACTGCTCATCAGCGAAAATTGAATTTTCATTAATGTGTGTCATCATTCTATTAAGAATTATTCTTTCGAATAATTTACTAATAGATGAAAGCAAACTAATGGGCCGATAGCTTGAGGCTTCAGCAGGATTTTTATCCGGTTTCAAAATCGGAATTACTTTGGCATTTTTCCAACTGCTGGGAAAATATGCCAAATCAAAACATTTGTTGAAAATTTTGACCAAGCTACTTAAAGTTGCTTCTGGTAATTTTTTAATTAAAATGTAAAAAATGCCATCCTCACCAGGGGCTTTCATATTTTTAAAGTTTTTGATAATAGATTTTATTTCATTCAGATCCGTATTAAAAACTTCATCTGATGAAAATTCTTGTTCAACAATATTCTGAAATTCTATTGAAATTTGATTTTCAATAGGACTCAAAACATTCAAGTTAAAATTATGAGAACTCTCAAACTGCTGAGCAAGTTTTTGAGCTTTTTCTCCATTAGTAAATATAATATTATCACCATCTTTTAAAGAAGGGATGGGTTTTTGAGGTTTCTTAAGAACCTTTGAAAGTTTCCAAAAAGGTTTGGAATAAGGTTTAATTTGTTCGACATCTCTTGCGAACTTTTCATTTCGCAGGAGAGTGAATCTGTGGTCAATAACCTTTTGCAAATCTTTTTGAATTCGCTTCAGTGCAGGATCACGAGAACGTTGATACTGTCTTCGGCGAACATTTTTCAGACGAATCAGAAGCTGAAGATCGTCATCAATAATGGGAGAATCAAATTTGACTTGGACTTTAGGAATAGCAATATTCCTAGCATTCAAAATTGCATTAGTTAAAGATTCCAAGGCTGAATCAATATCAGCTTTGGTTTCTAAAACAAAATCATGATTTAAATTATTCTCAATATGATGCTGATACCTGTCCCAATTAGCTTTGTGGTAATTAAACACAGAACTATTGGGTCTGGTAACTGCTTCATGAGAAAGTGAAAAAGTTACTGGAAGATGATCAGAATCAAAATCAGCATGAGTCACTAAAGGACCACAATACTGACTTTGATTTGTCAACACCAAATCAATAGTAGATGGATTTCTAACAGAAGAAAAGCAAGTTGGCCCATTCGGGTATAAAACCGAATAAAGACCAGAAGTGCAATCTCTGAATAGAATTTTACCATTGGAATTTACTTTAGAATTATTCCAAGATTGGTGTTTGGCATTAAAATCACCGATAATCAAAAATCGAGATCTATGCCGAGTAAGTTTATTCAAATCCCCTTTGAAATAATTTTTATTTTCCCCAGTGCACTGGAAAGGCAAATATGCAGCTGCAATCATAATTTTCCCAAAAGAAGTTTCAAGTTCAATGCCCAAACTTTCAATAACTTTTAACTTAAAGTCACGTAAAGTGCTATAAGTCATACTACGGTGGATAACTATTGCAACTCCACCGCCATTTCGATTCATTCGGTTATTAGTTATAACTTTATAATCTGGATCACTTTTCAAATAAGTGCCAGTTTTTTAAAATGTTTCGGCTATAACAGCAACATGCACGTTATGAACTCGTAAAAAGTTGAAAAATTCATTTTCTTTCGCTTTTAAAGAGCGAGCATCCATGATTAAACTTCAGGGTAAGAACAACATCATTCGCAAATTTTAATCCAATCTGGATTGCTTCCATCATGGATGTAGCATTACTCATTGTTTGAATCAAACCAAACAGTGAGTTTTGCAAAAAAGTCATTTTTTCAAACGTAACATCGCCGAGATCAGAAGATCCCAAAGCGTTGCCAGCAGAAAAATTTTCAAATGAGATTTGAGGTACCTGCCCAATTTCAGAAAGATTGGTAGAGGATTTAAAATTCGTGGATGAACCCGAACCCGAAACGACGTTAGCATAAGAAATGCCATTGTTGTTACCTAACTTTTCCACGGTAGGGGTATTTCTAGCATTGTTCGAGTGAGACAGCACGAACGTTTGATTTAAAGATGCAGATACAACCTGACTTTGAGAAAATTTCGGTTTGGATTTCGGCTGATGCTTAGCACGAGAATCCAAAACCTTTTTTCTGATGGGGCAATCCCAGAAATTTGATTTGTGATTTCCACCACAATTTGCACATTTAAATTGGGTGACTTCTTTCACGGGACAATTGTCCTTGTCGTGAGAAGAATCCCCGCAAACCATGCATTTTGGAACCATGGCGCAATGATCAGTACCGTGACCGAATGCCTGGCAACGCCGGCACTGGGTCAGATTCTGGCCATTACCGCCATGTTTCTTAAAATGCTCCCACTTTACCCGTACATGGAACAAAAACTGTACTTTGTCCAAAAGTTTCAAATTGTTGATTTCATTTCTGTTGAAATGAATCAGATAAAATTGTGAAGTCAAACCAAAGCGAGAAATATTCCCGTTTGATTTTTTCTTCATTGGTATTACTTGGGATGGGGCAAAGCCAAGCAAGACCTTAAGTTCGTTTTTGATCTCATCCACCGACAAGTCGTTGGAGAGACCTTTCAAGACCGCCTTGAATGGCCGAGCATTCTTGGTCTCATACGTGTAAAAATTGTGTTTGTGGTTTTTCAAATAACCAACAAAAGTTTGGTGATCTTGTAAAGATTCCGTCAACAAGCGACATTCTCCTCTTCGACCAAGCTGGAACGAAACTTTCAAATTGCAAGTTTCCTTGCAATTCTTCAGTTGCGTTCGAAAGCTGGCCAAATCGGAGACGGAAGTCACTACAATTGGCGGAGCCTTTACTCGTTTCTCGACGGCAGAACCCGAACAGACGGTAATAACTAAATTCATGCCATTTCAATAACAAATACTGTTAAAATAACAGAAAGTGATATGGAATATTCTTGCAAAATCCATTTTTGCATAAGAGTTCAATAACAGTTTATGTTATCATAACAAATTTTGTTATCGGTCTGATATTGATTGAAAGCCAAAACAACTTGGGAATAACATTTTTTGTTATGGAAGAATACCTCAAACTGTTATTGGGATGATCGGATTAGTTGTTAAAATAACAAAAAATAATAACAAAGATTTGTTCGAAGAATAACCTAAAATGTTATTAGTCTGTTATTACAATAACAATTTAATAACAAAAAAATCATAACGGCGAATAACAAATCTTGTTATAAATAACAAATTATGTTATTGGCCTAGTATTTTCAAATATCAAAAAATGTTATTCCCAAGTTATTTCCGTCTGCTCGGGAAGGCTCAGTACGAGGAGAAGGTTCCTTGTCTTCAGTTTCGGATAAAACACCGAAACTGTTTGTCAATGGAATTGGAGGATTGACCTCACATTCAGAATCAGAATCAGACCTCAGAAGAGGCTGTTTTCTTTTTCTGTTTCCGTTAGCCGGTTTAGCGTTCAAACGCTTCACCGACGTAACGACCAAATCTTCAGAAGATTTGCGTTTACCTTTGTTTTGACGCATTTTGCAAGCAAAGTTCTCTTTAAAAGATGGCTTCGTTTGTAAAATACAACAAAATTTCAGGTGGGGTTAGTCTTGAAAAGACTGTTTAGAATTTTGGAAAATAACTCAGGTAGTCTTTAAAAAGACTGTGAATTTTGTTTTGAAATAACTCTGAGCTTAGGTAGTAAAAAATACCGCAGCTCTAGTGTCCGTTCACCACGAAGGTTCGCAAGACACTGAACCAGAAAGTCATGATCATCGTCGATGCTTGCCGACGTGTGGTGTGAACCTGAGCCAGAAAAATGAACCTAGCCGAGCCGATGGCTTAGGCTCGTGGGAACACTGATCATCGATAACGAGTCGAAAAAATAATAACATTCTCAACAATTAGACTAAAAATTGTTATTGAACAAATCTAATGAAAGAGTAAGACAATAACAACTCAAAGTATGGAATGTATGTATGTATGTAATGTATGTTTGTATGTATGTATGTATATATGTATGTATTGAACCTCCGTCTTGGCAGGACTTGGCCATGACCATAGTATGACCATAGTATGTTTCAACTGAGACGGTTCGGTTAGTAACCACCATATATCTCGAAAACCTTTGTAGCGAATACCTTTCTCTGGCTAACGATTTCTTGCGAAATTGTACAGACATAGATCGGCCCAGGCAATCCACGACTCCCTCGTCCAGTTCTTGAGTATATGAGATGATCCTGGACTGTTTTTGAAACGGTGTTAGAAGTTATATAATGGTTTGATATGTTATACCTTGTGACATTATTTCGCCACTAAGGATAAATTCAGTTTTAGAGCATTCACTCCATGATGGCCGACTGGTTAGCGTCCCAGACCATCAATTCAAAGGTGTGAGTTCGAATCCTACCTAAGTCCATTCGTTTTTGTTTCGTATTCAAAATTCAATCATAGTCGAAAAATTTCATTGAGACCGGTAGGGAATCGAACCCTCGACCTTCCGCTTATGAGGCTGGAGTCGTTACTATTAAGCCATGGGCCGGGCTTGGTAATGAAATGTAAATTTGTACCAAAACTTTTTTTAAAAGTGAAAAATTTGAAGGTTGATTCCAGTATTGCAAATGAGTGATAAAAAATATTATCATTTGATTATCTCTGCATATTAGGGTGGTCCAAACCCGAGCTTTTTCGGGGCTACCCTCTGCAATCAAAGATTGACCCATCACTAGGCTTAATTCCAAATTTGAGCTCATTCTGACTACGAAAACCTGTTCCTCTAATCCAGTGGTTCTCAACCTTTATTGATCCATTCCCCCCTTGGCTGATTTTCGGGAACATCATTCCCCCCTTTAATATCCAACTAATGGGTATCATTGCACAAATGTCATAATTTTTGGCATTAATGTTTGCAGAAACTTTACATTTTTCGCAGCATTAAATTTTTCTTCACTCGCAACAATTTACACATAGTTGCAGCATTACCTGTTCATATTTAATGGAATGCAAAAGCTCACGAAAAATCTCTGTCAAATAATCTTTTTATAAATGTTCCTGTATGTTGCAATATTGCAAACACTAACAGTTTTATTTTTTATCAATCACATACTGAAATCATGACTGATATTTTATTTAAAGAATAAGACAAAAAAAAAGTCAAATAATTTAAAAAAAAATTAATGCTCGATTAATTTACAAAGTTATAGAATTTAGCTCAAAAAGATGCGATAACTCCCAAAAATTGTTGTAAATAATGTTCGCAAAAAAACGAATCAACGCAACACTTCACGAATATATTCTATCGAGAGCTTCCCAGTTTAAAAACTACCAAAACCTAACAAAACCAAAACAAAATTGTCATAAAATAAAAATATTTTCATAAACTTATCATTTTGAAAGGAAATGAAAATTAGCTTGAAATATAATAAAGCTATTTTTTAAATTTATTACAAAATATGCTCATGTTTAAAATAATGTGAAAATTCACAAAAAAATATTTATGAATTTTCATTTTTCAAAAATTGCTCGTGTTTGAGAGAATGCAAATTAAAAAAAAAAAAATAATGGTATTATTCAGAACAATTTCACGGAGTTTTCTATTCTTTTCGATAAATTTTTCTGAATTTTAGTTTTTGTCAGTTATATTTTTAAAACACCTGCAAAGATGAAATCTAAAGAAATAAAAGTGGCTGTTATATCTTATCAAAGAAATTCACACATATTTCAAATATATTGTGATCTTTATTAAAGGTTATAAAAATACAAACAAAGATTTAGAATTTTAACAAAAACGCATTGGATTATTATTACATCGTCATAACTTGAAGCAAAGATTTCAATTTAAAAAAAAAATGGCACACATGATTCAAAATGATTTCATTCATTCTGTGCGTTAAATAAAAAACTATAGAAGCACTTGAGGAACAAAGACAACAATGTAGATAATTTGTGTTGAAATTGAATCGCCACGTACCAATAAGCCCCCAACAGCTTGCGGAACAATTCCGTTAATTAGGCCCGGCCCGGAAAAGGGGTCGGAAACCCTTTTAATTAAATATTTCCTGCGTCACGTCATTTTTCAGCAGAAATCCGTTCCCGTTGACGGGCTGAATTGAGAGTACAAACAAACAAAACGTGTTTCCCACTCAGGTTGAGTTTCGCCCTCTCGTCCACGTGGTAGCGAGGTACTTGACGAAGATCAGCTGCTGAAGAATGAAACATCATCCTGGCAATGGCCGGACGGACGGATGGGCCTCCGGTCGGGACATATCATGGCTTGCTGCGGACAATGGGCCCCAAAACCCGTGGCCAAGGTTCGGTAACAGTGAGTGAAATTTAATTAAATTCTCTCCGGTGGCAGGCTGAAAAGCGGTTGGTTTGCGCAATTCGACGATGATGAAATGTGGCCTCACTTTCCTCCCCCTCCACAGACTCCTGTTGATCCATGCGATTCTCCGGGACCAGGTCCGGACTGTTGGTCGCGATAATGGATGTAATTTTTGGGCGAATAAAAAAAACCTGGTCTCCTTCCAGAAGTGGGACATAATGAAAGTTAAACAAAAACCTCACTGTCAGTCATTCAAGGAGAAGAAGAAGAGGGTCCCACTCCGTGGAGGCCGTTTTTCAGTTGGGTTCATCTTTGGGGTGGACAGACCCGACGGGGGACGGGAGGAAAAGGGATGTTATCAAAGATTTGAGGTAAAACGTGCTGTCACATTTTATTTATTCAAATTTGGGTTATTTCATTTGCTGTGATTTATCTTTCCTTTATTCTGCCAACTTTTTGCATATTTGTGTGTTTTTTTTTGTTTATCGCGCCTTGAAGCGTATTTCTACATACAATTGCTGAATGGAATATCTCGGATTTATTTGGTTCAAAGATTTGAAGGAAATTCCACTTTGAATTTGAGAACCCCTAATTAATTCCCAACGCCAGACCTTAAATTAGCTACAATTAACTTTATCCCATGAAGAGGAGAACCAATTTGAATCTAATCCATTCGAGAAGCGATGGAGGATGGACTCTTCTGCTGCACTACACGATGCAAAATGCAGAAGCGTCACCAGAAGCAGTGCGCGCTGGAGGTGGAAAGTTGACCCGGCCAATTTGAGTGTTGTGCCAACGATAAGACCGTCCGCCCCATCAACGGCACACCAGCACCAGCACAAATAATGACGGCAAGCTCGACTAGCTAATCCAGACCATGCGACATGCTGGTACATCAGTGTCCATAGCTTGAGCCAGGAAAAGTTAAACCATGCCCGAAGTAGACCGGAGAGCGGAGTGAATAACTTTCATTTAACCGCACCGGATTTCACGAGCAAGTGCGGCTGCGGTCACGGGGAAGAGAGTGGCCAACTCAAGCCAAGCCAAGAGTGAAAAACTGACGATGAGTCTGATCCTTGATGATGGTGCACAATGTGTTGAGATCAGAGGAAAATTAGAGCATACTCGACAAGCGCATCGTCGTCACATGCATCGAGAGTCTCGCATTTGGTTCTCAAATTTCAACCACTTTTGAACCGGGATCGGGAACCTGAATGGCTGCCGGACGTGTGGCGTACCCCGGATGTTCAAACTGTGCTTATTGGTAGAAAATATGACGACGATAGGGTTAATGCATGCAGCTATGAATAAACAAAAAATACCTAGACAAAATTTTATTCAGTGAGGTGATAAGCCAACTAACGTCATGATTCAAAATCCGGACACTTACAGTTATCCCACATATTTGGAACACCCACAAATTCGGAACACTTTTGTGGTAATTTGTCAAAAGAAAGCAAAATCAAACTTTTCTGCCGACCCTGCTATTTTTTGGGCCTTTATTTGGACATTCTCTTGCTATTTCACTAGTAAAAGTAATACTTTTTAAAAAAAACTGTATTTCAAGACTATTTTATCTAGAGCAATTGTGGAACACCTGAATTCAACTGATATTTTCACAAAAAAAGTTATCATACCATTCATAAAACATTACTAAGAATAAGTTTGATTGGTTTCAGAGTGCAAAGTCATTATTTTGTAAAAAAAATATGTACTCCTGGAGAGAAAAAAAAGTTTGTTTACATCGTAAGAAAAAAGTGTTTCGAATTTGTGGATTTCAAGGGTCAATGTTTTTCATTGAAAACTTGATATAAAACTTAAAAATGTACAGCTGGTCTACCCAAGTAACCAGAAGCACTAAATCAAAACTCTAAATCCACTCTAAATAAACTTTCACGATGCTATGACACTTTAAATAGTCTTTCCCAATGTTTTGAAACATTTGTAGCTTGAAACATTATTATCTACTGTATAATGACATATAGAACAGCCAATTAAAGTTTCAAAGCATTTAGCTCAATAATGTTTCAAAGCATTAATGGTAAGCTTTATATATCAATGTAAAGTAAGCTTTTAAAGTTACATCACACTTTGACATTTCTTCAAATGTTTCAAAACACTAACTCAACATTAGTGAGAGCAAAGAAAGTTTGGCAGTATTTGGTGGTATTTTTGTTGATGCAGGAAAAATCGTTTGGAGGAGGTCCAGGTTTTACTCTGACGAGATCGTGTTCGGAGTGGCATACATCTACGCCAGCTTCAATAATACCTTCGTCCACGTTACGGATCTTTTGGGCAAGTAACTATCTGGCGGAGCACCGGCGGCATGAAGGTCAAGGCTGATCGTGACGAGGCTCGCCCTACGCTGCTATGTGGCCGCTTTGTACGTAGGCGGAAAGTGCAAGTCCCTCGGAATCACCTCGCTGCACATGAAGCTGCGTGCCGCCGGCGGAACTTGCACCAAGACCCCGGGACCGGGTGCGCAATCGGTGCTCCGTGCCCTAGCCCGTTCGTCGATGAATATTGTGAAGATTATTAATATCTTGTAAAGGTATGAAGTGTATTGATTAATAAATATGTACTTTGTTTCAACCTGGCTAGTGTATTCTTTTTTCATGCTACTAACTGAAGGAAGACTCTATCGACAAAAATCATACGTGTAAACATATTTCAGGACGGGCGAGACGGTTGGCGCAGGGCATCTAGGTGAAACATCTCTGAACATCAAATCAACACGCAGTTTAGAATTTCGAATGAAGCACAACACATCAAAAAAACGCAAACAAGCTTTCAAAAACTGTCATCCCAGCGTGAAAAGCACTCTCCCAAGAGAGAGAGAGAGCTGCGCGCAAAGCTTTTTTTTTCTATTTCAAATACTGTCGGTAAGGTAGTATTTTGACGTTTTACCGCGGTATAACTCTATATCAACTCTACCAGTCGCCACTCAATTTTACCTCCATGCGTATAAAGTGAATGTAAAGTTTTGAGACTCTGTATGCATACTTTATATGTTGATATAGAGGGGATTTAAAGCTACCATATACAGTCCCACGGTTCCTTGGGTATACATCAATCGAAAGATCGCAAGAAAAGCTTCCACATGAAGGTAAAAGCAAATCATTATGTTCAATTATCGATTTACTATGATTTGTTGAACATTGGCCGATCTGTAAACTGTTCCGAATATGAGGGATGACTGTAGTAGTAGCATATCATTTTTGTTGAAGTTGGCGAAAATCATGTAATAAGTTGGAAATGTAGAAATATCATCAGGATATGAACAGTCTGTTGTAAGAGTATTCATG
Organism: Culex pipiens pallens; assembly: GCF_016801865.2. Classification (NCBI taxonomy): domain Eukaryota; kingdom Metazoa; phylum Arthropoda; class Insecta; order Diptera; family Culicidae; genus Culex; species Culex pipiens. Next base: position 123,227,747 of record NC_068938.1, read on the forward strand.
CAAAATATGTCTTTTCTAACAATTTTTCATCAGATTTCTAAAATTAAAATGACTTGTTGTGCTTCAAATCCCGGACACTGATAAAAGCTGATTCTAAATCCGGACACTTTTGCTTCGAATTCCGGACACTCGATTTTGCTTATGAATCGCACAAATTTGGACTGAAATGGTAGTGAATGGCATTCTTTAGGTCTCAAATAAGCTGTTAACATCAAAACAATCGATATTTTATATAAAAATTTGCTAAAATTTATGGAAATCAAATCCATTAATTTCTGCTTTGCCTCCCCGGTGCTTCGGACGCCTATGAAATATTTCAGTGAAATGTTTCTCATTTTTTGGTAAACTTATAATTTTATTTTATTTAACTGTTTTGGCACTAACGTAGCGTTCAAAGTTGTAACTGTCGTCTTGCGCGGCCTTAGAGTTACATGCTACCAGGCAAGGGCATCGAAGCATAAAACTCAGTGAAGGTTGTGGGAGGTCCGAATGACTCCCAATTTCTCTCAAGGGTCGGCATGCGCTCATGCTCACGAGGCAGGAAAACACAATGTGTCGCTTCAAGATAAACTCCTCGGTTTATTCTCTGACGTCACTTTATTACACCGGCTTCCTCTTCTACCTGACCTCCTATCCTTTCCCACTATCCCACTTCCTTACAGGCTACCTCCTACCTCGACCTGCTTCTTCCCGGATACCGTGGGTGGATCTTCTGCTGATGTGGGGCCCCTCAGCTACGCCTGCCGCTGCTCTGCTTCCGGATCTCCGGAACCGACCTCCGGCCGTCTCGTTCTGCTGCTCGCTGGCCTGGGGGTGGACGTTGAACTCACCGGCGTCCCGGTGTCGTTGTGGTTGCTGCTGCAGACTTCGCTGTCCCCTTCGTGTGCCTGTCCCTCGCGCCCTCGAGTATAGTGACGGACTCGAGCTTCCACGTCACCGAAGTTCTGTGGGAATTGCCCGGTTTCCGGCGCTGGGTTTGAGTCGTGGGACAGGTCTTTCGGAACCAGGTGGTTCTCTGGGTGGCTTGCGGTTCGGGGGGTTCCAAAATGGAGGACGCAGACGATCTAGCGATGTCGGCTAGTCGCTGCTCGTCGATACCGCAATTGACGACGGTAGACGGTGACTTTCACGGTCACGGATGTTGGGTGGAACCACGACCGAACCGTAGCGAAGCTACGCGAACTTTAGTCCTAGACTAAGGGGTTCTGTGGATGAGATGAGGGGGGGGGGGGTTGTAATGGCGGTCCTATCTAGTCTGGTCACTCGCGGCACGGATCAGGGTTGTTGGAGGGTTCGCGGGGAATTACCTGGAGTTCCTGGAGTTCTCGCTTCTCCCAGTCTCCTCTGTCCTCCGTGAAGTCCTTTAACCGCTTCCTGGCACTGGCACTTCACAACACTCCGTCGAGCTGTAGTCGAAGCTACGACGGCTTTCGCGACTTGTCGCACTTCAATACATTGGGCAAATGGCCGATGAAAATCCGGGCCTCATCCCGCGAACCTCTGATCCGGCGAATCCTGGAAAACCCGCCCATCATCATCATCAGTTTCGCCACCCCCAATGGCCGCCCATTCGTTGATCCTCGGCCCTCTGGTGGTGGCTAGCAGAACTGCTCCTCGTTATAGGCGCTTTAGTACGGAAATGGCTGCGTCCGTACACGGGAGACATAAACCGACTCGTCTCACTATCCACGAACACACGCATTCCCCTGCCTCTGTGTCACCGGAATTCTCCCACAACACACCCACTGGTTACAAAGTTCAAACAAACTTTTCATGAAAGTTTCTTTGATTAGTAAGAACGACATTAGTTTTTTTCCTAAAATTTTATTTTTTAATGGTTCAACTCAATTGTGAAGTTTGACATGTATTGAAACAATACAAAATGTTTTTTTCATTATTTCTCAGGCAGTTGTTTTTTTTTTAGAGGACTATTTTTAAGAGTACTGTTTTTGAAAATTGTTGTTATCTTTTGCAGCCTTCAAGCTAAAAATGATGTCATTTTCAAGTAATATCTCATTGTGAGTTTTTGTCTTATTCTAAACTTTCTAAGCATTTTTTCATATGGGTAATACTCTACCAACTCACACAAAAACACAAGATCTGCGTGAAACATTGTCCTAAGGGGTAACTTTTGTCCCTGATCACGAATCCGTTTTTTTGATATCTCGTGATGGAGGGGCGGTACGACCACATTAATTTTTGAGCTTGTGAAAAAAAGAGGAGTTTTCAATAATTTGCAGCCTAAAGGTGTATTCACATTATACCGCATCCACAGCCACAGCCGCATCCGCACCAAATTTGACAGTACGGACGCACAGTGCGGTCGCGATTTCTCCAATGCATTTCATATGCAGCCATTCACACTGTTCCGCATCCGTATCCGCAGTACGGATCCTTATACGGATGCGGAACAGTGTGAATGGGAACATTTGAAATGCATTGGAGAAATCTAGTGAGCCTATATCAGTGTTTCTCAACCGGTGAGGAATTCCCACCTGGGGGGGAATTTGGCCATTCTTGGGGGGGAATGGGGATGCAATAGAAATGGAATGCCTTTTAACAACGAGCTTGCAAAAATAATCCATGTCTAGAACATTCAATCAATCTATCGAATTGGAAAGAATATTAGAACTTTTAAAATAAAAGTCCTTTGGGTTTTTATACCTTTTCAAACATTTGCTGTTTTTACAAAATAGAATGGGTTTGTAAACACATTCAATTCAATTCAATTCGGTTTTATTGGTGAATAATCATGATACAATGAGTTATTTTGAAGTGCATAACAGAGTTTTGGAGTTCCTTTCAGCTGTGTGTTGCATCATAATCCATTTTGGAACAATTATTTCTTTAAATAAGGCACTAGCAAGAGTAACAAAAATTCAAAAAAAAACTTATAGAAGTATTTGTAAACACATTTTTTCATGTTTTTGTTCTATTTCTAAAAGATTGTTTTTATACTCTCCTAAAATTTAACAGTTCTTTGAAGAATAAAATTGAATTTAGAAATTCTGAAAGTTTTTGCATTGAATTTTGAACAGTAGATTTTACATTTTTTGTGAGTGCTCTCATATTGATTTTTTAATAAGTATTATGATTATTGTCAGTTATGTATAGATTCATACACGAAAACAAACTCGGATTTTTTTCAAGGAAGCATTTGCATTTTAATCAAAAAATTCAATCAGGAACAGATAGTTTATGAAAAATATACAAATGTTGAAGATAACTGAACTGCACTTATCGCTTAAAATTGGAATATTTTTTCAAAATCATAAATATAACCAGTTAATTTAAGTTTGCTCAAATTAAACTTTTTTTTATAAACATTTCAAACGTTTCTTTCACCTCCAGATTATTTTAACTATATGTGAAAAAAATCTATCTGAATGAAAGTTTTATTGATTTTGGACTACATTGTGAAGTTTATTTATATAAACTGCATATTTATATCTTTTGCAAGATTTTTGTTTTTTTTTATTGAAACTTCAGTCTTATGATAACAATTTAATCTTAAATTATGAAATTTATTCCAAATTTAAGGGGGGATGAACTCCATGAAAATTAGCCAAGGGGGGAATGAAACGAAAAAGGTTGAGAAACACTGGTCTATATGGAGAGGCGAAATGTCACTCTCAGGGTTCCAATCGAACTGTCAAATCGGGGTTCCAATCGAGCAACAAGATCATGCAAAAACAAGGTTGGAATCAATTTAAAATAATTTTGGCAAAAAACGAGACTTATAACAATTACAAGTATTGTAAAACTGTTGTTGATAATAATCTAGTAGTTTTTATTATGTTTGTGCTTGTTCGGTTCAAGAAAAGTGCCAACACCAAAGAAAAACTACAATTTTTTCAACCTTAAATTTAAATGACTTTGGATGTTTGAAATTTCTGTTACAAAATGTTGATATACAAACATAAGGGGTTTGATTATAAACATCACGAGTTATCGCGATTTAACGAAAAAAAAAAGTTTTGAGGGAGGAGTTCCCGTGATCAGAATTATTTGGAATATAACCTAATGATGGGCCAACCTTTAATTCCAGGGGGTAGTCCCAAGGAAGCCTAGATTTGGACCACCCTAATATATATTCAAAACGGCTGATTTTTTGGAGTTATTTTTGGCTTGAAACTTCGATTTGACTTTTAAAAATGATTTAAAAAAATTGCCCGTTTTTTCGTTATTTTAAAAAATACTTTTTTTAATACATATCGCACAAACTGTATTTTTTGGGACATGTCACATTATGGGAAATTCAATGTATTTTTCTCATTTAGAACAAAAAAATATTTTAGAATTTTGCGTTTTTTGTAACATTGCAGGGTTTTTTATGTGTAAGTTCTGCAAGGTTACAGGCAGACAATTTTAAAAAAAGATGTTTAAACATAAGGAGTTTGCTTGTAACCATAACGTTTTATTGCGATTCTTAAAAACATTTTTTTGCAATTCCGTCGGGAAACTATTTACTTTTCCTGTCATTCTTGAACGACGAAATAGCCTACTTTTCTGTACCAAAAATAACAGAATCGAATAGCAACACTTTTCAAAATAAATGCTGACAAGTTCTACTTTTCAGCACTCAAATGGATGTTGAACTTTTCAGCACTTGTTTCGAAAAGTAACACATTTCAACATTTTTTGATTTAAACGATTTATTGACAAAATACATGAAAATTTGACATACAATTTCACTCAGTGTGTGTTTTTTGGAATTGCAAAAAATGTTGTATGGAACTCGTTGCAAAACTTGATTTTTTCAGCACTCTTCGTATTTATCCAACTCGGTGAACCTCGTTGGATAAATGTACGACTCGTGCTGAAAAAATCCTCTTTTTGCAACTTGTTGCATAAACTACTATTTTACTTTGCTTTTTACCAGCCATTATTCATTAAGCATAGAACAGTTATTATGTTATCTATATCAGCATATGCCTTCTAACTTAATCATTCTATCAATAGCCACATTAAAGCTACCGTCGGAGTGTAATTTCAGCAAAAACGGTTCAATGAACATTTCGGTAGAAGGACTCATGTCACGTTCAACGTCGTTTGCATTTTTTTCTTTATGTATCGGATACGATCTTGACGAAGCATGAATGACAGCGTAAATGTACGCTGTTAGGAGGGAATAACCTGAAAACCCATGCCCAAAATTCGCAATATAGACACGAGACACTTATCCGACGATGCTTGAGCGAACAATCTGCTGAAGGCGGCATTGCATACTTTGGCGTTTATTTCCGAATAGATTGAACTTTTATACCATCCAAGTTCCGAGTATATTTTTAGACCGCCAACCGGTTCCTGGTACAACAACAGCAGCAGAGAGGCAACTTGCGCAAAATGAATAAATTCTTTTACCTTTTTGGTACGCAGGCTGGCAAGATGAGCAGCAGAATCTCCGACCGAGGAATCCCCCGACTCCCAAGTGCCAGTGCCGATAAACTGACGCTATGAGAACGGAGTAATTATTATGGATTGTGCTCGTGGGCGTATCGGGTCGTTCGCTTTGCCTCGCTTAACCCCTTCTGATTGTAGGATTCACTATAAAAATCTACGTTCTATCTTTTTCATTCACCTTCGGTGAAAATCTCTTGGTTTTTGAAATTTGAAATTTCATTAAGAAAACTATTTATTTCATGTGAACTTTCTAAATTTAACAAATGCCTAAAAATAGAGTTGCCAAATTTAATTGAAAAAGCCTTTCAAATTATGCTCCAAATATTTTCATTATCTCAATCTTAAGTCTCTAGAAAAACTCTAAGTTTTTCGCAGTCCTTTATCATTTCTCAGAATGGCTCAAAAACAATGAAAAATGCTTTCTTTTCTTGAGAACACCTCTTTCAGCTTATGTGTTGCTCTAAATACGCGTCCTCCTCCGACGAGGGATTTCTGCGCGGTCAAATGCTTTCGTATTTCCCATCACAGCAGTGGCAAACCGTTCAGCTTTTTTCTTCGATTTTTTTCCCTTTATTTTCGAACCGTTCTGGCAATATCAATATAGGTTGGTTCCTACAAAGTGCAAGTGGAAATTGCACTCTGAAACGTCCCAGGCTTCCCCGTGGCCGGGTGGCCTTCGGGGAGTTTTGATGAAGCTTTGGATAGTCTTTCTACCTTCTTACTCACGCCCTGGTGGGAACGAAGCTGCTTCTGGTTCATCGGACTCTGCTCAACATCGGATTAAAAATTTCATTAAGAGAGTTTATGCAGTCGGCTTGTTTTGCCGTTTAGATGATCGTCTGTGGAAGGATTAGGAAGAGCTTCGAAGCATTCTTGGGCTGATTCTGAATACTTGAGAAAACTATTTCAATCGATTGCTGAGAAGTTCAAATGCAGTGCTCGAATCGTTTCAAGTAATTTGCAAATTGAAATGGTATTATTGCTTTAAAATCCTTAATTTGAATTAATTGAAGGAAGAAACGAAGTTGATTGCATGAATCAGGAGTGAGCAATGAATATTTTGGCAATTATTAATTAATTTTGAGTTAAATATATTGAAACAAGTTAATCTCTCCACTGTATCACAAACTACAGTATCAGAGTTCACAGAAACTAACACATAATACTTTGTTCCAAATCAAACAACCGGAATGAGCCAAAGTTTATCCTGCACTGCGTGGTTTTCCGACCGAAGCAAAGTTTGCAAAAGGGGTTCAGAAACCACCCAAGCTTAAAAGCACAGTACAATACGCGTGAAGCATTCAACCGTCCAAAGTACTTACTACACTGCCAAGTAATATTACCGCTGAAATGCAGAAACTAACACATTCCCCAAGTAGCGCACAGTGCACGTTTCCATAATCACAAAACATGCAACCCTGTACGTATCTCCACACGTTGTTTTCTCGTTCTATAATCTGGAATATGTGCGTGCAGCCATGAATTTTCCTCTCAAACAGACTTTTTGTTGGCATCGGTGGAGTTTTTAAGCAACACTGTTCATCGTAGGAAAAGTTTACATTAAAAATAACCAACTTTTCGGCACATTATTAGTAGCTGTTTAAAAAGTTTTCCTATACGTGGTTCCGACTATTCCAACTATCTGATTCTTGTGGTTTGGTTGAGCGTTTTAGCAGAATGCATTACTATGAATACAAAGAGACGAGTTGTTCCTTTTAATTCCGCTATATATTTTTAATATCTTGACAGATACGTATTTCGTCTACTACTTGCAGACTTCATCAGTGTTCTGTTCTCGACTGTATTCATATCTGATTCTGTTTGAATCCAGCAAAACTGAACGAGATGTGTTTAGCATACAGTGAAAACTTTTACTTTACTTAGCAAGGAAAGCCAAAGTATTATAAAGAAAGCTAGGGAACTGTTTCAACACTCTACTGCCCAGAAATTAGATAAACTTTAAAGGGGAGAATCAAATCTATCATATTACAAAATTTTAGATCATTATTTAAAAAAATACAGCATTTGGAACAAAAAGTTTATCGTGACATTTATATAAACCTGGCCTACCCGTTCTGATATTAAAAACTGTCAATAAATTACGCATACAGCCTTATTCGCATAAATTTTCCGTATACAAAATCAGCAAGCTGAGAAAAACGCAAGGCAAGTTTGTCCCACTCATAACGAGATTCACGAAAAATCTTTAACTGATTGATTTTCTCAGAAGAGTTCGGGAGTTATTTTCTTTTGCGTGTTTTGCCACCTCTCTCTTTTGCGGGTGAAGAAAGTTTGCATGCGAAAATGGTTTTGTTTTTGTATTTCCATACCTGCGTATAGCAATGTTCTTCTAATAAGCTTATAACTCAGCTGCGCCTTGACCAATGTATTTCAAATGTTAACTCAAAAATCCAAACCAAACGAATAAAATTTAGGAAATAAAAAAATAAACAAATTATTCTGTTATGACTTATGGGCAAGTAAAACTATATTCTTAACAGTTATTAATTGATTTATCCGGGACCCGTGGTGCAGGGGCAAGCGTGGTTGCCTCTCACCCAGCCGGCCTGGGATCGATCCCAGGAGGTTTTGGTGGCAAATTTTGAGACGAGATTTGTCTGATCACGCCTTCCGTCGGACAGGGAAGTAAATGTTGGCCCCGGTCTAACCTAGAGGTTAGGTCGTTAGCTCAGTCCAGATGTAGGAGTCGTCTCCCTGGGTCCTGCCTCGGTGGAGTCGCTTGTAGGCAGTTGGACTAACAATCCAAAGGTCGTCAGTTCGAATCCCGGGGAGGATGGAAGCTTAGGTGTAAAAATAGGTTTGCAATTGCCTCAACAATCAAGCCTTCGGACACCTAGTTTCGAGTAGGAATCTCGCAACCGAGAACGCCAAGGCAATGCTGTAGAGCGAATAATTTAGATTTTTTTTATTAATTGAAACTGAAACTGAAACGCTTAAATAAAAAAAAATGATGTTTTACTTCTGTTATGTGAATTTTCCAATGTTTGAAACATAACTGACAAAATAAAAGCATTTACTGTTGACTCTGGCTGTCGATCTTCTCGATATCAATATTGCTCCAGCTGTCAATAAATTTTGCAGTCCCTTCATGAAGCATGCTTTGATTTTTCGTTCTATAATTTGATAACTCCCGCTCTCGACGGTCCCTTCAATATCGACAACGAGAAGAGAGTCCACTGTATTAAGCAAGGGTAACCATAAGAACCAAGCAAAAGACATGGGTTGAATAATATTGAAATTTGTGCCAAATTAAAACACATTTGATTTGGGTTCTGCTGGTGTGATCCTTCAGGATTCATTTCAATCTTATTAAGGGGTTACATACATGTAGAAAATCACAAAATTTCACATTAAAGAAAACTTATTGAACCCACTATGATGATTTTCAATCGCTCCTGAAAGTTTCATGAAGATATTACATGATTAAACTGAGTTAGAGACGATTTTAAACTCAACATTTTGCCGTGCGCAAAGTGGACTGTCAAATTTTCGGAGCGTTTTTCTCGAAACACCGAGTTGATTTACGGGTGCCATGATATCTCGAGATGAAATGGACCAAATGGGCTGAAATTTGGGGTGAAGACTCTCAAGACATATCCCGTGTGCATGACGAAGCCCGATTTTGAAATTTTGGTTTTTAAAAAAAATACAAAAATCAAAAACTGACGATTTTTTATATGAAAAACACAAAAATAATTGTATCTTTTTTTAAAATAAGCTTTTTGAAAATCGGCCTTCGTCATGCACACAGGAACGGTTTAACGAGTCTTCACCAAAATTTTGAGCCGATTTGGTCAAGGCAGTGTTAAGATATCGTGGCACCCGTTTTTTGAAACTGCCAACTTCAAATAGCTATATCTCGGCAATGTTACAACCAAATGTCTTCAAATTTGTTTTGAAAATAGATGAAAATGTATATTTTAATGCCCTAAAAGCAGATTTCAAATAAAATTAAGCGTGTGCTCATACAAACCTCTGACTTTTTGGTCGACTTACATGTATATAACCCCTTAAAACAAATTCAGGTATCTTTAAAACAGTGAAAATTATTTTTTAAGAAACATTAAACTTCTTTCAAATAGTTGAATATCCGTTATCATCACACAACTTAAGAAATTTCAAAAGAAAGCAAATTCTGTTCACATTTCTCTATTTCCATCACCCTCCAAGTGATATGTAGCACTGCAGCAGCGTCAAATTGGAAATTAAATTAAATTTATTCGTTTGCACAGACCATTTTATTCAGTTGGCTGGTTGTGGAACGCTTTTTGCCACTCCTGTCCCCATTCGACTCTAGCAGCATCGCACTCTCACTATATAACAAGGACGAAACTGCAAGTGTTTCACCGCAGCAAAATAAGTTCTTCCAGGTTCTTCATTATACAAATATTTCATTCACTTTACAGCATCCATTTCTCGGCGGCAGCCGTGCCATCATCAAGCTTCCGTCGACGGTTCTGAGAATGAGAACTTTGCTCATCGAGGGAAAATAAATTAATCTTTACTGAATATTGAAATTCTTCCCCAACTGCGTCCCAGAAATTTGGAAAATTTACTGCTTCGAAAATGACAAATTTAAATTTCACAAGCCAATCAAAAGACATCCCCACTTCCCACTTCCCATAAATCGAAATCCAATAAGCGGAATCAGTCACACAAATCCCGCCGTGCCATAAAACAGAACATTTCGATCGGAAATTGTGCAAATCCAAAAAACCCCAACCATTAACATGGTGAGTTTAATTTCCTGCCCGGCGGAAATGAGTCCCTCGGTGATGAATGACTAAACCGAACCAAAAACCATTGGAATCCGTACATCGTTTGTCTTTCTCCAGAAAGCAGCCCGGGCTGCGCTCATTTGAACCTGGCGCTGAAATATTGCTCAATTGCACATGGATGGGAAAAACGGGAATCAAATAATTGTGTGCAATAAATTTTCTGATGAAAATTTCACTGGACAATTGAATTACATTTTTAGAATTTCGAGAAATTAAACTTGATTTGCAGTTCTTGTAATAATTAAATTAAAATATGAAGGCATACAAATACAGAGCAAGAACACAAATTTAAATGTTTTTTTTTTTTTAACTTGTAAAGCAAAGGTTCGAAAGCATACTACTCACACTGATGGCGAATGATTAGAAACGCATTTTTCCCTTTTCACTTTTTTTCCATTTTTATCACAATACCCGTTTTAAAACTTATTGAAGAAACAAAAACGATATCATTTCGTTATTTTTTCAATTAAAAATTTGGCCATGAATATAACTCGTGAAATTTATATTTGAGCTGATAAATTTGACACTTTAAATGATCTTTAAAAAACCTGAGATTTTTTCTTGAATTCAAAGCACTGGTTTTGCTATTTATTTTTAAATCCAAGTTAAAAACTTTTCGGGAAAAACTCAATGGAATAGTAAAGCAATAACCTTAAAAAATCCAAATGAATTTTCCAGAGTTAAGAATCATTTTTCATAATTTTTTAGCTCGATTTAAAATATTTTAAATTTCCTTTTTCACAAAATTTTCAACAATTTTTTTAAATGTTATCATTTAAATGTTTCCGCTTTGGGTAATTCTCCGCCAACTCATACGAAATCGGAAATGCCCGACCGCTCTTCGATTTGCGTGAAACTTTGTCTCAAAGGGTAATTTTTGTTCCCGAACACGAAGGGTTTTTTTTTTCATTTGAAAATGTTTTGTTTTCTCCTAACTTTAAAGGGTTATTTTTTAGAGTGTAACAATGTTCCACAAAGTTGTAGAGCAGACAATTACAAACATGTTGATGTATAAACATAAGGATTTGCTTGTATCCTTTCCAGTTATCACGATTTTACGATAAACAAATTGAAGGAGTTGGTCGTCGATAACTATGGCCATTCAAGGTCATCCGCGACGGACGAACAAGGAAACAAAGGGAAACAAAAAAGTAACTTTTCGAAAATTTTAATCGTCATTGGAAAATCATTATTTTTTAAATCAAAAGTTAACAGCTTGAAAAAATATTTACACACAAATACATTCGTTTAGAATGGCAGGCAAATTGTCGCTAACAATTCAAAAAAAGCCATGTACTTCGACTTTGTGTGAAACAGTGACTATCATCATATTTTCGTTTCGAGTGAAATCCAGAGAATTCCTGAGTAATTAGACGCCTAAAACGCTTACATCGAGTCAAACATAGCTCAGTAGAAAGTGATAAATGCAGAATTAGTTGTTCAAATAGTTGATATCGACTTATTTGATGAGAACAGGAGTATTTCCCCTATTTGCTATATAAAAAAAAAATATCCGATGACCGAGCCGAACCAGCGTCTATGGCTGAAAGGCTCGTTAATAAAGACAACTAACTAACTAACTAAAAAACTATCCCTGCCCCAAACATCAATAACAAATCACACACAATTACATCTATAAATTGCCTTAAGTGTTTGGTACGGTAAGTCCACGCATCCTTCCTCTCCTGCTGAATGTGGCTCCGTTCGTAGAATTTGTCTCATGTGATAAATCAAAGTGTGTGTTGTTTTTTGTTTAATTATCTGAGATCAAAATAAACATAATTCTATAACACTTGCTTGCCTCCATAATCTTGGAAATGGTATTCTAGAAATAAGGTCAGACTGATGGTACAAAGAATTGTGCTACGACAAAACTTCACACTAACAAAAAAACACACCCAATCTTAAAAGAGCACAGCGAATAAAACCACGTCCACCTGAAATAACTGACCCATCCATCGCATCTGTAGAGTCAATTTTCCTTCCCAAAGCTATAGCCTACCTCCGCAGTACGACTTAAAGTCGGGACAGCAATCTCGCAGCTTCAGACAAGCGTGGTCGCAGTAGCACGGCTTAACGTTTAAATCCGTCGTTATTGCACCGGACGGCGGCACTTTTTGCACCACACAGGCCGAATCGCGACCACTGCAGCACAGTGAGGCCTCCCGGCAGGACCCGCCGTGGGCACCGTCGGCCACAAAAAGTGCCGCCAGCACCAGCGACTGCAGCCCGATCCGGCAGGTACTGCTGCTCCACATTCTCTCCGACGAAGGCCGTGCCGCGGCCACGTGGCTAATTTCCAGCAATTACAACACTAATCCACTGCCACTCACTTTCTTCTTCGCGTCTTGCTTGCTTGATGCTACTTGCAGGCAATGAAACTCACTTTGTCGGATTATTAAATTTATTAGCTTCACTTTGATCCAGACGCGTCGGCAGCGGCAACGGGTTTTATCGGCCCATTCGAGATTATTTAATAACCTGCAAAGTAGAGTAAGATAAAATGAGTTGTTAGATGTAGAAATTTCAATTAAATCTAGCAGGAAGATACGATACTTGAGCATGTTTTAAAATCTGATTAGGGGAAGGTGGGGCAAGACGACCATATGGGGCAAGAGGAACAATCGCTCGTACGGCCGTAATTTTTACAATTTTGATTATTTCCAGTATGAGGAATTGTTGCTAGCAATGCAATTAGCTGATTCTACTACCACATAACCGCCAAAACGACGTAAACGCCACGGGGCATGAGATTTAATGAAGTTTTTTTCAAAACCTTTGTTTTCTTATAATATTTGGAAAGTACAAAATAAGGCTTAGGGTTCGATTTAAGGCTCATTTTATCAAAATGCTATTTTTCCTAGATCAGTAGTGTCCCTACCAATGACTTGCACCTATTATAAAGTATGATCTAACTTTTGGCTATTTTTGTTGAGAGCTTTTAAAAAACCTTGTCCAGGTGGGGCAAATGTACCATATGGATTTTTATTATGGAAAAAATACGAATTGCTGCAACATCATATTTTATTGGGAAATAAATACATAAAAGTACTTAAAAACTGATAAACAATTGATAAAAAAAAATTCCGTGCAAAATATAGTGATATTATGAAAATTTCCTTTTTTTCATCTAAGTAATAATTTGTTTTTGTATAAACGATCAATTTTTTTGTAAAATATTATTAATTAATCTAAAAATTAAAGAAACGTTTCAAATACATTCTAATCTGATGTACCTAAGTGATAACAGTTCAACTGTTAGCAAATTAACATGTTATTTCATGCATTGTTCCTCTTGCCCCAACGGGTTGTTCGTCTTGCCCCACTAGTTGAGAAGAACGTACGGAAAATCAATTTTTTTAAAATCAATTTTTTACATTAAAAAACAGGATTTTTTAAAAACTTCTTCTATCAAAGTCTTAGTCAAGACCTGGAATAAGATGATTATAAAAAAATCCGACAGATTTTTAACGTTTTTGATGGGTTATAACGAGCATTTCCTTAGCTTGTTACACTTGCCCCACTTTCCCCTACGTGACGTTTATTTTTCATGTTTTACTTTCAGCAATTTGTAAGAAACTCGATTCGGAAACGGAGTTGAAGTCCCAAAATCTACAGAAGTCGTAGTTAGAGTTGGCTAATTTTCAACAACTTTGTATGTAAGTTGCTGTTAGAGTTAGGGTTGGAGTCTGTGGAGTCGGACATTTTTGGAGAGCTGAAGTCGTAGTCGGATTTGGAGTCGCTAATTTTTCAGATGCCAAAATCAGAGTCGGTGCCGCAGCTACACGATTCCCAGCCCTGCTACTAAGAAACAGACACAATTTACTACAACTTTGTTATTATCTAATAACATTTAAAATTAAATGTTTGATGACGCGCAAAAGTACCTATTACATTGATTTTCGGGTTTTTTGTGTAGGGTATCTACAATGTTTCGGGAATGTCTCGTAGTGGCCACTGCACAGTGTTCCAGATCGCAAAATAAAGTGGAATTTTGATTTTCTGAAGAAAAAAATGTGCTGTTTTGGAGGTTTGATCAAGTTTGGTTAAAAATTAAGGGGTTACATACATGTAGAAAATCACAAAATTTCATATTACAGAAAACTTATTAAATGTACTAAAATGAAGATTTTAAACACTCCTGAAAGTTTCATGATGATATTTCATGATTAAACTGAGTAAGAGACGATTTAAGCTCAAAATTTTGCCATGCGTAAAGCGAAGTGTCAAACTTTGTGAGCGTTTTTCTCTAAACGCCGAGTTGGTTTACGGGTGCCACGATATCTCGAGATGATATGAACAAAATTGGCTGAAATTTCGGGTGAAGACTCTCAAGACAAATTTTTTTTTTCTCTCAAGACAAATCCCATGTGCATGACGAAGCCTGATTTTGAAATCTTTCTTTTAAAAAAAAATCAAAAACTAACGATTTTGTTATATGAAAAACAAAAAAATATTTTTATCTTTTTTTAAAAATAAACTTTTTGAAAATCGGCCTTCGTCATGCACACGGAACCAGTTTAACGAGCCTTTAAAAAAAAAATTGAGCCGATTTGGTCAAAGCAGTGTTGAGATATCGTGGCACCCGTTTTTTTAAACTGCAAACTTCAAATAGCTTTATCTCGGCGAAGACTCAACCAAATGTGTTCAAATTTATTTCATTGATAGATGAAAATGTATATTTTAATGCGTTAAAAACAGATTAAAAAAACTTTAAATGTCTGCTCATACCAGCCTCTGACATTTTTGCCGATTTATATGTATGTAACCCCTTAAGGTGGTTCACTTTTTGATGTTTCAAAAAATCTAACTTTTTAGAAATATTTTTCCGATTTTTAACAAAGTTGTTGGACATGTCAATCCAAGCACCTTGTCCAAATCACCAAAATTTTAACTCGCAATCTACGCCTTCAACGACTTATTTTATCAAAAGCATCAGAGCAAACTAGGGCAATAGGGGGCGTTTTTCTCAGTTTTGAACATGGGACAATTATGCGTAGATCGGCAGTACAGGTAGTTAAAGTTGGATTCATTTAAAGGACTTTTCTGTTGTTGTACTGCCGTTGTACACATGTCATGTCCCAAGTCTATTATCAACGATTCTAAAATTTTGGCGTATACTTTTCGAAAAACCCGTAAAATATGGTACTTTTTTTCGAAACTCATTAAAACCAACACCAAGTCTGTTTGTCTCATGGTTTCTACGAATAATTGTCCCACCAAGTGTTTTCTTTCTCGGAATCATTAGTTTTACCAAGCATTGTATTTTGTTCGCATGTTGTATATCAAGAGAATTAAAAAATAAGAGTGATAAACCGCTAGCTGGGATGCTGGAGTGAACAAAGATCCCCGGGACAATAATGTGTTGAAACACAGAAATTAATTACAGTCAGTTGCTCCATCTACAGTTAATTGCTCCATCTACCGATGAATTTTCAGACCTTTCAAACTGCATACTTCGATTCTCTTCATTTCTCGAAATTTTCTCTTACTTGAAGGATCTCTTCCTCGACTGTCCCTTGGATTTTATAGCTTTAAAAATCTCTTCCGGTTGCCAATAATTTCACTTTCTCATGGCTTGCATCGAAATTTTTCTTTGCGAAACGAAGCTATAAAGGATGTGTGACATTTGTGTGTTTTTGTTTGCTGGACATTGCCATGATTCTCTCCAAGGTTCAATGAAAAAACATATTTTCAATCGAGTCTTTATTTTGTAAACTTTTTCTTTTTTCGATGGTCCCATCAATATTGACAACTGGAGAGTCGACTGTAATAAGTTTCAATCGCGTTTTATCATACCTTTAAAGGGTTTTAAGTAACTTCTGTTATAGACGTCCCCATATGTATGTTATGGTATGTTATGGTCAAAATATGTATTTATGCTATAATGTTGCATACAAAACTACTAAAAAAGAATCCTTCAAATCCTCCAAGGACAAACATTCACTACAGTTCAGAGATCTTGTTAGCATTTCTCCAACTTTGCATAACAACATGAATAATAAGTCAAGTGTTGGAAAGCGCATTTGCGAAGGAGAGACATTCATTCCGCAGTGAGATTCCCATTTTCGTTCCGTACGGTGTTTTTCACTCCAGTAATCACCTAATGACGTCCATTTCTTTTGCCTGGAACTACAACCATCCTTCTGTGACTAGCAAGATTACGTTGAACTTTTAACAATGATAAATATTAGTTGGTAAAAATGTGACCTTTTTTGCTCTAACTAAAGAAAAAACTTTTATCATCAACCAACAAAATCAAATCAAAATTGCATTGGAGACAAAATTAGGAAAACTTACTTTAACTAGGGGGAGCCTGTGGAGATTTGACTGTTTCCCCACCACTGCAAAGTTAAGTCATCTTGTCAAGACTGAACACAATGTCCAACAGCTATGCTGGGCTGTACGAAGTGAAATTTGAACCTGGCAGCCGGGAACTCGCGTTGCCGCAAATTTATCAGAGAGACCAACTGTGAACAGTGAAAAAAAATAGAACTTTTGTTAAACAAAGTCTTTGCTGGAACTGAACAAAAATCACTTGCTTAAGAATGTCTTTAAAAGCTGAATATTGTCCCATCTTAATTTGAAGACAAATGAGAAAAAGTATAGAAGTTTTAGGTAATTTGTCCCAAAAGAATTTACATACTGATTATGTAACATTGGGCACTTTTCCGGCTATATTGTAGTATGGGACAGTTATGATTTAAACTAGATTGATAACAATCTTTATCATTACAAATCAAATTACGAATTTGCTTTAACTATTCAAGTTGATATTTTTGATACTTCAAATCATGTTTTTAACAGTGCAATTTCGGTACTGTTCGGTTTGAACGAAGCAAGACCAAAATTTCTGCTCCGCACACCAAGTTGCCACTATAAATTTTGGTCGTTTACTTCCAGGCAATTTATTTCGCTCAGAAGTCAAATGTTGTGGGATTAGTGGGCGACAACGTTGTTGACGGAGGTGGGTGATGGGGGAGCTGCTGTTGATAAACTTTCACGTCGTCGTCGTTGGCTTTGTTTTGTTCGTGAGCTACGTGCCTCACAGGAAGTGCAATAATGACAAAGTCACACATTTTCCGGATAAGTCCAAGTTTACTCACCTGTTACATCATTAACGAGACCGACACATTGTTTGCGGGATTTAGCAAACATAAGAGCTAGTGTAAAAGTAAACTTGCTCTGTAGATTAGTTAGGAGGATTTGGATATTTTTAATCAAATGCATTTTTTGAGGGCAGTAATGATGATCTATTTAAATAAAGTTCACCGAGCCATATTCATACGTTGTAGGTCTTCTTAAAAAAAATAAAACCTTAAACATTTTATACTATACAATTCAGAAAAAAAGTTTTTCTTTTTGCCCTTATTTTTAACTGCGTAAAAAACGATTTTGCATATCAATTCCTTTGAAAAGTTTTTGTATTCAAACAAAACAATAGTAAAGCCAGTGGTATTGGCAGCATCAGTGAATCCAGTTGTATTTTAAATATGCTCTCGCTGTTATCACTGTTTATTTTCCTATTCTTTCATTCCATATATGTGATACAGTTGCTTTCATTGCAAAACTATTTATACACAATGACAAAAAAATGTAACGTAACTAAAATACTACTTTCTTCTTTATAAAAAAAAAATTGAAATCAGATCAACATGTTAATCAAAGCATATACAACCCTTCTATTTATTTTCAACATTCTCCACTCTCTTTCCCAAAGGACGAAAATAAATTTTAATCATGTCACTTGGCTCGAAGTTGAACTGTGGCTCCCATTCATGAAAACCGAATTGATGTGTGCTGCTCGTCATTCCTGCTCCATTCTGCCCCTCTGTCTGGGGGTCAAGCCAATCAATCCAACCTCTCCTTTTTTTAATAACATCGCCATTGTTGTTCAACAATGCTTCATCCTGTGAGGTGAGGTCGCGTCACATCGTATATTAAAATGTATTCTGTGACAACGAAGCATAAATATTATTGCAACACTGGAAATAAATTTGGTTTCGAGTGTGGTTTTGCAGAATTCATTCATTCATGCCGAGCTTGTAGCTTTCTTGCTTGATGGACCTTTATTATTTTTTTTTTTAACTGGGTGAAATGGACTTAACAAATGCCCTAAAAAATTGAAAGACGAGTGGTCATGTATATTTTTATTAAACCATCCATGTTTTACGTACTTTTAACACAGTAAGTAAAGAGCAAGGTTTATTTTATTTTAAATAGTAAATAAATCTAATATTACAAATTTTGAATTATGACAGATTTTGTGTCAAAAAAGGGTAATTTTCCACAAGGAATTGGTTAATTTTTCATCAGCATCTCATCGTTTTCGTGCTATCTTGACGCATTTGCATTGTTTGCCAAATTTAGATGTATCACCTTTTGACCTCCACAGACCCCAAAAATTCGAGTTCAATTCTGAAATATTCAATAAAAACCGAAAAAACTCCGTGCACTATTGTCACTCTTCATATGAAAAAAGTTTCAATCTTGTCGTGCTATCGTGACACACCCTGAAAATTGCTGTAAGTGCAAAAACTGACCAAAGGGATTTCAGGTTAGAACGCGTTTGACACACGTACATGCCCGACTACTGTAAACATGTTTAATTATAACTCGGGACTACGGCAACCAAATTCAACCAAACTTCGGGACAATGCACAGAAAAATCAAACAAACAAAACGTGTTTTTTATTGTTTTATTGTTTACATTAGAACGCGTTTTTCTCGGAACGTCAAAAAGCGACGTGCGACAAGATAGCACGACAACGACAAATTTTACAACCTTCTGAAATTCAACTTTTGTAGCATTTTTATAATTACATTTACAGTTTTCAGAGTTTCAGAACAAATTTGACTTTTTGAAAAAAAAAAAACCACAAAGCCAATCTACAAACGACGAATCAATCGGTACTAAACAAATCCCTTAATCATGGTTATAGCTCACACGCCAACGTTGGCTCAATCCTTTGATGTTTGATGGTGCGCCACCCACCCCCTTCCCTGCCAGAGATTGAGACGAGGGTTGTTTTGATGTTGTGAAATGTTGGCCGCCCGACGGTAACGAAAACGAATTCGAACTTTGTAAACGGCTGGCGGTACACGTGTCAATCAAACTAAAAGCCAAACCAAATGGACTACCTCAACGTACCCAGTAGGTACATATAAGGTAAAGCCAACATCGCGTCAATATTTACTTGGTGGCCACTTTTTCACTATTTGACTATTTGCCGAACAGAAAAGTGGATCAACGTTTCAAATTTGCAGGTCGAGCTTGTCTTATTTGTCAGAAGATCAATAACTGCGGTGTTTGACCTACAAGCGGCGATTGCATGGATTCGAATTTTGCAATTTGATTCATGTTTTGGGGTCAATCCAATCAGCATAATCCCAGCGGAAAATTCTATTTCTATCTCAATTAGCAAAAGCTAAATTTACCACGGAGTTTCCCGACCCCAGTCTTCTACGAAGCCATTTGACGACCTTTTCCTGCACACAATTTCCACAAACAAGCCGCCCTTTCCTCCTAGTGCTTTTCGAGGCCATGGGGACAATTAATTCGATTAAATGGATAATTAATGCAGCCGGAACAGTTTAATAGCCTCCAATAAAGATCAAAACGTGGAAATCTTTCAAACTTTTGCTGTCGTGTTTCATCTCACCACGAGCTGGGACGAAGAGGAGAGTGAGTCAGATCAGAAAACAACATTGCTTCATCCCATAATTTTGACCCATTAAATCCATCGATTGTTTTTATAGTGAGTGCTTAATGATTATTGGCTGATCTTGAATTTTTAACCTTCCATGATGTTTAATTTAAAATATTTTTTGGAAGAAATCAGGGAATTCGTCAGGAAAACCATGAAGCTCTGTATTCTAACTATCAAAATGATATTCATCAAATTCCATTTAAATCAAATTGTTATATCAATCGAATCAAATATCAGGAAAACAATCAAATTAGACAGTAATTAAATTGATCCGAGTATTAAATTATAGTAGCAAAACTCTTCAATACAAAAATTAAGCCAATAATCTATACAATCCGTCAATTAAAATTTAAATTACTAAAAAATATTTAAATGAGGTAAATTTTCAATAAAGCCAATTTCACCAGACTCTAAGAAACAAATTTAATCCACTGATCAATTCCCAATCCCATACATTTCCCCCAACGCCCTTCGCAGGGCTAATCGGCTGTCGCTTCGCGCTCAACGCTCGAACGCTTCATTGATTGTGGATAAATTGCTTTACTTCTGCTTGACGGTTCTGTTTGTGGCAACGCGACGACAACAGGCGGGCGCCTCTCCTTAACGTTACTACATAGGGCCTTTCGTAGTGCCTGATAAAATCTTAACCCAGTTGCGGTTTCGTTAAACGAAATGTTTTCGAGATCTGGCCGATTTGACTTACGAGATTGGTTGTGGTGGATTCGGCGAACCTAAGGTATGCCATTCTTTTGTTCAATTTATGTAACGTTTGATGAATTTGAGCAGTCTCTAAATTTGTTAGTGTTTCATAATGCCTTCCAGAAAAGCCCGTCAAATAGTTCATAATAAATTGATAAACGAGCAAAAGTTAACGAGATTTCATTCATAAAGTTCACCAGAACTTGGGTACAAATGCCAGCCGTTGAGTTAAGCTTTATACTTTTCACCTTTACCGCCCTAAAGCCGCCCCCTCGATGCTGCCAGCTTATCCAAATAAAGGCAGGGAAAAAGAACATCCCACTCCGCGCCAAGTTGTGGCCTCTTGTTTGGGTGGGTGAGCGGACACGAAAAAAAGATTTAATGGTCTCCACCGACGCACGCCTTACTCAACCTTAGGACGTACGCAGAACGCACAAGCCAAAGAAAGAGTGGGCGATCGACCGGCACAGGTGAGAAAATCTCCCATACATTATTCATGCTCGATTTTCGATGAATTCGATCAAAATGCCATACGTAGCTGACACGGACGTTTCGGTGTGGTTTCCCAAGAGGAAGAGTATCTTTGCTACTCTTTGAATCATACAAAAACCAGAATTGTTTGTAAACGTAACTATTGAAGTATTTCATAAAAATAAATGATTGCTAAAAACTACTTACAGGAAATCAAGACGGATCGAATGAAACTGATCCGGACAAAATCAACTAAGTCAGTTCCGAGAAAATCGAGTGACAAAAAATGTCTATGTCCAACAGGGTGCCCAAAAAAAATGACTCCCTGCTCCACAAGCGGAAAACGATTTTTTTGGATTATTTCAAGCATCTTTGCCAATTTTTAGCGACATTGGTTGAGACTACCCATTGATATCTGAGCCTGGTTGCTAATAACTTTTCAGGATCAAGTTGTACAGCTTTGGTATGTTAAACAATGCTGTGAAGCATTAAATTTCCATTGAGAATCTCCCTGCAACCCCTGCAACAAGAACACCAAGAAAATTGGGGATTTCATACATTTATCGCTTCGCTTGGAGACGGTGATTTGAGCGGAGTGCAGACTGGATTTCGCCATGTAATGTGATGATTGTCTAAACCCAAGTTGCCTAGGAAAAAATAATTGGGAAAAGAATCAACTCCACCTGAACCAGATTTTCACCACCAAGGTAGCCGTCCATTGCCGGCCGCTCCCATCTCCACCGCGCACCAGAGAAAAGGAAAGAGATTTGGACGACGGGAAGTATTTAGGCTCCACTTTTTTAAGGGGACAAGGAAAAATCTCCACGGTGTCCCCAAGTATGTTTCGCTTGGAGTTTTACAGTTTTTGGGAAAGTGACAGGTCTAGGATACGCTCTTAGCAAACGTTGCGACCATTGGCATAGTGTGTTTAAGGATTATAGTTTTATTCTCAAGGCAAGCAATCGGATGCTGCTGACGAGACGATTCCCGTTTTATTATTGTAAGTTTTAATTATTATTATCAAGGCTTTTGTGATTTTACGAATATAGAGTGCATGCAATCGATCATGAACATACAAAAGAAAACACAAAAAATCTACCACGCGGCCTCGCCAAATTAAAAACAACAAAAATTGTAGATCCGTTCGCAGAATTTTGAACGATATTTTTTTACACGCGCAAAAAAAATGGAAAGATGTTTTTGATCGCAAAAATTACAGGTTTGATCAAATCGAGTTCTACAAAGTTTTAGGATCATCTAGACATCCTTACAATTCACTGGAAAAAAGAATCGGCTCGATTGGTTGAGTTATGCTCGAGAAACAGCGAGTTGAAGCTACCGTTCCAGCTTTTTTAAAGGGTTGGGAGTTGGAATGTTAAAATATTGCTTGAAACTATTTGAAGATGTGCAGATTCCAAAATCACCCTAGTGGGAACACCGTGCCAAACCCTGCTCGCGTGTTCGAATAAAACGCATTTTCTAGAGTGAAAATTAGCACTTACAAAGAAGGCTTGAAAATGTAGGTGAGAACCCAGTGCTGGGGGTTGGTTTTTAATGGTTTATGATACCTTCTGGGCCATGAATGGAGGAAACCCTAAACAGTGTAAATGGTTGCCACACGGTTATGGGGCTAATATTTCATCCAGCACCAAAGCAATGCCGAGCTTTGAGCTGCCTGACGTCACTTAAATGGTGATGACGAGGAATGTTGGTCTGTGTGCCACGGGGCCAACTGCCTTGGAGGAGAGAGCCCATTATAGACTTTCGTGTCCCAGCCGCGAGGAGGAATTATGTCAAAACAGGCGCTACGGTTTTCCATCATTCGCCGTCACGAAAGTTTTCCGTTTCGTTCTTGAAACTACCCATCGAGCCTTGGGGGTTGGCACTAACCGTTTTATTCGCATGTTGAAGGTGCCCCCACCCTTGAAAAGGTTTTGGTGTTGGTGGAAATGAGTTTTCCCACCTTCATCTCAGCGCGCCAACACCAACGTCATAGGGAAACTTTGTTGGACAGTTGAGTTTTCCATATAATGCCTGTTTATTTATTTTCTCCCTTTGGTATGGCGGTGGTGCTGCATTTTCATGCTGCTAACTTACTTCGCAGCTCGAGGCTATGCAGCTGAAACAGCGCAACAGCATCGTTGGACAATGTGACCTGACGATGAGGGTCTCATAAACTTGTTAGTTTGAAACTAAAACATAACCGAATTAAATTAAGATTAACAACATCATTCCAACCAGCCACCAGTTGGTAATTTTTTAAATATATTTGTTGTTAGGATATTGAAATTAAATCATTAAAGATACACAGAAAAAAAATCATGGTAATATTACATCTGGGAAGGGGTACATTTTTTATGTCAGAAAAAATGTGTAACTTTACCTCTGAAAATGTGTAATTTTACCACTTTTCTGTTGTAATGTCGCTTTTTCAGTCTAAATTGAGGAAAATTACATCATAAAAGAGTTAGTATTCAACATTCCAAAATTTCACCTTCCAAATTTACACAATTTTTTACTGTGTATATTTTTCGGCAAACTATGCCAAGCAAAATTCGGTATTGAGCAACCAATCGCTGTTATTACATTAAGTCACGATTTATTCCGTATCGATTAAGATTAAGATTATTCGATCAGCACTGAGCAATTGATCGATTCTAATTGAATTGAATTGACCAATGTTACCTGCTGAAAAATTAAACATTTAGTAACTTTATCAACTCTCATCTTGTGCTTTGCCGATCATAACATCCAGAAATTCCATCAAATGAAACAAGAGAAACTTTTCTGCCCTCACACCTTAACCACAAACACACCGATTCCTCGGTGGGGGAGTCCGACCTAATTTTGCTTACGTCCACGACGAGGCAAAAGATGGCAATCAGAAGATGAGCAAGCCCTACAAAAAGAACCCACGACGGGATAGATGATATCTCCTGCTACAATGCCACTCCCCCCAGTGCGGAGTTCGGACCCACTAAGCCGTGTCGTGTCGTGTTAGGCCAGCTGTCATGTAAACAGGTTCTGAGGGCACACACGGCCGCTGCGCACGTACCGGTAATTTACATCAAAACTTTGTCAATACAAGTCAAAGTCTGGACGACTATCGCGCTT
This sequence comes from Culex pipiens pallens, assembly GCF_016801865.2. NCBI lineage: Eukaryota > Metazoa > Arthropoda > Insecta > Diptera > Culicidae > Culex > Culex pipiens. The sequence continues at coordinate 123,251,943 of NC_068938.1, forward strand.
ATCTCGCTATCTCGTACAGGACAGGGGTCGCAGCGAAGGGAAAGTGAAGCTGATTGAAATTCTTCGAAGGCGTGCGTGTGGACAGCAAGACGTATCGACCGGTCGCTGTCAGTCAAGTTTACGGCACGACACTAGTGCAAGTTTCCTCCACCGAAAAAGGCACGTTGACAAAGACCTCAATCTGATTCAATTAATTATATTGGTGGTGGGATGGTTCACCGGCCTACGCAAACTCCACGCTGCCATTCATTGATTGCCTCTGAGACAACACCTCGAACCAAAGTTCGCCTAATGAATGAGAAATTCTGGGAACGCTTTCACTCGTTCACGTTTTCTGGGTTTGACCGATGAATTGAGTAGGGAGTTGAAAACAGGGGAGCTTCATTATATATTCTTCCGATTGACACGTGATGTTTCAAGGTCATGAGCGAAGTTTAATGGATTTGGTGTTTACCGTTTTTAAGAAGTTGAAAGATAAAACTGATTAACAGGCATTTCTGTGTCTTAGTTTTACAGTTTATAGACTTTCGAAGTATACTGCAATAAATCCTAAATTTGAAATTGCAAGTGATTTTTCACGCTCAAAACTTGCCATCTTCAGAAGGGCCATAATCACTAAATTTTACGGTAATTTCGAGAAACGTGAAAAATGTCAAAATGACCTTGAAATCACAGAAAGTACTGAATGAATGAATGAATGAATAATTCTCATACCCGCCGGCAGCTTGGTCCAGTTCACAGGTGTTCGCTTGATCAAACAGTTCGTCATCTTATGTTCAGTAATCTGTACACCCACGTACATACCTTGAAATTACAGAAAGTACTATTTATATATTATTAAGTATTATATTAAAAAATAATTACTATAATTCTTAAATTTTGTTCGCCAATTTTTAAAGTCACACGAAAAAAAAATAACTTAAAGTCTTGTAATATTGTTCATAAAATGACATTATCCAACGAAAAAATCTAAAGCAAAAATTTCAAGTGAAATATTTGAAACAGGTTTACAACAGGCATTGTGAAACATGTCAAATCATCTTCGCAAAAATGTCATGGGAATCAGAAATAATATTGATTTTTTTTTTTTTAAATTACAATCTAGGTCTTTTTTCACAATTCATATGGAGTTTCGATTCACAAAAGTTCTACTTAAAAACAAGAACAAATCTTCAAACCAATTAAATCCAAAAAAGTTATTTTTCCAAGGTTGAACAATTTTTCGATTTTCGATGTAATATTCCTCAACTTATATACATTAGGGTGGGTACGTTTTTCAAAAAGTTCTCGGATCAAGTTTTAGTATGGTTCCCCTTGTAGGGCATGCCCATAGGGACTTTCATGCCAAATATCAGCTCATTTGGTTGTAAACTGGCTGCGCGCATCAGAGTTAAAGTTTACATGGGAATTACTATGGGAAATTGGGACTTTTTGTTCAAACGCTCCTACAGGTCTGGGAAAATCACGCGCCAACTTCTGGTATGGTCAGGCCTATGGGGAATGGTCTGGAGAACACTTTTCCCGAAGAGAGCATATGGATTCGTTGTTCCTAGACCTGGCGCATCGGCAAACAATCCGATGTCTCCGGAATCAACGGTTTTCCATCAAAAAGCATCAAATTTTCCTTAGCATGCTATGAAAGCTTGATGCACACCGCGACGCCATACGTCAGACAGCTACCACGTGGTTGAAATATTTGCAAAAAATACAAATTTGCTATGCAAAGATTCTGAATTCGACTTAATAATATCAGGATTACTCGAAATGATCATTTTCAAGTTAAAAGAAGGTTTGCAATTAAATATTCCAGCCGTTTCTCACCCACGTGGTAGCTGTCTGACGTATGGCGTCGCGGTGTGCATCAAGCTTTCATAGCATGCTAAGGAAAATTTGATGCTTTTTGAGGGAAAACCGTTGATTCCGGAGACATCGGATTGTTTGCCGATGCGCCAGGTCTAGGAACAACGAATCCATATGCTCTCTTCGGGAAAAGTGTTCTCCAGACCATTCCCCATAGGCCTGACCATACCAGAAGTTGGCGCGTGATTTTCCCAGACCTGTAGGAGCGTTTGAACAAAAAGTCCCAATTTCCCATAGTAATTCCCATGTAAACTTTAACCCTGATGCGCGCAGCCAGTTTACAACCAAATGAGCTTATATTTGGCATGAAAGTCCCTATGGGCATGCCCTACAAGGGGAACCATACAAAAACTTGATCCGAGGACTTTTTGAAAAACGTACCCACCCTAATATACATAGCGGTCGTGACTGACTGGTTACGGTGTTCGCTTTGTAAGCGAATGGTCCTGAATTCGATTCCCATCTGCTCCCAACGAGAAAGTACAGGAAATATTAATCTTGAAACTCTGAACATGAACGAAAAATAAAAGTCTCTCGATTCGATATACCTCAACTTATATAAATTTAAAAACGTTACTTTAATCCACCTTAGTGGTTGATGCCTTCCTCCTAAAATCAATTGAAAACGCTTTCTGCGTGTATTCAAATGCGCCTGAATACATGCAAACAAATGCTATAAAAGCGTTACTTACGTTTCTGCTTTAAAAGCCATAACATGATAAAAGCTTGGGAAAACGAGGCCGATTCTATAAAGCTTAGTGCTGCCTCAGCCGGATCTTTTGCAATGTTCACCCTTTATTGTATCTGTCACAATTATGTTTTAACACAATTGCTCATAACTTTTGATAGCGTTGTCAGATCTTCAATATTTTGGGCTCGTTGGAAAGGTTTTTTGATTACCTATCTAACGATGGGTTGTATGATAGATTCAGGATACCAAAATTTTTGTTATTAAAAGACGCAACTTTTGGTACCATAACATGTATAGGTCATCGCTGAAATTTTAAAGTTATCGCAGTTTTAGTGAAAAAAGCCGATTTTTTCCCGTTTTCGTCATTTTCCCATTTTTGCGCGTGGCGCGTCGAAAAATCCAGTTTTTATTTTCAAAAAATCGTATCTCAGAGTATCGAAAACATAACTTCACAATTTTTTGATGTGTTATGTGAAATTTTTCGAGGAATCCGATAAAAATATTTTCAGACATACCTTCAAAACAGCATTTTAAGTTTTCATACAACCTTTTCAAATGTTAAGCTAGATTTTTGAAACTTCTTACTATTTTTCCCAAACAGCCAAACTAATAACCTTTCTTTTGTGTCTAGGACAGCTAAAATCGGACGAAATGGCGCGGAGATATGACTTTTTTAAAAAAGTGGTTTTTGCGAAAATCGACGAAAATTGCCATTTTTCGAACCACTCTAACACGGCGTAGGTCACCCTAATGGCCAAACAAAAAAATACGGGTCCAATTATTTCGGCCAAGGATCCCCCAGAAAAAAATTGAGCTCGATCGGAGAATTTTTTTTTCGAATCATGCTGTTTTCGTGGGGAATTGCTGTATAAAGCTAATTGCATTACTCATAACTAGGCTTAGTGATTTTTCACGCTTGAAAATAGAAAATTTCACGGGGACCTCAATTTCAAAACACCAAATTTCACGCAAATTTCACGGAACGTGAAAAATGTTAAAGTAACTCTGAAAATCTTATGTTTAAATCACAAAAACTACTTTTTAGCTTCATTAAATATTATTCTTCAATAAACTTTAAAAAATCCCCAATAAATTTTAACTTGACACAAAAAAATCTGCTTATTTTCAAAAAAGTTTCCATCTGGCTAATGGATGGGCTCTATTTATATTTTGAAACAAAATGTAAGCATGCGCATTATCATTTGTTGAACTGCTTTTTTTTGAATATTCGACTCATAAAGCTAAAAAGTTCTCGCTGATTTGCTTCTGTTTTATCAGTTTACATTTTATTGAATTTCATATCAAAGCAAGATTCAACAATCTTGGCCAGCCAAAATGAGTAAAATAGTTTTAATTTTCCGCGACAATTAGTCCACTCAAAATATTTTTTAAGGTTTTCATCTCCTTTTTCAAAAGCTTAATTTAAAATCAATAGGCAAAAATAATATAATTGGTAACGAAATAGAAATTTTTATTCAAAATTAGAACATAAAATGAAAAAGGTGCTATTTTTAACTTTCAAGAGAATTATCCACCCTAATAAATAATTAAATATCGTAAAAATTATTTAAAAAGGACTCAGAATAAATCAGATTTTTTTTAATGGTTAAAATTTATTTCATTTTGAATAAAGCTCATTTTTTTTTAATTTCTTTGGAATTATACCTTTAAAATAAAAGAGTAGTATTTTTATAAATTTAGAAAGTTTCAAAAATACTGAAAAACCTGAACAATTCTTCATATGGTTCGAATCAAGCTTTTCAATTGAAAACTAATAAAATTTACTTAAATAGTCTTTATTGTTGAAATATTTATTATAATGCTATTTAAAAAAAAAATATTTGAGAAAATCGATAAATTTCAAGAGCTTTATACCGTCGGCAAACATAAATCGTCAAAATTCACTAACCCTATATTAGTAATTGAACAAGGTTATTCACTCGCTATTTGAGTTTAATACAATATTTTGAGAAAAATCGTTACATTTTCACGCAAACATAAAATTTCACGGGATTTCGCGGAAAAAGACAAATTTCGCGGATTTCACGCTGTCCGCGAAATCGTGAAATTTCACTAACCCTACTCATAACTGAAAACAGAATATTTTTTTTAGTGTCGTTCAGTGGATGGTAGTAACCTGGATAGTAACTTAGCTTAAATCATAAAAAACGGGTTATTTCGAAAATTGATCAAAGACAATCTTGTGGGAAATTGGACGAGCTTTCCAGTAAAAATATTTACGAGACTGAAAAATAAATTCTGTAATATAGAAAATGTTAAAAATCACCAAAAAACCAACTCTTTCAACATTTTTATTTTTAAAACCGCTGTAACTTCACAAGGAATGGACATAGGACCAATGCTTGAAAAGGGATCTATCACTGAACGGGACTGCTCAATATTTCATAGAACTTTCTGTCAGCGATCATTTCCCAAAACGATATTTGATCGCTGACACACAACGCCTATCATGACCGTCATTGCTTGGCGACGGTCGATGAACGTAAACACGAAGACAAAACGAACGAAAAATGAGCACCACTCAAGCAGTCGCCCGAACGAGACAACGTGCTCTTTCTCTTTCTCTCGTTTTTGTCTCTCTCTTCCTAGTGTATGCTGCGTGGTGACAGAAATCATATGATTGCTATCATTGGAGAGATGATCGGAATCTCGGTAGAATGTCAAACGACCGCTCTCTAGGCGATTTTTCTCCTGGAGGGAAGTCAATGATTGTGTGAGTGACTTTGCGTAGCACTCATTCCTTTGTGTGTGAAACGAACGAAAGCAGAATGTAAAAATCAGGTTGTCGTGGTGAAGACGATTGGAGTGTTCTGTCAGCTATCACAAACAAAGTCGAAATTTCACAAGCCCTGCATAGGACAATGGTCAATATGGAGACTTTTATGTAAAATTGACTGGAGAATCGATTCCCGTATTCGATTTTTGAAAATTTTGACGTTTAGAGCACTTTAAAAAAACAGTTTCAGTAAATGATTTTTGTATTTTTTAGGTGATTTGCTCCATTCTGCATTTTTCGTGAGTTTTTGTAACATCTTAGGCTATTTTCACAAAAATTTTGAACAAAAAAAAATCGAGGGCTCCTCCTCAAATTTGACATTTAAACTTAAAAATCAAAAAATCTCATAAAAGTGGAGTGTTTTTTTCTTTCAGTGTATTTTTATCAAAAAGCCCGTCTTATTTCCTACAAGTTTGTCTATGACCACTTTTTGATACGATGCAACGGCTTCGAGATACAGAAATATTAATATTCCATTTTACAAAAATATTGAAAACACTTACGCCCTTCTCAAATGTCATTATCGAGCGAAACTGGCTCCATATACACAAAAATGGCTTATATAAGCGTAGGATAACATGTCTAAAAAGTTTCATTGAAATCGGAGAGGGTCCGGTACAACCGATTCCCTTTTTGGCATGGAATTGCTCTATATATAATATGTGCCTTTGCTTTTTCGGTAACAAAAGTAGTTTTTTTTAACAAAAGTACTGCATTTCAAGATTAATTGTAATTGTAGAGTTTCAGTGGTTTCAGCGCTTGAAGTCATCGTTTTGTTTAAAATTTGAACTCTAGGAGAAAACCAAAGTTTGTTTACACATCTGTAATCTAATCTAATCTAATCAGACCCTAGCGCAGCCAATCTTTCGAAGGGATCCTGGAGAGTGCCTTAGGTTAGATGACGCCTAGCACTCTTCTTGTCATTTATTAACATTTGTAGTGCGCCATTGCATTAGAATGCATTGAAACATCACAAGCGTTAAAGCGGCCAGGCCTACTGCGTAAAGCCTATCGCAGAGATGACTCGTAATTGGGTTGAGTTTGAGCACTGAGTGTTCGAACAACAACACAATTCTGAATCGACAGGGGTGGAAGAAGCGTGGGGACACACCACCATACGCTCCGAGATTTGGTTGTATTCGTTGGGAGCACCATGCTAAGAAGGTTTGGTACTCCGGGACCCTCTGGGATGGGACATTGTATTTCCACGAATGCCCTGGACACTATTTGCCGTGGTTATAGCGCCACAACTCGCTCTCTGTAACAGTATTCCTAATTCCAATCCAATCACACCAAGTCGTCATGGCCTAGTGGTTAGCATTTTTGCTTAGCAATCCAAAGGACGGGGGATCGAACCCCGCCTCGAGCGACTTTGATTTTTCGTTCATATTCATGATTTCAAATTTCTGTGTTCTTTAACTTTCTCGTTGGGAGCAGATGGGCATCGAACCCAGAACCATTCGCTTACAAAGCGAACACCGTGACCAGTCAGCCACGGCCGCTCCAAAGTTTGTCTACACATCTGTAAGCAAAAAAAGTGGAATCGGTGGAATCGCTGGCGGCGGTTAGACTCGCAATCCAAAGGTCGTCAGGTGGAAGGTTCCTTGAAGTAGAAAGAGGTTTGGGTGCCCTCCCCATCCAAGCCTTCGGACTCCTTGGTTCAAGAAGAAACCTTTATAGAAACCGCATAAGACCTGGGAGTCGTAAATGTGAATGGTTTGATTTTTTGAAGCAAAAAAGTGGTTCGAATTTGTGGATTTCAATGGTCAATGTTTTTTTTCCAAAAAAAGTTTATAAAATGTAAAAATTGGCAGTCTGGTAATAAATGGAACAATACTCCGTATTATGACGTCATCAACCCATAGACAAATTATGGTTAAAAATTGTAAAAATTGGCTAGGCCATTTATTCCACCGCTGGCTTCAGAAAGTACATTCAAGCATTATTATTTATTTAGCTTTCCATAGTATTGAGCAAAATTTCCCTAAAATGTTGTTCCCAAAAAATTGCCTTCTGGGAAGAGTTTGCAATGAAAATTTAAAATATCGCATGTTGGCTCCTAAATTAAAAAAAAAACCTTCCTGTGAATTCTGGGCAAAATAATTAAACGTAAACCACACGAACACAGCTTCAAAGAGAACCACACTAATTGAACACAGTGTTTTTCCACCACTCACCTAGTACCACAGAATCCAGTTGCACATCATAAATTAAGCCAACACCAGCTCATAAACCAACGTCAACATTTGTCCACTTTTTTTCGAGTGCCACTTTTTTATAATAACACGACCATCAAACAGTCTGTGAAAAGCAAATTCACAACGTTTTTTCCCCACCTCTCCTTGCAATGTGACACCAAAACACTCGTTTTCACACGCGTCGAATATCACACGATTCACGAAATAGGTGCGCGCACGTGGTGAAACGAGCAGAGCACCTGTTATTATCCTTCCAGCGCACGACCAAAAAAAACACAAACAAAATGTGCCGGCCAATTCCGTGTGTTCCGACCGACGATGGTGGCCACTTGTAACGCACGCGATGAGGCCCGTTCGACGCACCGACCGACAATGCGGAAGTGTCAACTGTAACGGATGTATTTTAAAAGCTCTCTGGCGGGAGATTCATGTCCTTTCTTTCCGACGGTCGGAGAGAGGAGGTCCTTTCTCTCGTGGAAGGACTCTTTTCTCCTCGATGAGCGGGTCTCTCTCGGATGAGGGACGAAGGATTACACCGTATTTTGGATGTAAGGTAAAACCGTGAACGTGCCCCGATCTTATCAGTTTTCGTAATATATCATTCGCAACATAAACTTGATAAGCATGAAGGACGAATTGATAAAGACGACCAACAAAATTTCAGCGCAAGCTTAACTCGACGGGAAGCATGAAGTTTGGGGTCCCCAGAAACACGTGCACTTTGATTTTTTCAAAAATATTTAGACAAGGTCGAATGGCTTTTCCCGGGATATCCCGGGGATTCCCGAGAAATTTGAAATTTGACCAAAAATTATTCTGATCCTGTTTCTGATTAATATTTTGAAACAGAATTGTATAGAACAGCAACTTTAATGGTCAAAATGAGGATCAATTAACATCTAAACTTCCAAGCTCGAGAAAAAGGGGGAGTTTCCATATAAACTCCCCCTTTTACTCGAGCTTGGTAGTTTAGGTGTTAATGGTTTGAATGCTTGTAAAAAATCATGCAACTTTGAGAAAATATTATAAATTTTCAAAAGTTTGATGCTGAGCAGTTTTCTACGGAATCGGTCTTTTTTCTTTAATTTTATTTTTTGTATTTTTTAATCCGGCTGAAACTTTTTTGGTGCCTTCGGTATGCCCAAAGAAGCCATTTTGCATCATTAGATTGTCCATATAATTTTCCATACAAATTTGGCAGCTGTCCATACAAAAATGATATGTGAAAATTCAAAAATCTGTATCTTTTGAAGGAATTTTTTGATCGATTTGGTGTCTTGGGCAAAGTTGTAGCTATGGATACGGACTACACTGGAAAAAAATGATACACGGTAAAAAAAAATTTGGTGATTTTTTATTTAACTTTTTGTCACTAAAACTTGATTTGCAAAAAAACACTATTTTTATTTTTTTTTATTTTTTGATATGTTTTAGAGGACATAAAATGCCAACTTTTCAGAAATTTCTAGAATGGGCAAAAAATCTTTGACCGAGTTATGATTTTTTGAATCAATACAATTTTTTTCAAAAAATCGAAATATCGGTCGCAAATTTTTTTCAATTTCATTTATTGATGTAAAATTGAATTCGCAATCAAAAAGTACTTTAGTGAAATTTTGATAAAAGGCACCGTTTTCAAGTTATAACCATTTTTATGTAACTTTTTTCAAAATAGTCGCAGTTATTGATTTTTTTTAAAATAGTGCCCATGTTTGCCTACCTTTGAAAAAAATATTTTTGAAAAGCTGAGAAAATTCTCTATATTTTGCGTTTTTGGACTTTGTTGATACAACCCTTAGTTGCTGAGATATTGCCATTCAAAGGTTTAAAAACAAGAAAATTGATGTTTTCTAAGTCTCACCCAAACAACCCACAATTTTCTAATGTCGATATCTCAGCAACTAATGGTCCGATTTTCAATGTTAAAATATAAAACAATCGTGAAATTTTCCGATCCTATCGAAAAAAATATTTTCAAAAATTTTAAATCAAGACTAACATATTGAAAGGGCGTAATATTGAATGTTTGGTCTTTTTGAAATGTTAGTCTTGATTTAAAATTTTTGAAAATATTTTTTTCGATAAGATCGGAAAATTTCACGAATGTTTCATATTTTATCATTGTAGATCGGACCATTAGTTGCTGAGATATCGACATTAGAAAATTGTGGGTTGTTTGGGTGAGACTTAGAAAACATCAATTTTCTTGTTTTTAAACCTTTGCATGGCAATATCTCAGCAACTAAGGGTCGTATCAACAAAGTCCGAAAACGCAAAATATAGAGAATTTTCTCAGCTTTTCAAAAATATTTTTTTCAAAGGTGGGCAAACATGGGCACTATTTTAAAAAAATCAATAACTGCGACTATTTTGAAAAAAGTTACATAAAAATGGCTATAACTTGAAAACGGTGCCTTTTATCAAAGTTTCACTAAAGTACTTTTTGATTGCAAATTCAATTTTAAATCAAAAAATGAAATTGAAAAATGTTTGCAACCAATATTTCAATTTTTTGAAAAAAAATTGTATTGATTCAAAAATTCATAACTCGGTCAAAGATTTTTTGCCCATTCTGGAAATTTCTGAAAAGTTGGCATTTTATGTCCTCTAAAACATATCAAAAAATAAAAAAAAAATTAAAAATAGTGTTTTTTGCAAATCAAGTTTTAGTGACAAAAAGTTAAATAAAAAATCACCAAATTTTTTTTTACCGTGTATCATTTTTTTTCAGTGTAGTCCATATTCATACCTACAACTTTGCCGAAGACACCAAATCGATCAAAAAATTCCTTCAAAAGATACAGATTTTTGAATTTTCACATATCATTTTTGTATGGACAGCTGCCAAATTTGTATGGAAAATTATATGGACAATCTAATGATGCAAAATGGCTTCTTTGGGCATACCAAAGGCACCAAAAAAGTTTCAGTCAGATTAAAAAATACAGAAAAAATCGAATGACCGAAATCTCAGAGAATTGCTCTGCTGTCTTTCAAATCGTACCAAATAAAAAAAAAATATTATTATATTTTGTTGAAAAGTATTTTTTTAATCAAAGTGTTTGAACAGTGAAAATCTATGCTCGACAACAACAAAATGGCTTTTAAATTTGTCTCAGTGACCAGAAGGTGAAATGAAAAAAAAAATATCATGCAGAAATAAAGTTTCGAAGGCAAATTAGTTATTTCAGAACAAGTATTTTCATCTTGTGAATAAATAGATGATCATTGAATTTGCATTAAAAATCCAACTTCTAGCGCTTTTTAACTTTAAACACTATTTCATGAAATCACAACTCAAAGTTTTACAATATTTGAAGCGAGTTTTTGAAATATGGTTGCATTCTTTGGGTAAATTTAATATGATACGAAGTTATTTTTTAATAATTTTTCATGGTTAATTTATGGTATGATTTTAGTTAGATGGTTATATGCCTAATAAATTAATTAGATTAAAATAATTTTCATAGTGTAAAAGTGGTTGAAATTAACGATATTTTTTCATATTTCAAATTTAAAACATCAAACAGTTATTTCTCGAATACTTTTAAACAAATGCTTCTCGAACAATCCTTTTTGAAAAATTAATTATATCAATCCAATTTTCATCCAATTTGGTCAAGGTAAACAAAAATGGTTATTATCTTATTTTCAAATGATATAACAAAAAAATCGTTAAAATAGGTTTTTAGACAAGTAATATTCATTCCATAATAGAGCAATTCCAGCTCAAATCAGGAATTTTTCTGGTACTTTTGTACCCGACCCTCTCCGATTTCAATGAAACTTTTTAAACATGTTATACTAGACCTATATAAGCCATTTTTGTGTATATGGAGCCAATAGTACTCGAATATAACATTTGAGAAGGGCGTAAGGTATTTAAATATTTTTGTATTTTGCAATTTAAAAATTACTGTATCTCGAAGCCATTGCGTTGTATCAAAAAGTGGTCAAAGACAAACTTGTAGGAAATTGGACGGGCTTTCTGAAAAAAATACACTGAAACAAAAATACACGCCACTTCTATGAGATTTTTTGATTTTTAAGTCTAAAACTTAAATTTAAAGGTGTTGTCATGATTTTTTTTCGTTCAAAATTTTTGAGGAAATAGCCTAAGATATTACCAAAAGACTGACGAAAAATGCAGGATGGTATGTCTCTCCTAAAAAAATACAAAAATAATTTACTTAAACTGTTTTTTTGAAAAGTGGTCTAGACGTCAAAATTTTCAAAAACCCATGGTGGGAATCGATTTCCCAGACAATTTTACATATATGTCTCCATATTGACCATTGTCCTATGTCCAATTCTTGGGAAGATACAGCGGTTTTAAAAATAAAAATGATGAAAAAATGTTTTTTTTTGTGGTTTTTGGCAATTTCTATATGACAGACTTGGTTTTTCAGTCTCGTTAATATTTTTACCGGAAAGCTCGTCCAATTTCCCATAAGTTTGCCTTTGACAGCATTTCAATTGGATGTAAGGGCTTACAGATATAAGCTTAATTACATTGTTAATAACTGAAAAGGGAATATTTTTTTCAGTGTGGTAGAAACCTGGATAGTAAATTAGCTTACGAAAATATCAAAACGAGTCAAATCAAAAAGCTGTCAAAGGCAAACTTATGGGAAATCGGACGAGCTTTCCGGTAAAAATATTAACGAGACTGAAAAACCAAGTCTGTCATATAGAAATTGCCAAAAACCACAAAAAAAAACATTTTTTCATCATTTTTATTTTTAAAACCGCTGTATCTTCCCAAGGATTGGACATAGGACAATGGTCAATATGGAGATATTTATGTAAAATTGTCTGGGAAATCGATTCCCACCATGGGTTTTTGAAAATTTTGACGTCTAGACCACTTTTCAAAAAAACAGTTTAAGTAAATTATTTTTGTATTTTTTTAGGAGAGACATACCATCCTGCATTTGTTGTCGTCTTTTGGTAACATCTTAGGCTATTTCCTCAAAAATTTTGAACGAAAAAAAATCGTGACAACACCTTTAAATTTAAGTTTTAAACTTAAAAATCAAAAAATCTCATAGAAGTGGCGTGTATTTTTGTTTCAGTGTATTTTTTTCAGAAAGCCCGTCCAATTTCCTACAAGTTTGTCTTTGACCACTTTTTGATACGACGCAATGGCTTCGAGATACAGTAATTTTTAAATTGCAAAATACAAAAATATTTAAATACCTTACGCCCTTCTCAAATGTTATATTCGAGTACTATTGGCTCCATATACATAAAAATGGCTTATTTAGGTCTAAGATAACATGTCTAAAAAGTTTCATTGAAATCGGAGAGGGTCGGGTACAAAAGTACCAGAAAAATTCCTGATTTGAGCTGGAATTGCTCAATAGCGTATTTTTTGTTGCCCAACAAATAAGCAAACAATATTCCTAGTTGTGAATGCTTCAGAAAAAAAATATTATCTGAATTAAACCTTGACATGAAATTTACAGACAAGCTGATTAGTTCAATATGAACAGTAGTTTGAAATGAATAAATACAAATAAGGTTCTCTAATTATTATTTTTTGTATGATTTCATGTTTTGGTGTCAAAAAGGTAGGAAAATGTATACTTCCGCTTGCATTTCGAGAATTCCCGGGAAATTTACAAATTTCCCGGGAAACGGGAAATATTTTTTGATCAAAGTGCAAGTGTTTCTGGGGACCCTAAACTTAGGCGTCATCCATAAAGTATGTCACGCAAAAATCGGCCAAAATTAACCCCCCCTCCCCCCTATGTCACACTTTGTCACACAAGGTTGAACCCCCCCTCAAAAAGTACGTCACAGTTTGCCAGACTCCCCCCCCCCCTTGTTTTCGATGAGATTTTTTATAGTTTTTATATCTTTATACTCTTAAAATTTGGTATTTTCGACAATTTTAATATGAAAAAAAATAAGTTGTCTAATTATTCATTTTTTAGAATATTATTTAGAATAGTTTTGTATCTTTTAAAAATTTGAAGACCTGGTATAACATTCAAGTAGAAACAAATCTTGAAAACTGTTGTATCTAATAAATCAAACCATTAATAGCAGTTTTCTTATGAACACCCTGCTTTCAAAGCATTTATTTTTATCAAGCAAGACTTTGCAAAATATTGAAGTTTCAGTTGGAAAAAAGTGACTATATAATAAATTATAATGTGATGCCGTCATCAGGGGTGACATTGGGTCTGGGGGTGAGTTTGAGTCATACAAAAAAATTGTTGTATGACCCAATCTCTCTTTAATTTAATGGTGAATATTTCGAATTAATATAATGCAATCATAAAAAAAAACCTAGCGTGACGTCACAGTCTCGCAAACCCCCCCTCCCCCCTTCGTCACATCTTGTCACACCTACGGTAACCCCCCCTCCCCCCCTAAGAGCGTACGTACTTTATGGATGACGCCAATTAATACTTTCCCTCGAGTTGAGCCTGCGCAGGTAGGTCAGTGTCAAGCTCTGTAGTAGCAATTTTCCGTAGACTAAAAACAAGAAAAAAATCTAATTAATTATAGAGCAATTCCCCACGAAATCGGCCGATTTCGACCATTTTTATTTTCTGTATTTTTTTATTTGACTCAAACTTTGTTGGGGCCTTTCCTATCCTATACCAAAGATGCCATTTTGTGTCATCAGTTTACCCATACAAGTCTCCATACAAATTTAGCAGCTGTCCATACAAAAATGGTACGTAAATTTTCGAAAATCTGTAACTTTTGTAGGAATTTTCTGATCAATTTGGTGTCTTCTGCAAAGTTGTAGATTTTGTAGAGAACTATTCAGATAAAAAAGGTACACGGAAAAAAATAGCCGATATTTTAATTTACCTTTTTTTCCAAAAACTCAATTTCCCAAAATCTACGTTTTTTTTATTTTCGAATTTTTTTGATATGTTTTAGGGGACAGAAGTATGGTGATAATTTTTGTCGCCGAGTTATGATTTTTTTTTAAAAAAGTGATTTTTGGAGAAAATCGAAATTTCATACATAATTTCTTTTTGACCCCATGTTTTATTCAAAATGTTAATTTGCAATCGGAACGTACTTCACAGATTTTTTGCCTCGTTTTCAAGATATAGCCACCAAAAATTAAATTTCAGTTAAAAATTAGCAGTTTTTCGATTTTCAAATATAGGGACCATGAGTGACCATTTCTGATTTTTTTTTTAAGTTCAGAAAATTTGCTATAAAATTGCCTAAGAGACTTTGAGGATTGGACCTCTGGTTGCAGAGATATAGCGGCTTAAAAAAAAGAAAAAGGAAAAATTTATCTTAGTCTAACCCGATGCTTCGATGTCTCAGCAATTAATTCGTGACATTTTCCGATCTTTTCAAAAACAATATTTTAAATTTGTTTTAATCAAGACTGACATTTAAAAAGTGCCAAACATTCAATATTAAACAACTTATTTTGTAAAACTGTTGATAGAAATTAGAACTTCCTATTGAGCTATTTATCACTCAATTTCAGTTGAAAACGCTTTTATGAGCTGTAAATAAACGTCAAAGTGCTGATATGGAAACATTAAGGCACGATGGAGTTAGATGCTGTTCCCCTACCACCCCACCGACACGAGATATTGATCTTGGATTCGGAATTCAGGGACCAAAATAACCAACTTTTCCAATTTAGTGGAGATGGCGAAGATTAACCTACTTCAAAGATGGCAAAAAAGACACAAAATAAACTTAAAATTGTAAATATATGAGCAGAGGAACCTGTAGATTTGTTTGATATTTCACTGTGATGATTTCAACCAGAGTTATACCGATCCCAAATAACTTACACACCACTTTAAGTAACTATAAATTGAACCAATCTCGATTGCAAATGCCTGCCTAATTGAAACAAATTGACGTACTTAACGTGACTCAGCTCGCTAAATGCAGGTATCCCAAAGGATAACGTTGCACTCCCAACAGTCTCCAGGGATAAGAACGGATTCCCCCTGGGGTAGAAGCGATTTAGCGAAAAAGCTGCATCCATAAATAACAGGAGGATAATCGGTAAATCAAGTGGCCCATCCTGGGCAGACGCATAAATTAGGGAGAGGGTTTGTAATTAATTTACAAACTGCACGCGAGCTGCCACTCACGGTTCTCACTGTTTGTCAAAAGTTTAGTTCCGGAGCATAGATAAACATAGTTTGCACCTTTGATATTTTTTTAAATGCTAAACATACATTTTGAAAATTTCATTTCAACATGGTAAGGTAAAAAATGTATTGATTGTGTAGTTTTGTTTTTTAAGCATCACTTTTCAACCCCTGCAAATGACTTCTGAATGATTCTATAGCAGCAAAAAATCTTTTCAATGGAATTCTTTACAAACAGCAAAAGTGCACAGTTGCAGCAAACTGCACCTCTTTGCATTACGGTTGCACCGAAGGGATTGGATCCCATTTATTTTTCACAAAAGTGATGCTCCAAACCGAAACAATAGCTTTCCACGTCAAAAGCACATGGCAGCAGCATCAACGGTTTTCCATTTTTGAACAAATGTTTTCTTTTCTTTCTCTTACCCTCAGCTTGAATCAACACGGGTGACGATGAGTTCTGCTGTTTTCTCGTCTGATTTTGTGACAAGCTGGCTATCGCATTCGTTGCTTATTTCATTTTTTTTCAAGAAATTCTGAATAAAAAGAAATATTAAAACCCCAAACGAGCAAACACAGTTATACAGAAGTGACCTTTAAGAAAAATGGCATTAGGGGCTCCAAGACAAAACAAAATTTAATTCAAATGAAGTTAACATAAAAATCGAGGAAAAACTCTATTTGAGCCACTTTTGCGTTGTAAAAGGAATTCAAAACTTATCACTTGTTTACTGATACTGAAAAAATGTTTAGACGATTTTGTTTTTGAGGTACCCTAAAAGTTATTTGAGATTTTATTGCATTGCAACAGCGGCGTAGCAAAGTTTTCTATTGCAAAGCAAACAGAAATAAAAGTTTTGCAGTTTGTTTCTGTCATCGTGATCCAACACTGTAAAAAAACATACTCAAGTAACAAAAGAAACTGATAAAAATATTATTCAAATAAAATTATTCATAGAATTCATATTTTTCAACGAAACGGAATTTCTAAATTTTCTCCTTTGAATTGCAATATATTTTTTGTGTCCAACCCTCTCCTAGTTTTCCAACCCACTCGTCCCGGTTTGCTCCCTAAGGTGTCATCGTTTTCATCATAAATAGAGGAGCCGAGAGTACTGATGGGAGGCGCAATAAATACTTGCACCTGAGCGGCAGCGCATCGCGCAATAATGATGAGCAAAAAAGGTCCTTGCTGCTGTGTCTTGTTTGGCACTTGTATGCAGTTCGTCACGGTCGTGCTACATTGACGCACGTCGCCTAGCGACGTTTCCAGAGAAAAAAAAACTTTTTTCTAGTTGTAAACAAAAACAAATATGTAGTAATTAGGTGTTTCGAATGAAATTTGGTTACACTTTTAATTTTTTTTTTCAAGATATCAATTAGGAAATTTTTAAACAATATCGTAAAATCCCGTGAAATATTGTCACAGCTTGCAATTGCGACAAGTCTAAGACCATTTGGTCACAATTGCACGCACGTCTATTGTTTCCATTTTTGATTGTAACTCGAGACTCCTTCTACCAAATTCAACACAAATTTCCTGACAACGCACGGAATGGTCAGCTAATGGAGCTATTAGACTATGGCAAACAAACAAATAAACACGCAAACTTGTTTGCGGTAAACTCCCAAAGCCAAATGTATGCAGGCTGACGTTTCTACAAACAAATGCAGGCAAACAAACAGAGCAGGCAAACTGCCAAACTGTCAAAAAGTTTGTTTGTTTGTCGTATTCTAATACGGCCTTTAGAAGTTTCTTATCTTGATGACACTTCGACATAAAATGAACAAAAACTAGAGTTCGCAATGTCAACAATAACAAACATGATTTACAAAGAACGTATTAGACAACGACAAACAAACTCGCAGAAACGTCAGCCAGCATACATTTGGCTTTGTTTGCGAGTTTGGAGCAAACAAGTTTGCGAGTTTGGCAAACTGTCAAACACAAAAAGTGCGGGTTTGTTTGCCATAGTATAATAGCTCCATAATAGAGGAGAAAAGCAACTCGCGACAAAATTTTGAGGCTAGGAATTTTGACAGATATGATTTTCATAAAGTATTCGCCTCCTTTTCTCTCCCACAGAAAACTGGGGACAAAGTATTGACAGCTACTTTGTCCCCAGGCCAAAATGTTAAAGTCACTAACAAAATGAACTTTGAGTGATTTGAGTTCATTCCTGACGTCACGATTTTCTCCTCTATACAACAGTTTTTATATGACGAGCGACAAAAAGTTCATTATGGATTTTTTTTTCTATCCCAGTTTTGAAATCAAGTTGGCTGAAATTATGAAGCTTCGAACAATTAAGCGAAAAATTCACGTGCGACAACATGGTACGATAGTGACAACTTGACGAGATGCACGCTGAAAATGACGCTGATGAGCAATGGTGACACTTGAGTTTTTCTTTTTACTCCTGTTTTTCATGGGAATATTAATATTCAAAGTGCTTGCAGTGGCAATAACATTGCGGTGCGTTTTTTGTTTGATTGCAATTTGATGCGGAAAATTTCAAGAGTTTTTTTTGTGTTAATAATCTGGTCACGGAAATTTAATTTTAAGTGGAACATCGCTCTTAAATTCAGGAGTATTCACTTGAGCGACTTGAGTGGATTTCATATTTGAGTCACTTTATACACAATCAGAGTATTTACTATGATTATGCATCCACTTTTTTCGCTAAATAGTTATTTTTTCTTATATTTTTAAACTTTTTTCTGTATATATATTTATGTAGACAATGTTTTTCAATTTTTTAGGCATTTGAAAAATAATTATTATTTTTTAACAATAAGTTTGAGGACAAATTCGATTGTTTTATAATATTTTAAGCGATAAACAAACACTAACCGTTTTGCTAGACTCCACCTAATCAAAAGTCAAATGATGCTCCACCTGCGACTGGCTGCGACGATTGATTCAGCAAACAAACCAACCGAGATGATATCGATTTGTGTGCCATACACACACACAAAACAGACAGAAGAACGGAAACTGATACTTGACTGTGACGACCCCCCGCACTCACACGTGTGAAAACTATCCAAAGCCATCCCAGCAAGCGCAAGACATTGAAAAAACATTTCCTCCTGAATCGGACGAAGCGCAGCAACTGTCAATTTATTCAAATCTCCACGCTGCTGTGCTGTTCGTTCAAGCTAAGCATCGTTTGACCTGGATCACAAAAAAAACACACACACCGAGTCTGAAGTGGGGGATGTTTTGGGAATCCGTGGACAGTGGACGGTAACGAAGCGTTGTTTCCTGGAATGTCCGAAAAGAAGTGGATTTTTTAGCGTCGGAAGGGGAATTCAAATCAAATATTTGTGATTTGAGCTTGAAAGGGCGATTTATAAAAATAGGGCAACAGTAAGTATTTAGGTCATTCCACCTCAATCGTTCAAGCTTTGTTTCGTTTACTCCGATGGACATTGATATGGTAAGAGGGAGATACACTTCATGTTTAAGGAGGTCCTATAAGCAATTATGTTTCATATGTAATAGGACCTATTTAAAAAAAACTCTAGATTTATTTATAGGACGTTATAAAAAAACTTCAGACATGCTCTTTGAAAGATAATTTCAAGCAAAGTTTTTATATGCTCAAAAAAACAATTAAAGAAATTTTTCAGCAATCATTTTAAAAGGTCATAATTTTACATCTTAAGCTCTTTTTATATATTAATCTTGAATTTAAAACTATTATTATAATATGTTTACTGAGAAGATCAGAAAATTTCACATATATTTAAATTATTTTTACACTGAAAATTTTGATCAAAAATTGCTTAGATATCGGCATTTGAAAGTTAAGAACAATTTGAGTAATAACCAAACAACTTCATGTTTCTTATTTCTTTTTCTGTTTGTATCTATACCTTAGTAACCAGAAATTTAATCCCCAAAGTGTCTTGGACAAATTTATAAAAAAAAAGTATGAACTTTCCTAACAAAATGTATTCAGACTTCAGCAACCATGGGGAACTGCTGAAAAAGCATTGCAAAATTTTGCAAAAATAAAACATAAGGAGGATTTAACTCGAAACTGGTGCACTTAATCAAAATTCCTTTTAAGTACTTTTTGCTTACAGATTTTTTAAAGTTTTCTAATTTTTTTTCAAGGAATTGGCTGAACTGCCATATGTATTCCCCTTGCTGCGTCATAGTGTCTTTGATCCTTGTAAAGTTATCGAATTGATAAAATTTCCAAAAATATTATTTTTGCACTACTAGATTGTTTTGTGTAAATATGTGAAATAAAAAATAAAAGAGTACACTTACCAATTTCCATTTTCCTCAGAAATTCTAAATTTTCTTCCTCAAGATACAGATCCTTGAATATTTAGATACCATTTTTTAATTGGACAATATAGAGTGCTAGAATATGGGACTTTTTCAAAACTTCGCTCCACAAGCTGGATGATGTTCATTGAGCTATTTTAGGACTCTGGACCAAATATTAGCAAAATCGGTCAACATTAACGCATTGATACTCAAAGGTCAAGTTTGTATGGGAAAAATCGAAAAAGTGTATGAAAACTCCAATTTTTTACGGTTTTGTCTGCAAGGTGGCCAACCTTTATACAAATATATTTATTTTTTTCATAAACATATTTTTATTAGGTCCTTTTCGGTACTAGGACCTGGTTAGGACCGAGTCGGCTTTTGTAATTGAGCAATTCTCTACGAAATCGGTATTTTTTCTTCAATTTTATTTTTTGTATTTTTTAATCCGGCTGAAACTTTTTTGGTGCCTTAGGTATGCCCAAAGAAGCCATTTTGCATCATAAGTTTGTCCATATAATTTTTCATACAAATTTGGCAGCTGTCCATACAAACATGATGTATGAAAATTAAAAAATCTGTATCTTTTGAAGGAATTTTTTGATCGATTTGGTGTCTTGGGCAAAGTTGTAGCTATGGATACGGACTACACTGGAAAAATTGATACACGGTAAAAATTTTTTGGTGATTTTGATTTTAATTTCACATTTTGTCCCTAAAACTTGATTTGCAAAAAAACATTATTTTTATTATTTTTTATTTTTTGATATGTTTTGGAGGACATCAAATGCCAACTTTTCAGAAATTTCCAGGTTGTGCAAAAAATCATTGAGCGAGTTATGAATTTTGGAATCGATAATGATTTTTTCAGAAAATCGAAATATTGATCGCAAAAATTTTTCAACTTCATTTTTCGATGAAAAATCAAATTTGCAATCAAAAAGTACTTTAGTGAAATTTTCATAAAGTGCACCGTTTTCAAGTTAAATCCATTTTTAGGTGACTTTTTTGAAAATAGTCGCAGTTTTTCATTTTTTTAAATTAGTGCACATGTTTGCCCACTTTTGAAAAAAATATTTTTGAAAAGCTGAGAAAATTCTCTATATTTTGCTTTTTTGAACTTTGTTGATACGACCCTTAGTTGCTGAGATATTGCCATGCAAAGGTTTAAAAACAGGAAAATTGATGTTTTCTAAGTCTCACCCAAAAAACCCACCATTTTCTAATGTCGATATCTCGACAACTAATGGTCCGATTTACGATGTTAAAATATGAAACATTCCTGAAATTTTTCGATATTTTCGAAAAAAAATGTTATC
Organism: Culex pipiens pallens; assembly: GCF_016801865.2. Lineage (NCBI taxonomy): Eukaryota > Metazoa > Arthropoda > Insecta > Diptera > Culicidae > Culex > Culex pipiens. The sequence goes on from NC_068938.1 coordinate 123,273,195, forward strand.
ATATTTTTCGAATCAAGACAAACATTTCAAAAGGACCAAACATTCAATATTATGCCCTTTTGAAATGTTAGTCTTGATTTAAAATTTTCGAAAATATTTTTTTCGAAAAGAAAAATTTCAAAAATGTTTCATATTTTAACATTGAAAATCGGACCATTAGTTGCTGAGATATTGACATTAGAAAATGGTGGGTTGTTTGGGTGAGACTTAGAAAACATCAATTTTCCTGTTTTTAAACCTTTGCATGGCAATATCTCAGCAACTAAGGGTCGTATCAACAAAGTTCAAAAAAGCAAAATATAGAGAATTTTCTCAGCTTTTCAAAAATATTTTTTTCAAAAGTGGGCAAACATGTGCACTAATTTAAAAATATGAAAAACTGCGACTATTTTCAAAAAAGTCACCTAAAAATGGATTTAACTTGAAAACGGTGCACTTTATGAAAATTTCAGAAAAGGACTTTTTGATTGCAAATTTGATTTTACATCGAAAAATGAAGTTGAAAAATTTTTGCGACCAATATTTCGATTTTTTGAAAAAATCAGTATTGATTAAAAAATTCATAACTCGCTCAATAATTTTTTGCACAACCTTGAAATTTCTGAAAAGTTGGCATTTGATTTCCTTTAAAACATATCAAAAAATAAAAAAATATTAAAAATAGTGTTTTTTTATTTGCAAATCAAGTTTTAGTGACAAAAAGTTAAATAAAAAATCACCAAAAATTTTTTTACCGTGTATCATTTTCTTCAAGTGCAGTCCGTATCCATACCTACAACTTTGCCGAAGCCACCAAATCGATCAAAAAAATCCTTCAAAAGATACAGATTTTTGAATTTTCATACATCATTTTTTTATGGACAGCTGCCAAATTGTATGAAAAATTATTTGGACAAACTAATGATGCAAAATGTCTTCTTTGGGCATACCGAAGGCACCAAAAAAGTTTCAGCCGGATTAAAAAATACAAAAAAATCGAATGACCGAAATCTGAGAGAACTGCTCAATTACATTGTTCTTAATGTTAAGAGTGATTACAGAGGATCTTGTGTGTAAATGTTAGTGGGAGGGGAGCCGATTACCCGCGGCTTATACTTTATACAAATATTCCGAACAGTGAGATTCTTATTGGAAATATCAAACATTCAAAAGCTGTAAAACTTGATCCGGAAAAGTTATTAGCGATTTAAAAAAGTTATGTTTGTATGAAAAACTTCCAATCTGGCACACACTTAGGAATCGAACTCTGGAAAGAAAGGATAATGGAACCACTTTGAACAACTCAATTAACTATGCTTGAAAGACACAATTATTTTCGTTTGAAATAGCGTGGAATGTATTGTCATCTGTCAGGAAATGCCTCATATTTTATATTGAAAATAAAATAAAGTTGCATAAAAAAGCACTTTTTTATCTACAAAATCTAACATTTTGCAATTAATTTCCAACTTTTGAGTCCAAGTGCTTTCCGATAAGCCTCTCTCGCACCAAATCGGTGGCAGATGCTCCTGGTGGTCTAGACATCACACCTCTATCCCTCTCTAACGAGCTCGAGTGTGACTTTTTGATCTGGCCATAACGACGCGAGTGAAAAGCTCTTTCCATCTGTTAGGGGTGCCAACTGCCAACCAACGAGAAACTAATGATGATCCGTTTGGGGCTTGTTGGCTAAGTGATTTGCTCATAGCAGACTGCTGATTGGCCTATTAGTGGTCAGATATTGTGCTGAAGAAATTTGAAATATTTCAGCGGGAATTTCAACTAAATTTTTTTTCAAATTTCACTAGCAGGATATTGTTGTCAAATTAAATTACAATTACAATCAGTTATAACTTTTTTCTCCTTGCTTTAAAACAATCATGATTCAGCAATGAACTTGACCTACAATTTCTCACCACCGGAAGACGACATTCAATGGACCAATTGAAGGTAAAGGCATTCAGCAATAACTCTTCTCAATCAATCATAAACCGGTAGCAATTTATCAACAACAAAACTTTTGTCCACCTCATGTCAATGGCATCGAATAAAGCCTCCGCCTCAGATGTTTTCTCGGATTTCATTTTAATTATTTTGCACTTGAAGTCCGCAAAAAAATGGCGCCCAACGTAAAGTGTCAAGGCTGTCAGCATCGGTCTCGCGAAGGAGCTTCTTCCGTTTTTTTTCGGCTTGCCAATCTGCTGCGGTCGATTGATTGACGGTCAGCTCGGCCACAGAAGCGGTAGTAAACTTTTAACAACCGCGAGATAATAACGGATAATTGCTTGGTGGGCGTGCAATCAACAAGATGAACGGGCGTAATTTAAGACCTGGTAAACGAGATATCGTTACAGTTGATTGATTACAGAGCTTATTGTCTCCGGACTTTGAATATTCAATCACAAATTAATCCAATTTGTCTTGATCTTGATTTTCAGTACGTGAGCGATTTACAGAGATTTCATTAATCGATTTCTTTGTTTTTGTACGAAGTTTTGAAGATAAAATGTTAAAGCTTTTTGTATGATTTTCCATGTAACTGTAACCTTAAAAAACTTGATTTAATTCACCTACAGGTGAGATAGAGCCTTTCTTACAAAATGGAAAATGAAAAAAGATTACAATTTTTAATTTAAAAGATTTTATTTACAACCCATACATTTTAACATTTTAATCTAATTTAATCTTATCGAGGGCATCCCGGAAAATGCCTTTGGTTGATGTTGAGACAGGCGGGAATTTCTCAACCGGGCACCGGTTCCGTCAGCAGGGTAAATAAAACTCTTTTATTCACCACATGCTACAAAACTGTAATTTTATTTACAAATTAATTACAGCTAACAACGTTCACAATAAACAATAAACATACATTGACGGTGTCTTTTCGCAGCTACTTTCTTAGCTGCGCCCGTGCTCCCGCTTGCTCAGATAGTTTTCAATTTCTGATCGATCGCCAAGCGACAGCACGGGCACCAGTCAAAACGAAAACAAACACTAATACTAACGCAGTACGAGGGGATTGCTTCGGCCGTATTTGGGACGTGCTCCGTCGCAACAGTTGATTAACGCCTAGTATCCTCTTTTCATTATTAACATTTGCAGTGCACCATTGCAATAGACTGCATTGAAACACCACAAACGTTAAAGCGGCCAGGCTGACTGCGTAAAGTTAACCGCAATGATGATTCGTTGGATTGGATTGAGTTTAAACACGAATGATCAAACAGCAATACAGTTCTGAATCCACTGGGGTGGAAGAAACGTAAACATTGAGTGTATCCCTTTCACACCTTATGTGATTGTCATCAGAGAAACCGTGATACATTCAATGTTTGTTTTTAAGACCTAATAAAAAAAAGGCTTGAAATATTGTAAGATATTTACAAACTAATTCTGGATTTCAGTAAACTTAAAAGTAATGATGCTCGGATCTATCATGCGACCAATCTTTCTGTGCGAATTCAAATCTTTTTCCAATCAGTCCACAAATATGAAGATCTAGTAACCCTCTCTCAAGTTATTGCCACTGCAGTGATATTTTGAATTTGTTTTCTTACCCAGATATCAGTAGACTAGATGGAAATAATATCCGGATCTATGAGGTGATTGAAAGATCATCTCAATGCATCTAAACGGTTGAAAATATGGTAAGATACACCTCATAAATTATCATTACGAGTAAATAAGTTTTTTTTTTTGTTATTTCTTTTTAAATCAGAATCGAACTTAATTGGTTCAAAATTGTTTCAGCCAGTGCAATAAAATCGTCCGTCCTAATCTTCCTCAGTGAGGATAATAAAAATTAAATATGCTAAAACTAAGTGAGTTATAGCTTAATTAATCTAATGCTCGCTTGTAATTGAGCTGTCTGTTTTCAGTCAAAGCCCGTTGTACATGAACCCATAAAATAAGAAAACCCAAGCTGAGCTCGGTTGGGATCTGCTCTTTTATAGCAGATTGACTGTCTCTAGTAAACCGCACTTTGACTAGGAGTACTCCAAAAGGCACTACAGTGACTAAATTGCTGCTCTTCCTCCTCCGTAAACCCCTAAGACCAGACCTCACAGTCAGGGTTGAAGTGAGGGTTGAGACACTGCACCAGTCAGCCAGCTAGATGATGATATCAAGTGAACGAGAACACGGGGATGACGATAATAGCTCCTCTTTTACTCGTTCATGTTAGAGCTTCAACAACGATGAAAGGATGCTCTGTGTCTTTTTTGGCGGGAGGTGGTTGTGTGAGGTATAGTTAAAGTCATTATAAGTTATATGAGCGATATCTCCAGACAACGGACCAGACTATTCGAGTCCTTCAAAATCCACTTGTGTTTTCTAGTGCCATTTTGTGAAGAGGGAAGTATGCTTTGGCTGTGATAACAGGTTATCCAAGTTGTCACCATGAGGTACCCCAGTGAAATGTTATATTGTTAAAGTATTTGCTCATGTCTCTTGTTTTAGGAAGTTTTCTGTATGAATTACGGTGAAAACACAACTCTATTATGTTTCGTTGAAATTTCGAACAATATTTCGAACCATTTCAGTGAATCTACATTCCCACAATCGGCTTCGGATGAATTGTGAAATACTTCCAACAGAGGCTTATGCGTGAACACGTTTTACCTATAATGCATATAAATTCCGCCCCCGACAATCCTTTCTGCCAGACTGCGGCTTTATTTCCGATTCACACTTGTTTTTCGGTAGCTGATGTTTTTTCACCCCCACGAACCAAGGTTTGATGTTCTGTTTTTTTTCGATGGCAAGTGCGATTCTGCTCTCCGGGATTCTATTCGGGAGGTGTGCTGAATAATAAAAGGATAAAATCGATCAAATTGGAAGCCGTTTGGATGAAAAAACACTTTCATCAATTCTGTCTCGAATGTAGGTGATGTTTTGATTACAGTTTGAGAGGGAGGATAGAAAAAAGTACGCTTTCGGCGGGAATAAAACCGAAGCAAGAGGCATTTTCGATTGGTACTGAATTTGAGATTTGTGGTTGTTCTCGGGTGTGACTACGCAGCATAAATCTTTGAACGATTTGCTGATAGGCTCATGCATAAGGGAATTGGAATGTTTATCAAAAGCGATATTTCAACCATAAGGACATCGTTACTCTTGTAGTCTGTCAGAATATTTCAGACGAATAAAATTTTCCGGTTGAGTGAATTTGCGCTCGAAGGCAAAAAAATGAGGGAATTTTCTAAAACTATTTCAAACATACTTTTCTGGGAATCGTTCTGTAGTGCAATCTATGGGGTTTCTGGCTGGCACCGGACATGAAACCTCCCGCGACCGAGGGTCATAAATAAAGTGCACGCCAATACCGGACTATTGGATGGAAATTTATTCCGTAGAGGAAAAATCAGATCAGAGATAAACGGTCCATTGTTTGCTCGTGCGAGTTTTTCGTGAGTTTCGTATGGTGATGCTCAATAAATTAAAGACATTAAAAAAACAATCAATTGCAGATATGTTGCTTACCTGAATGTTGTTTTGGTAACTTTGCTTTGTTTTCTTTTTTCATTTATTATGATAAAAATCTACAAAGTTGTAGAGCAGACAATTGAAAAAAATAAACATAAGTTTTAAAAAAAGTTGGTCGTTGTTAATTATGTTGAAGGCTATGAAAGACATAAACAAAGAGAAACACAAAATGTAACCTTTATGTAACCGTGATGGTTACGATCTAAATAATAACCATGCAAAGTTTCAAAAACACGAAATTTTACAATGATAAATGTTTTACCTTTCTGGGTTATTGCAGATTTGAAAAGAAAATTAAATTGCCATAATAGAACATATCCAAAAAAATAATGTAACAGCTGAGTATCGAAAAATGGCAGAAGTTTACAAACAATTTTTGAACTATTTTTTCTATGGCGTCATCCGTAATGTATGTCACGCTAAAATCGCCCAAAATATACCCCCCTCCCCCCTATGTCAGACTTTGTCACACCGACTCCGACCCCCCTCGAATGGTACGTCACGTTCTGGTGGATACCCACCACCCCACCCACCCCCCCCCCCCCATCTTGTTTTTTTGTTGAATTTTTTGGCAGGATACACAAAAATTTGTAGTAATAAGAAATCACCAGCGATATATTTTTTAAAAATCTGACGGGCGATTTAAGCATAACTAGTCTATCACCAAAAACTTAGTTTCTTAAAGCCTAAGATCATGTTGGATTTATGAGTTAAATTTATCAAACATAAGAAATTTCTTTTATTTTTATTTTTTGTTGATTTCCAGTATCCTTCGTATCCTACACTAGTGCACTAATTTAAGCACAATCGATTAACTTTATAAAGAAATTAAAGAAACTCTGCAAATTTATCTGTAATTCAGTAAAAAAAAATAATTTCGGTTGATTTAGTTGACGACTGCTCGGTTGTTTCTTGGTAGACTTCAAAATAAGTTCATTGTGTATTTAAAGGATGAGGTACGAAAACAGCATTATTTGTGACTGGGTTTCTTAATCGAGATGTTACAATATGAGGAAAAAGAACTAAATCTTTTTTTTTCATAAAATTATTTTTATTAGGTCCTTTTCGGTGCTGGGACCTGGTAAGGACCGAGTCTGCTTTAATAATTACATTTTACTTAAAGCTAAAAGTAATTACAGAGGATCTTTTGTGTAAGAACTAAATCTTTATGCAGGAAAAATACAAATCAGTAACATTGGTCAATAAAAAAAAGTTAGTTTTAAAAAAATAACCTAGCGTCACGTCACAGTCCCAAAGACCCCCCCCCCCCCCTATTGTCACACTTTGTCACACTTGCGAAAACCTACTCCTCTCCCCCCTAGAGCGTGACGAACTTTATGGATGACGCCTATGAAGAATACGTTTTTGTTTTTCGAAATTTTGAGTACGCCCTCAAATTGAACGTTCAATTTTACATCAAAGTCACTTCGACACCAAATTTCCAAATCATCTCCATTTCAGGCTGCAAATTATTGAAAAACACGTCTTTTTTCAAATGTTCAAAAAGGAAAAGGGAGCGTTATTTTATTACGTAACGCAAAAAAAGATTTTTGGACCCCCCCCCCCTTGTTACAAAATTTTCATACAAATTTAAAAAAAACATGGAACCCTCCTCAAGTGCGTAACGTAATAAAAGAACGCTCCCAATGGGTCGTACCGTCCCTCGACATCATTACATATTTTAACATTATTAGATATATTTTTCCCATATTTGTTAGAATTTTTCTGCTAAACGTACTCATACTTTGAAGCGTTTTTCTCGATTGAATTTACAAAATTCGAATTTTGAACTAAAAAAATAGTTTAGGGTACCGTAAATCGGTGTGACATTGTTAGGATTTCAATTTATTTTTGGAATCTTTTCCAACTGGTAAAGTTTTTCTCAAGATTATTATTTATAAAACATGTACTGGAGTAGGCCACACAAGGTCCATGCACTATTTAAAAAAAAAAAGTTTTTTCAATAGTGTTTAAAAAAGAATGTTCCGTTGAAAATTCTTATTTTGAATTCCGGGGTGACTTTGATAGTCATAGTTTTTCTTGTTAAATTCAGTTCAGTTAAATTCAGTGTTTAAATTTTATTTTTTATTTCGAAGGTTATTTTGCAACTTTTTTCCTTCTCTGTCCAATTCGTTCTCCTTAGTACCAGTAAACTCTCTCCCCATTTCGAACAAATCAGCCGTTGAAAGGTAGTCCATATCTCAGCTCAGGATAACAACTGCACCAATGTAATTGTTAAACTAATAGAATGAAATTAAATGAAATGAAATTCTATTTTTACGTCAAATGTACCATCAATAAGGTTGCTGATATACACCCAGAACTGGGCATCGGCGAGGATAAAGAACATGGTTCGGTAGTAAAATGGTACTGTGAACGGACGGAGAGGATAAATCCCGAAATTACCGAGAGTACTTTACTCGTGGGTTCATTTTCCAACAAGTTCACCCTTCAAAAAAAGTGTCGATACCAAGACTCGAACTCAAGACCTTCGGTATATTGGACCGCGCCTTTGCCGTATCGACCACCATGGAACGGTGACTAAGAGGCGGTCATTTGTCCATATAAGCCACTCCATGGAATGAACTGTTTCAATA